>NC_050077.1:23847759-24150259 GCF_009764565.3 Dermochelys coriacea
AGTACTGGGGGAATGGGGTGCTGGGGCAGAGGGAAGGGGTGTAGGCTGGGGGAATTGGGGTGCTGGGGCAGAGGGAAGGGGTGTAGGCTGGGGAATTGGGGTGCTGGGGGCAGAGGGAAGGGGTGTAGGCTGGGGGAATTGGGGTGCTGGGGGCAGAGGGAAGGGGTGTAGGCTGGGAGAATGGGGTGCTGGGGGCAGAGGGAAGGGTGTAGGCTGGGGGAATTGGGGTGCTGGGGGCAGCGGGAAGGGTGTGTAGGAGTGGGGGAATTGGGGGTGTGGGGGCAGAGGGAAGGGGTGTAGGCTGGGGGAATTGGGGTGTTGGGGCAGAGGGAAGGGGGGTAGGCTGGGGGGAATTGGGGTGTTGGGGCAGAGGGAAGGGGTGTAGGCTGGGGGAATTGGGGTGCTGGGGGCAGAGGGAAGGGGGGTAGGCTGGGGGAATTGGGGTGTGGGGGCAGAGGGAAGGGGGTGTAGGCTGGGGGAAGTGGGGTGATGGGGGCAGAGGGAAGGGGTGTTGGCTGGGGGAATTGGGGTGCTGGGGGCAGAGGGAAGGGGTGTAGGCTGGGGGAATTGGGGTGTGGGGGCAGAGGGAAGGGGGTGTAGGCTGGGGGAATTGGGGTGCTGGGGGCAGAGGGAAGGGGGTGTAGGCTGGGGGCATTGGGGTGCTGGGGGCAGAGGGAGGGGGGTGTAGGCTGGGGGAATTGGGGTGCTGGGGCAGAGGGAGGGGGTGTAGGCTGGGGGAATTGGGGTGCTGGGGGCAGAGGGTAGGGTGTAGGCTGGGGGAATTGGGGTGCTGGGGGGCAGAGGGAAGGGGTGTAGGCTGGGGGAATTGGGGTGCTGGGGGCAGAGGGAAGGGGTGTAGGCTGGGGGAATTGGGGTGATGGGGGCAGAGGGAAGGGGTGTAGGCTGGGGGAATGGGGTGCTGGGGGCAGAGGGAAGGGGTGTAGGCTGGGGGAATTGGGGGTGCTGGGGCAGAGGGAAGGGGGGTAGGCTGGGGGGATTGGGGTGCTGGGGGCAGAGGGAAGTGGTGTTGGCTGGGGGATGGGGGGGGGCGGGGCAGAGGGAAGGGGGTGTAGGCTGGGGGGAATTGGGGTGCTGGGGGCAGAGGGAAGGGGTGTAGGCTGGGGGAAGTGGGGTGCTGGGGGCAGAGGGAAGGGGTGTAGGGTGGGGGAATTGGGGTGCTGGGGCAGAGGGAAGGGTTGTAGGCTGGGGGAATTGGGGTGCTGGGGGAGGGAAGGGGTGTAGGCTGGGGGAATTGGGGTGCTGGGGCAGAGGGAAGGGGGTGTAGGCTGGGGGAATTGGTGTGCTGGGGGCAGAGGGAAGGGGTGTAGGCTGTGGGAATTGGGGTGCTGGGGCAGAGGGAAGGGGGTGTAGGCTGGGGGAATTGGGGTGCTGGGGCAGAGGGAAGGGGGTGTAGGCTGGGGGAATTGGGGTGCTGGGGCAGAGGGAAGGGGTGTGTAGGCTGGGGGAATTGGGGGTGTTGGGGCAGAGGGAAGGGGTGTAGGCTGGGGGAATTGGGGTGCTGGGGGCAGAGGAAGGGGTGTAGGCTGGGGGAATTGGGGTGCTGGGGGCAGAGGGAAGGGGTGTAGGCTGGGGGAATTGGGGTGCTGGGGGCAGAGGGAAGGGGTGTAGGCTGGGGGAATTGGGGTGCTGGGGGCAGAGGGAAGGGGTGTAGGCTGGGGGAATTGGGGGTGCTGGGGGCAGAGGGAAGGGGGTGTAGGCTGGGGGAATTGGGGTGCTTGGGGCAGAGGGAAGGGGTGTAGGCTGGGGGAATTGGGGGTGCTGGGGGCAGAGGGAAGGGGTGTAGGCTGGGGGAATTGGGGTGCTGGGGCAGAGGGAAGGGGTGTAGGCTGGGGGAATTGGGGTGCTGGGGGCAGAGGGAAGGGGTGTAGGCTGGGGAATTGGGGTGCTGGGGCAGAGGGAAGGGGTGTAGGCTGGGGGAATTGGAGTATCAGTGAGGACTTGTCTCGTTCTCCATTGATGTCTGGATGTTGTGGGGTTTCTCTCTCCAGCCGTTAGTGGATGACACTGAGGATGTGTCTCTTGACTTTGGGAATGAAGAGGAACTGGCGTTAAGGAAAGCAAAAATCAGGTAAATATTTTAGAAATTTAGTGTAAATTACATGATTATTCCCTTAAATGCTGTATCTTAAAGCAGGAATCTGTGGGAAAGTCACTGGTTATGCTGATAGACAAGCAGAACAGGAAGATGCTCCTCAATGTGCATGAAAACTAGCTGTCCTTTCTTTCTTTCTTTCTTTCTTTCTTTCTTTCTTTCTTTCTTTCTTTCTTTCTTTCTTTCTTTCTTTCTTTCCCTTATACCCCCCAAAGTTAACTGTCCTATCCCCAGTAGTTTAGAAATGTAGGACTAGAAGGGATCTTGAGAAGTCATCAAGACCAGCCTACTGCCATGGGGCAGGACCCAGTGGTTTTCAATCTATTTACCATTGTGAGCCGCAATGCAGCTTTCTGTGTGTTATGTGGGCTGCATCCATACAATATATATACTATCTGTATGGCCCTGAGGCTGTCACATGGGACACAGCCATGTGCTGATTAGGCTGCGGGTCTACCATTGCAATAAACCTAGACCAACCTTGTTTTTAAAACCTCCAATGATGGTGATTCCACAACTTCCCTTGGAAGAGTATGCCAGAGTTTCTTATAGTTAGAAAGTTTTTCCTAATTTCTATCCTAAATCTCCCTTGCTGCAGATTAAGCCCTCTACTTCTTGTCCTACCTTCAGTGGATATGGAGAACAGCTGAGCACCATCCTCTTTTTACATCATGTTTGAGGAACGTTATCAGGACCCCCGCTCAGTCTTTTCTTTCCTCAAGATGAAACACACCCATTTTTTTTAACCTTTGCTCACAGGTTTTCTAAATCTTTTACCATTTTTGTGGCTCTCCTCTGAAGTCCAGTTTGTTCACATTTTTCCTCAAGATTGTTGACCAGAATGGAACACAACTGAGTCCTCACTAATGCCGAGTAGAGTGGGGCAATTATCTCTCATGTCTGACATATGACACTGCTGTTAATACATCCCAGAATATTATCCTTTTTTGCAGCTGTATCACATTGTTGATTCATATTCAATTAGTGATCCAATATAACCCTCAGATCAGTTTCAGCAAGACTACCACCTAACTAGTTATTCCCCATTTTCTAGCTGTGCATTTGATTTTTCCTTCCTAAATGAAGTACTTTGCACTTGTCTTTATTGAAATTCATTTTGTTGAATTCAGACTAATTCTCCAGTTCGTCAAGGTCATTTTGAATGCGAATCCTCTCTTCCAAAGCGCTTACAACCCCTCCCAGTTTGGTGTCATTTGTTAAAATAAGCATACTCATTTGTAATGTATAGGCATACTCTCCACTCCATTATCCAATCATTAATGAAAATATTGAGTAGTACTGGATCCAGGACTGACTGCTGCAGGACTCCACTAGATATAACCTTCTGGTTTGACAGAGAACCATTGATGATTACTCTTCGAGTATGGTCTTTCATCCAGTTGTGTACCTACCTTATGGTCATTTCATTTATAGTCCAACAACTACTTTCAAAAACTGAATGTGGAGTGTTAAACAGGTCACATTTTAGTTTTTAAGGGAGAGAATTGAAAGGGCAGACTAGTGGACAGAGAAAGTGTTAGTTTGCTTTATTTTTTGTTTTTGCTTTTCTGTTTAGCAATTTTTTTTTTTTTTTATCAAATGAGCAAGTCATGGTAGCTCAAGTTTGCTTACTTGATGGCATCAGATACCACCACAGCTCTAGGAATAGTCCAATGGTTAGCATGTGCTTCCTCTGCTGGGTGCACAGCTACAGAGTACCTCAGCAGTAGATATGAGATAGCTGAGTAGAGACTAAGGAAAAACTCTTTTCATATAATCCTGAGATATGAGATTTTCATTAATAGGCAAAAGATAATTACTTTGACGATACCTCACAACTGCCCAAAAGCATACTTTAATGTTTGAGATATTTTTGCTATGCCACATTTACTACTCACCCCAGCATTTTTTTTTCTGATGAAAATATACCAGACACAAAATCAGCTTTGCCTCCTCTTATCTTGATGGAACGGACTGAATTTATTCAATTTAAAAAAAAAAAAAAAAGAAAAAGAAAAATGGCAGCTTAGCCCCTACAGACAAGATCAATTGTGCAAGACTTTGCTATAATTAATTTTAAAAAGTGCATGTGTAGGATGAGTAAATGGCCGCTCTGAATGTTGCAAAGTTTTAGGAAGGTATTTTTCTCAAAATATTCTTACAAACAACTGTGGCAAATTGATTAAGAATAGATTAAACACATCATATGTATAAATAAAGAAGTAGAGTCCAGATCCAATACATATTGAAGGCAGTGGAACGACTTCTACTGGCTTCAAAATGGGTGTTGGTTGGGATCCCAACATAAAAGAAAATCTAGAAGAATTGGCTTTTAGATTGTATTTTCTAGTCTATCATTACTTATTCCAGAGGTTTTTAAATAATAATTCCTTGAAAGCTTAAAATGAAATTTTCATGGGAGCAAATTATTTAACTCCATTTAAAGCAAGGTGGAGTTGCTCACAAGTGCTTTAAATGCTTACAAAATCTTCCTTAATAGAAGAGCTCCATTATTTAAAGAAAAGGGGCAGGGGAGTAGATTAGTCTGTTAGATTTTCAGTACAATTCTAAGACTAAGGGCAAATAAAAATAGAGCAAGATTTGAGCCTTTCAACCTTGACATTGTTTTTAATTAAATGATTTCGCTTCCTCTTTTAAACATCTGTAGCTTTTTTTTTACTGTTAATCTCAAATTAGACTCTTTACAGACACACTAATTCTACTTAACCATTGTCTTCATTTCAATTTGATAAATAAACCTCATTTTGCATGACTTGTTCAATCATGTCTTTTGAGCACTGCTTGTAGGTTATACCCTTCTCCCCCAATTTCTGTTTGTCTAGTCCTAGAATGAACTCCTCAGGCAGGGACTGTGCAGGGACTTCTTTGTTCAAAAAGCACATAGCATAGGAGCTACACCAAATAGACAAAAAAATTATCTGTTTTGTCTTACCATTGCATCCACTTTTTTCCCCAGTGTTGATGGAGGTAACTACTTCCCCTTACTAGTTCCTTCTTCTCTTCACATTTACTCCTGGTTTTCTCCTCTACATTCGCTTGTGCTCACTTACATTCCGCCCCCCGCCACATCCCATTCCAGATACCAGAGAGATGTGCATGAATTACACAACTTCAGTTTGGAAACAGAATTACTTAAAACTAACAGAACCATCATGTGCGTAAACCAAAGCAACTCCATGATTTTATCCTCCTTTCTACTTACTCCCACATTTGTCATGTCAGGTTTTAAATTTATGTCCCAATCTTATGCTCTGATCTATGTGAGCAGATCACTATCAGTGGGGCTCTGTGTAGATACAAGGGTCTGCCTACCTAGACTGAAACACAGGATTGGGGCCTTAGACTGTAAGCTATTTGAGCTAGGAAATGTATTGTCTGCAAAGAGCAATGCAAACCTAACAACACATAGCAATGATGCTATATAATCATTTTCTGAAAATGAAGTCTTTTATTCATAAATCAAGTACAGCAGCAGGCAATGTAAGTTTCCCCATGCCATCCAATCAGTGCATCCTCGCCTCATGATACCGTCTTTGAAGTGACCTGCAAAGGAAAATTTTGCTTCTTTGTAAAGAATTTTTGTGTGATTTGAGGTTATTTTCTGCTTGTTTCATCTTAGAAATAAAAGGAATGTGAGGTCTGTCTTGTTTTGCTGTAGTTCTTCATTAGAGGACCAAGAATATTCGGTAGGCCCTTAAATTAAGGGGTAGTTCTGTTAATCCTTAACAAGAGCTTTCAACTTTTAAGGTATTTGAATTTGATATTTGACAAGAGAAAATTTAACATTCTGAAGAGAAAAATTTCCCTTTTCAATCTGATTTCATTTCCTAGATAGGTGTCAACCTACTTTTAGTTTAGTTTTTCATTTGACTGCAGTGTTTCCTGTTTTTCTTGGAAGACAGGATCTGAATTTCTAAATAAAAAGGGAAAAAAGTAAAAAACAAACCACCAAAAACCTTTTGAGCCCTGCCTTAAATAAAAAAAAAAAAAGTAAATACCCATTGTTTCTTTTTACAGGCCACCATCACAAGAGCCTGATAATTAAGTATCCCTGCTTCCTATTTACTAAGGGGTTGTCTATATTCACTTTTTACACCTATTTAACTACATTGGTACAGTTGCCTAGTATGGATGTAATTAAATCGTATCAAGGTGTAAAACATAAGTATATAATTTTTCAGTAAAACTAATTCAATAAATGCCTTTATATCAGTATAACTATGTCCACACTAGGGAAATGCACCAAATGTAACTAAATTTAGTAAAATGGTAGAAAAATCAGTGTAGACAGGCTCTAAGACTGCCTTGATGGCCATTGTCCACTGAGAATTGAACTGAAATTGCCAAATTAATTTATAATCAATCATTCAGCTATAAGTCCCCGATCCTGCAGCGTGTAGTTCACAGGCAGATTAGTACCCATGTGGAGCCCAGTGTATGCCATACAAATGCAGGATCAGAGTGTGAGATGGTAAATTTTGGTTACTTTTGCCTGGTACTGGCTTTGAATGCGTGAACTAGAGCTAAAGGGTCATTACATTTTAAATCCTATCCACTTAGTTCTCTGCCTCTAATACCAAACTCTAGCAATCACCTTAGAAAAATCATGATGCTATTTCTTTGAACTGCATATTAATATGAATTGGCTTTTTTGTTTACTAATTACGTTGGCCTCTTCTGACTGTCCTTGTATTTCTAGAGGGATTTTAGAAAGGGTGTTTCCTGTTGCAGAAATAATATTGAATTAAGTATAGATAAATACCATTTACCTGTGAATGGATTTCGAAAGGTATACATTTAACTTTGTTCAAAAGGGACACAGGTGTTCTGGCTTAATGTTTTACCTGCTTTATAGCACTTTTCTGCTTGGGAATATTCTGTTAAAAAGCTTATTTAGATAGTAGGAACTAGAAACTGTCAATTGCAGCTCTGAAGCAGAAGAGTGAACAAGTCAACAAATCTATTCCGAGAGGTTTTTTTTTTTCTCTTCTGGTGCATAAATGAGGAAGTAAATTATTGTACCAGATTAATTTAAAGATCCTTTGGCATAAACAGAAATGGACTACACTGAAATACAATAACGTGGAATTCTTTAAGCTTCTGAGAGGTTATTTTAAACAATGGAGTGTAAGTTATAATATACATACATATGCACACATGCACAAAGAAGAAGAGCTGGAACCCTAGCTCTGTGAGTAAGTTCTTGACTGACTAAATCCTTGTAAGGTGGTCCATGTGCTACATGCCAACTACTTAGTCAGTAGTATTTGCTATAGCATGACATATATCAACTAAGATGGGTAAACACACTTCAGTCACTGTTCCCAAGTAGAAAAAGGTGTCAGTCATAAGCTAGTAAAGAAAATGCTGAAGTCATTGAATAAAATATTACACTTTTGCTCAGCATTGTCTGGAATGGCAATACAAGATTGACTGGGATACCATGCTGGGATCTTCAGAAAAAGCAGAAGGCCGTCACTCAGCCGAATATGCAGTTTGTTTTAGTTTATCGTAATCCTACCTTCCAATTTTTTTTAGCTACAGGCTTCCATGGTGAAAAATAAATCTAACTGCCCTTTCAACTAATTATGCCACTTATCTTTGTGTTTTACATTCTGAACTTCCCACAAAGAGGAAGCCAAGTGTAGGTGTTGGATATAAAAAACCACCCAATATATAAAAAGAGAGAGACAGGACACATTAATTTGTGAAGAAGTCAGAAAGCTGTAGAGCATGTCTCATAATCTGTAGAGAGACAGCATTTCATTGCATCACTTCCTCCTCAACATCCACTGCCTTCTTGCCAAAACTCCTGCAAATGACAGTATGTGGTGCAAAAAATAAAATACATTCCCAATTTTAACAATTGTAATGGGACCTATACTCCTGGGAAGTGAGGCAACGATTAACTTGCTTCTTTAAAAGTTGCTTAAAGCTGCTTGCTGAGACCTTTGCAGGAATCTAGAAGGGACTACAGTTGTATAATCAGTGACTTCCCTTCTAAAAGGGAACAGAGAATGGCTTGGGGAACTGAAGCAAACCACAGCACTATCTAGCAGGTTAAGGGAAGCCTAAATACTTGTCCCTTTTTGTATGTATCCACATTTGAAGGGATTTGCTTTGCTTGGCCCTTGAAGGGGAAGAACACTTTGTTTGTTTGTAATAAGTAACTGCCACCTGAAGAACCTTACCCGGTTTTATGTTTCATTTCCTTGCGGGGTGCCTCTGTTAGATTAACACTAATCAGCCTCCAATGAACAGTTTTTGAGCATGGTGTAGAAATCCTTAGTCCAAAGCCAGACCCAGAATTTTCAGTACAAATAATATATTCAATATAGAGTCATGGAGTTTAAGGCCAGAAGAGACCATCAGATCTAGTCTGCTAATGTAATGCTAGCTACCAACACCACCCAGCACCTGCACACGAAACTCAACAACTGGAATTAGATCAAAGTATTACAGCCCACGGAAGACTAGACTACTGTGTGCCACAGACAGAGAATTGGAGGACCCTAAGTTCATCATTGTCTCCACAGTGGCAGGAGAATGATTGTGAGATATACCTAGCTAATCCTGGCAAGTAACCCACACCCACACGCTGCAAAAGAAGGCAAAAATCCCCCAAGGTCACTGCCAGTCTGACCTGCAGGAAAATTCCTTCCCAGTCCCACATAAGAGGATCAGTTAGACCCTGAGCATGTGAGCAAGAACCAGCCAGCCAAGCACCTGAGAGAGAGAGAATGTTTGGTGACATCTCAGAGCCCTGTCCCATCTCCAGCTGTGGTCATCCTGCTGCTTCGAAGGATGCTTCTTCCAGTGAACACCTATCCAAGTCTGGGATCAGAACATCACTAAGTCCTGGTAGCACTATTAACACCCTGATGTCCCTCAACATTAGTACAGCTAATACATTCCAGCAACTGGTCTATTCTGGCAGCCGTTACCCACCACTTGTCTGCCTGGTTTTGCTCCATCACTAACATCAGCACAATGCACCTTTTATGTGAGGCTCTCCTTGGTACTTACCACAGCAGAGAGTAACAGTTACATGCCTTTCTGGGCCATTTAATTAATGTCACAGGTCTTCCCAGACATCCTGGCAATGACTGTATAGCTCAAACGCCCTACATTTCCCCATATTGAATTGCTGTTAAAATCAGAAAGTGTGAAACGTACATTCCTCATTATTCCTACTGGAGTGAGGTTGACACCCGTTACAGATCTGCAATAGTAATTCAGTACTCCCAGTACTTTCCAGTGTAATCCTGTCTTTACACAGAAGCTGCTCAGAGGAAGGAGGAAAAAAAAAAGCTTTCATCTAAAATTTCATATGCTTAGTTGTAAACTAGAAGATGGTTTTTGGAAAGTTTGAGGTTAGTGTGGGTACAAACAGAAGAGTGATTAAATATCGACTCATCTGTTTACCTGGATTTGTTCCCAGTGTCGTTCTTGCTTTTTTAATAAAGTGAGTTTCTCTCTTCTGTGAACACTGCATTGCCAGTTGGTTCTGGAGGAATGAAGTATTTTGTTCTGGCTAGCACATCATAAACAATTATTAACTAAGTCTTGACTGCAGGAGCTTTGACTGGTGCGGATTAATGAGCCAGAAAAGCTTAGTTTTCAGATTCCATGGCAAGTTTGCTGGGCTGATAAGGGAAAAAATGAAAAAGGATTTGATATGGAAATTAACATGGCACACCATAGTGCCATTTGAGTATAACTCTCTGGCATAAACATATGTTAATCATATCCTTTTGAAAATACTACTATCTACAAAAATTTATCATTGCCCACTCCTAACTAAAACTTAAACATCACATTTGGAACGCAAAGAAAACTATTGCATTAAGGCTTTACACTTATTTTGCAATCTTTTACTTTAGTCAGAGTTAATTCATTTAAATGTTAACATCTACAAGACTTCTAGCAATGTCAGTTCATTTCTGGAAGTAATCATTTTCGATAGGACCTATTCCATAAGTTCATCTTCACCTCTGGATAATATCAAATCACCCAGCCAGGTATTTTGATCTGTTAATATTACTGTATCTTGCTGCTTAAGTTTTATAAATACTTGGCTATACTAATTAATGGCAGCTTTATAGGGACAATTTCAACATTTTATATGCAGGCAACATTGTGAATTTTATGTTGGAGATCCAACACTGGGTCTACTGCTCTCCCTTCCTGCTACTTGTCAAATTTAAGTGTTGGCTATTTCTTATTCATTTAAAAAAATAACTTTATTTAGAGGATCAGTAAAGATATACAGGAGGGGTTCTCAAGCTGAGGGTTGGGAGGTTTTGACCTGGGGGGGGGGTCATGAGCTATCAGCTTCCACCCCAAACCCTGCTTTGTCTCCAGCATTTATAATTGTGTTATTATATATAAAATTATAATACATATAATTTATAAGGGGTGGGGGTCGCACTCAGAGGCTTGCTATATGAAAGGGGTCATCAGTACAAAAGTTTGAGAACCACTGCTATACAGTATTTTTGCTATACCTTGCATAATAGCATTAATTATTAAAACAGGAAATTGGACTAATTTTTGATTAACTATAACAAATTAGCTGCCTTATTCAGAAGGTGAATTGTGTTTTTCTGGCACAGGGTAGTGATAGGTGAAGTCCTAAAATGGAAATGCCTTCAAAATTAATTGGCAAGCTAACACTGAAATCAGTATATGTGCTAATTAAATATTAGTCTGCTACCTTGCGGATGGAATCTGTTGAGTAAGCAAGATAAAACATTCCTCAATAAAACAGCATTCCTGCTGAACAGGACAGATACAATTTCACCTTCTTTCCAAAGGGACAAGGTTACTTTAAGTGTCTGGGTTTTTGCTTATCAGCTGAACAGGTCCAACTAACCATTGGAAATGTAAATTGAGCTCAAAGTCACACACTTCACAGCTTGTAGAGGCTAAGCTTATTGTATATACCAGGAGCTCCTTGCATTTCTCCATTCTCTCCCACAAGCTCCTTCTGTGCCACACTCCTATCCCCTTCTGTTTCAGGGTTCCCCTGAAACTCTTCCCTGCCACCCCCATTTCCACCTTCCCCCACCATGCCAGGGGCTGTGTATCTCCATCCTCCACCGCACCAGGTGTTTTGTGTGCCCTTCTCCCCCCCCCGCCCATTCCTGGGTCTCTGTGTACAACCCTCTTTCCCAGGTCCTCCAATCTCCCCCGCCACCAGGGGTTCAGTCCTCAATTAACCCTCCACCTGTACCAGGGTCCTGCGTTCTCCCCCTTCTGCCAGGGGCTAATTGCACCCTCTTTCCCATACCAAGGTCTCCCTAGTCCCTCCCAGGATTGCGTGTGCCCCTAGTCTCACCAATATGCCAGGGGACTACCTACAACAAATGATAAAAGAAGCTAGATTTTTTTGTTCTAAATTGGGAGAAGAAGGAATGTTTATAGGTAATAGGCAACACAATCTTCCTTTTAGTCTTATGCTGAAACTTAGCTAGTGGGAAAACTATGATAGGATGTAGATCCCTTATTCAACAAATTAATCATATGCATTTAAGTAGATATCACATGTTTTTCAATAGCATTTCATAAACATTAAATTGCAACATTGGTAAATATTGTAATATGTTTTCTCTCAAGTTAGTAAGTGTTCTGGATTGTTTTTCTAGGCATCCCCTGGCTACCTTTTTTCACCTGTTTTTCCGAGTGAGCGCTATTGTTACCTACTTGCTCTGTGACTGGTTCAGCAAAAGTTTTGTTGCCTGTTTTGTCATTATTCTTCTCCTTCTGTCCTTTGACTTTTGGTCGGTTAAGGTAAGAACATTCTGAATGAATAATGAAGTTTAGAAATATTCTGTTTATTTCTTGATTTTGATTTTTCTTAATGACAAATACAGTGAAAAATAAATATCAGATAATCGTGTACTGCTCTTCCTTTATTAAACTTGCTGAACAGCTTTGTTTTAATTAGATGGAAGCATCATTTACATGTTTTAGTACAAATATTAAGGAAGTTACCTCACCTATGGTAGTCTTGTTTATGCTTTGCCTTTGGAATCAGGTAAGGTAGCGTTCTATGCCTTAGTGATTTTTACATTCAATTTAAAGAGCAGAATTCATTGATGAGCTCCAAAAAGGATGATAGCTATAATATCAGGGCCTTTGAGATTGAGAAGCTGTTGATGTAGGAGGGGGAAAAATCATTAACATAATTTTTCATTTATACATTTTTAAAAATCCTGGAGTCTAGGCACCCTGAAAGTTTAAAGAGAGATACCATAAATTTGTAATAACTTCAGAATATAACCCCATAGCTTTAATGCAGTTCTAAACCAGTTAATAATAGGGAAAATGCAAAGGATCAGAGAGAAGGACTAAGGCACTGATTTTACTATCAAATCCATGTGGGTAGACTCTTGTGCCTGCATTGAACCCCCATAGAAACCAGTGAGGCTCTGCATAGATACCCAGGATCACTGAAGTCCTGATCCTACAGTTTGAACTGCACAAGACAGCAATATTGCCACTAATGTGATGGGCCTTCTGAATTTGACCCCATCTTGTAGCAAAGTCTAATGATAGTGACAGGAAAATCTGTCATTACTCACTAGTTATTTGAAAAGCAATTTTAAAATGAAGACAAACTGACGAAAACAAACTTTTAATTTTTTTCTGCCTGGTCACGATGTCTTAGAAAGCTTTGGACAACTTTAAAAAACCCCAATGTATTTAAATTTTTGGTCAAAGAGATAAAAATTGATCTATATGTTAAGTCTAGGATTTTTTTTTTTTTTTGGTCTGGGCAAGAAAAGAAGCCTAGAAGAAAGAAAGAAAGTTACCTGGGCTATAAAGCCTGTGGATGTCCTTACCTACATATGTGGCTTTCCATTTTACTTCAAAAGTTACTGAATAAACATTGTTCCTGTATTATACTAAATATAGATTATATTTTGATTTTGGCAAGGGCCTTTGGATGCATTAAAATGGGCAATTGAATATATATGTTAACCTCGCATTCAAAGAAAGTCTTAGAATGAAGGGAAAAGGGAGAGAAATGGAACAAGGACTGGTATGTTAGTTTATAGATGCATGTTGATATAATGAAACATTTGTACAGTAATCATTCATATGTAAAAATTAGTGCCTAACTTGTTTGTGAATCTTTGTTACTTGCTTGTTTATAATGAATGTTCCTCTTTCCTGTCTGTTCTATATCATTTTGGATTTTCCCTCTTACATTCACAGTGTGACTGCGTGTGCCCCTGATGAACTTAACTAGCTGAATAACTCCTCTTGTAATTGATTTGGGAGAGACATTTTTCCACTGAAATAAAATTGCATTGTATTAATGCTTATATTAGAACCGTATTATAAGGCTCTATAGTTCATTGAGCTAGTTGATTTAGGGAAATAATTGATTAACTTTGTCTCTAGAATGTAACTGGAAGACTCTTAGTTGGCTTACGTTGGTGGAACCAGATTGATGAAGATGGAAAAAGCCACTGGGTTTTTGAAGCAAAAAAGGTACTTTTAAAGTAAGAACTATAGTAAAACATTATCCATGGTACAATGTATAATGATAAACAGCTGATAAGTAGCGATGATACACTATTAAGTGTAGTTAATTCTGGAATTTTAATGTGTAAAGGATATTTTTATCCAGATTTTACAGCTCTTGGGGTAAATTTACAGAGCAATATTAAAGGAATTGAGAGCATATTTGAGGGTTTTTTCATAGCACTAAACTTTTGTTGTGCTACAGTTTCAACACTTTGACCTTGGTGACAACAACCTGGTTTTATGACATAATTTATATAATCTTATTGCTTGTAGATTTACAGTTTCTATTTCCTGGAGAGAGAACATCATGTGATAGCTATTTGCCCACTCCTGTTACTGACGGCAGTTCTGTTCTGAAATTCAAGAACTGTGCTGGAAATGAAGGTTACCTATCTATAACCAGAGTTCTTTGAGATGGACTTTGCATATTAAAATTCCTGGGTGCAGCTCAGACAGTGGAATCTTTTCATAGCAGTGCCCATTAGAGTGCTCATGTATCCCTCCTACCTCTTTCCCTTGCATTCTTGAATGAACTAGGGCAAGGTTATAAAAAGGCATATGGTACCTTTTGCTACTTCAGTTCCTTTCACCACTTCCTCAGACTTAAGATTCTATTAAGATTCCAAGAAAGTGGGTGGGGAGTGTCCATCTCAAAGGACAAGTAAGTAAGAGGATACTCAAAGAAATGAAGGTTACTATTCCATTTATGGAGTACTGCTTGCCAAACTTTCTTATAAGTGGGAAGGTGGGACTTAAGAGTGCTAACTGAAGCCAAGGCCAGATAGCAGTGTTTTGTAAATGTATGTATAGAGCTCCAAGTAGCATACTTACAGAAATGCAATTGGAACATGGCTAGGGCATGTTATGGAAGTAGCGTGTAACCGATCTCCAACAAGAGAGAGAATGGATGCTTTCCTCAGTTTGACAAATGTGAAAGTTGGATATCACCTTGGGAATGAATCGATGATTAGAACAGAGCATCATCTTATTCTTGCGAGAGAGTGAATGGAAGATTAGCCAGAAAGAGTCTGTAGTTCATTCATTTGCCTAGCTGATGTTCTGGCTACTGTGAAAGCCATTTTAATAAATAGAAGGAACAGAGAACAGGCTGCTGTAGGTTGAAAGGGAGGCTTCATTAGCTGCATAAAGACTAAATGGGGATCCCATGCTGGTACTGGTGGATACATATGGGCAAGTCTCTTCATAATTATCTTTCTGGGCCTGATGGGTAGCTTTAGCTGTTACGTGAACTTTCGAGGATATAGAAAAACCTGAAAGCTTTAATTGAAGCAATTATTCAAGAACAGACTTAAGTGGTGCCAGTGGTAGTGTTCTGCTGTTTTGATGTGGCGGGGGGGGGGGGAAGAAGTATCTGGGGATATCTGCAACAACTCATCCAACCTTCTCTTCTCTCGTGGACAGATCTGAGAATAACTAACAGGAGCCTTCCTCTTATTCCAACCTTAGAGGCATTTGGGCTTCCATAGTAAAAGTTGGTGCGGTGCGGATGAACAACTGCCAGCTCTGGAATAATCTTCAGATCTGAAGTGATCTTCAGAACTGGGGATGACTCTTAGGCAAGGATTTACCCTGACCTGAAATCTTGTCTTTGATTTAGAAACCGATGTTTTGATCCAGATCCAAGAGATTGGAGGAGTCTCCTGAATAGGATTTGGCTCTGCTAACAGGAGTTGCCTTGTCTTTCACTGTGTTTCTCGGAACCAAAGTACACCAATATCAAGATTTTTCAGAGTTCAGCATTGACTGTCTGAGCACTTAAAGTTTAGATCAGGTGATCTGCCCTGAGGTAGAGATCAGAACCTTATGTATAGTATTTTTCATCTTCTCACTCTCCAAGGTGTGAGAAGCTGACACTGGCCTTTTCACCTTAGATGCAGGACCCGTTGGATGAGTATGATCCAGGAGGTTTTGCAGTCAGAGCTGCTTGAAGCAATAAGGTTTGCAGTCTCTTCTGGTGCCCTTTGTGTAGTTTTGGAGAGTGACCCTCTCTGCAGGTATAATGCTCTGCGATAGGCATCGCATTCCAGGAACACTGCTGGACAAAAGCACACCTTATGAAGTCAGATCTCTTAAATTTTCAGATCTGCCATGGAACTGGAATTGAAATCTCAACTAAGAACAAAGAATAAAAAACTAAAGTTTAACACTATACTAAGCTAAGGTACTGCATTTTTTTTTAAGAGAATGATTTGGGTGTGATGGATCCAGAGAGATTCATGTCAGGCTACTGCCCTGTTGGAAGAAACTGAAGTGGTAGAGGGCACCTTGCCCCCTTTATATTGGGCTCGCCTTCAAACATTCTGGAATGCCAAGGACTGCATGAGTGCTCTAACAGAAACTGCTATGAGAAGGTTCCAGTCTGCTGCACCCACTGGTGTATCCCCGGAGTGGGAATATGCTGAGGACATGCTATAAATTTTCCTAGCAAGCTGTTGGGGTAAAGATTCATCAGTGTTTCCAACTTGGATGCTATAACTTTTCTGACCATATTGGATTTATGTTCTATAAAAAAGCCACACTCTTTGTTTACAAGACCTATGCACTGATCTTTACTTTGCAAAGAGTGGAAGGCTTGCTCTAGTTAAACCATTGCCTCCCTTTTTGTGCTTCACTCTAGCTCTTCATACGTTCCACTTTCACTCAAGACAACTCAGCATTTTTGTAGATTGAAAACAATTCTGTTTGTGCATACAAGAATATGTTAAAGTCAAATTAGTACTTTAACTAGCAGTAGTGTCTGAGTTACCTCTGCAGGAGTCAGCTCAGACATGGCTCTGCAGTTACCAAGTTAAACAGTAATCTTGAAGGATTCCCTTCATATTTAACAAAGAATGAAGTCTGCGTGGTGCTAGGCAGGACCTTCACCGTAAAATATATCAAACATTTAATAGTAATTTGTGCAAATAAAGTGAAATCTGTCATTATTATACACAATAATAGAAGAGCTGGCTTGCATTTCATGATTTCTAAATTGTAGAATGTTGCAAGCTTGAAACATATAGGATGCCAATTTATTCTAGGTGGCTTTCCAGATAGTTATGTCATTGCTCATTTGCAATGGAGCATTTTACACAGCATAAGGTATGTCTAGAGTAGACCAGTGGTCTCCAACCTTTTTACGCAAAAGATCACTTTTTGAATTTAAGGGCAACCCAGGATCTATCCCGCCTCTTCCCCAAAGCCTCCCCACCTCCCTCCGTTGCTCACTCTCCCCCACCCTCACTCACTTGCACCGGGCTGGGGCAGGGGGTTGGGAGGGGGTGTGGGCTCTGGTCTGGGGCCAAGGAGTTCATAGTGTGGGAGGGGCTCCGAGCTGAACCTGGAACAGGGGGTTGGGGTGAGGGGTGCAAGTTCTGGGAGAGAGTTTGAGTACAGGAGGGGGCTCCAGGCTGGGGCAGAGTGTTGGGTGCAGGAGGGGTTATGGGGTGCTGGCTCTGGGAGGCGGGGGGGGTTAGGACTGGGACAGAGGGGTCGGGGTGCAGGAGGGTGTATGGGGTGCTGCTCGGGGAGGGGGCTCAGGGCTAAGGTGCGGCCACCCGCTGGACAGCGTTTACCTCAGGCGGGTCCTGGTCGGCAGCGCAGTGAGGCTAAGGCAGGCTCCCTGCCTGTCCCAACCCCAACGCGTGCCTGGGAGGAGCAGGTGTGGGGGCATGCGGCTCTGCACACTGCCCCTCTTCAGGCACCACCCCTGCAGCTCCCAATGGCCAGGAACAGAAAACTGTGGCCAATGGGAGCTGGGGGGGCAGTGCTTGCAGGCAGGAGCAGCGCGCAGAGACCCCTGCCCCCCATGGGGCAGTACTGGCCGCTTCCGGGAGCTGGGGCAGGCAGCCTGCCTGCCTTAGCGGCCGCCCCACTGCCACCCACAGAGATCGCGATTGACTGGGAGAGTCTCTAGCATCGACTAGTCGGTGACCACTGGAGTAGACTGATCTGTGCTCCTAGTTTTTCCAAAATCCAAGGTGAAGTTAAATATGAGCCAAAATGACACTTTGATTTTTGAGAATTAAGAGGCAGTTCAGTTCACAATTTGCTCCTAAAATATTATTATCCTGTGTGACAAAGCTCTGTCCTCGCCTCCGTGGGTCCTGCATTTCCTGGCGGATTTCGCTAGCCTCAGAGGCTCACTGTGACCCTCCACATAACCCTTCTTTCTCTAGAGACAAGGGTCACAGTCTACTGAGCCATTTTCATCATAAGCCAGTGAGGGAGGTAAGGAGAAGTTTTCCTTCCTTGCACAGTCTCTGTTGTCTCCCAGTCTCAGTGATTGATCAGGGGCAAAGGTGTGGGGGGTGCCCAGGCCCACCCTCTACTCCGGGCTCCAGCCCAGGGACCCTAATAGTATCAGCTGTGTTAGCTGATCTTTTAGAAACATGACATGTACAATTCCCTGGGCTACTTCCCCCACAGCAGCCCTCTCTTCCTCAAGCTCCACTTCACCCTTATCTCAGGGCCTCCTTCCTTGTGCCTGATATGGTGTGTACTACTCAGCATCTCCAACCGCACAACTTCTTCCCACAGCTCCTGTCATGCACACCCACCTGCCTGACTGGGAGGCTTTTAACTAGTTTTAGCCAGCCCCTGATTGGCTTCAGG
The DNA here is from genome assembly GCF_009764565.3 of Dermochelys coriacea. Classification (NCBI taxonomy): domain Eukaryota; kingdom Metazoa; phylum Chordata; order Testudines; family Dermochelyidae; genus Dermochelys; species Dermochelys coriacea. Next base: position 23,866,046 of record NC_050077.1, read on the forward strand.
TGTCCCAATCAACCTAGCATTCTCCTTGCCTTCTGGAAAGTTCTTAATTGGCCCCAGGTGTCTTAATTGACCTGGAGCAGCTTCCATTTCACTTAACCTGGTACCAGGGATTTGATTAGCCTGGAGCTAATATATCTATCTCCCACTACTCTTCCATAGCCTCAATCCCAGACACCTGCCCCTTTTGTGGTGTGAGGGAAATCCTGGCGCGCACACATACCTGGAGTGTGCCAGGCTGCAGCCCCTATTCCGGCTCCTCACCAATATTTTATTACGTTTTTGGTTGCACTTTTCCCCTCACCTTCTTATTTATGCACTCCCTATCTGTGGCCCCACAAAGTCACGGGATCTCCTAGTCAACCTCCTCCTGGCCCTAGCTAAAATGGCCATCTATAAAACCAGAGTGAGGAGGTTGTCCGATGGAGTCTCCTGTGACTGTAGGGCCTATTTCCGATCCTCGGTCCGTTCACGTATCCAGGCAGAGTTCCTCTGGGCGGCATCCTCTGACTCCCTTGACGCCTTTGAGGAGCAGTGGGCACTGTCCGGGGTTCTCTGCTCGGTGTCCCCGTCCAGTTCCCTTCGTTTGACCCTTTGACCACACTCCTGTCCCTGTTGTTTCATTAGTTGTCCCCCAGAATTATTTGGTATCTAGGTCCTGTGGATCCCCCTTTTAGGCTGCGGGGGATCCTTTAGCAGTGGACGGGCTTCGCCCGCCCACTTCCCGGATCCCAGTAGGACTACTCTTCCATAGCCAACTGGCCTTGCCCCATCACACCTGCCTGTTAAACAGTGTTCTAGGGTACTCATTCTAGGGTACTTCATAATTCTGTATCATTTAAATAAAATCAACTGAGTTCTATCAATTAGTATGTTTCCTTTCATATTGTTGAAGATAAACTTGGATTTTAATGGCGGTTTCATGCAGAATATAAATGTCTAAAATGCTTGGTGGTTCAACTAGTTACCCAGCATACCTATGGTACTAAGTAGAGTTCAGGGCATGACTGTCTGTGTAAATAAAATTCATACTGTATTTAGAAGCTGTATATTGTTTTCCAATGCTGCAATGATTTCAGTTAAGGGAATGCCAGTCTAAGGAAGCATAGAGCCAGGCAATAGGAAATAATTTATTTCAAGTAGCTAAGCTACAGCTGATATTATATAAAACACAACAGAAACAGGAACATATAAATGCATACAAATTACCTGTGAAAGGAATGTCTCAATCCTTAACTACTGTTAGGATATTTTGGTAACTAAAACTAAATGTTTTTCTTTCTAGGTATCTACAAGCATAGCTGCCTCAACTGAAGTTGAAGCTCGAATCTTTTGGCTTGGACTGATTATCTGTCCAGTTATTTGGACAGTGTTCTTTTTTAGCACTTTGTTTTCCTTGAAGTTGAAATGGCTGGTAAGCATGGGGTAACGCCATATGAGCTGTAGGTGATAAGTGCAGTGAAGGGGAAAGGAGTGGAAAAACAAGTCTATTGAAAATACAGTTTTAAGTTAGATTCTGTAGGAAGTAAGAATTTAAGTTATAAGATTACAATGACAGCTTCAAGAAGTTTGTAGAGCAGGTTTCTATTCCCAAACTGAAGTTAATTCCTTAGGCCTGGCACAGACTTTATAATTCCTTACTCTCCACCCCTCACTAGGTTCTGGTCAATCAACCCTCTTCTCCTGAGTCAAATGTTTCTGCTGGCAGCCACCACTGCAGCTTCAGTTCAGAAAACTCCACCTATACAATATCCCAAACTAAAAAACTATTAGTTCCAGAGAAACAGAAAAGGAGAAACCACTCTGCAGTTGGGTTTTACTTTTGCATGTCTTCTTGGGACTTGGATAATATTTGTACTAACATCCTCTAATCCTTGCACCACCCAGCCTCCTGGTCTCCATGACTTGCAACAGACCACTCTGTCACACTGCATCGTTTAATATTTTGGCAGGCCTTACTGGAAATAAGCAATTGCTGCTTCTTGTCAGTACCACCATACTGGCTTTTCTAGGGCTGTAATGTAACAAGTCCTATAGCAGGACTCGTACGTGTAAAGATGAACATTTTAAAGATATTGAAATCGCTTGCATTGGTGGTGGGCAACTTGCAGCCTGCATGTAGCCCATCAGGGTAATCTGACTGTGGGCCGTGAGACATTTTGCTGACGTTGACCGTCTGCAGGCATGGCCCTTCACAGCTCCCAGTGGCCGCGGTTCACCATTCAGATTATCCTGATGAGCCGCATGCGGGTTGCCACAGGTTGCCGACCACTGGTGTATAGCATATGCTTGAAATGAGGCCTTTTAAACTTGTTCCAAAATAAGATACTGTTTTCTAGAAAATGTTTGATTCTTTCTTTGGAAGAGAGTACTACCAATAATATTAATTTTATTAAGTTCATTAAACAATTAGATGGATAAGTGCAAAGTACTATACTTAGGAAGGAAAAATCAAATTCACAGCTACAAAATGGGGAATAACCAGTAAGGTAGTAGTACTGGTGAGAAGGAACTGGGTGTTATAGTGGATCACATGTTGAATATGAATTGACAGTGCGATGCAATTGAGAAAAAGATTAATATTCTGAGATGCATTAACAGGAGTGTCATATATAAAACACAGGAGGCAATTGCCCCACTCTGTTTGGCACTGGTAAGGCCTCAGTTGGAGTACTGAGTCCAGTACTTGGCACCACACTTTAGGAAAGGCTTGGACAAACTGGAGAGAGTCCAGAGGAGAGGTTTTATCGTTTTTTGGCTGTCACCATTTAATCACCAAATAAGCACCATTTTTTCCATGCATTGTGGAAAAAGTAACCATGTAACTTTTCTAAATTGTTTAGAAAAACCTGATCCCTGAGGAATGGTTAAAAAAAATGGGCACATTTAGTCTTGAGAGAAGACAACGGGGGGGGGGGGGAACCTGTTATGTCTTCAGATTTGTTAAGGGCTGTTATAAAGAGGACAGTGATCAATTGTTCTCCATGTCCACTGAAGGTAGGACAAGAAATAGTGGGCTTAATCTGCAGCAAGGGAGATTTAGATTAAATATTAGGAAAAAAACTTTGATTATAGGGATAGTTAAGGTCTGAACAAGGCTTCCAAGAGGTTGGGAATCCCCATCATTGAAGGTTTTTAAGAACAAGTTAGACAAGCATCTGTCAGGGATGGTCTAGATATAGTTGGTTCTTTCTCAGTGCAGGGGGCTGGACTTGATAAACTCTGGAGGTACCTCCAGCAGTCCTACATTTCTATGATTCTGAAAGCTGCTCTATTAGAAAATGTTTACCAAATTGTTTTGTGGTACTAAAATTATTCTTTCTGCAAATGTTGGCACATCTTCTAAACTGTACTCTTAAGTCTTTCATAAATTTGCAAATTATTATAGAACCTCCTTTGTAGGTAAAATTTGTGGCATTCCAGGTTAAATTAAAATAAAGGTCTTGTAAATAGCGGGTAGTGAGAATTTGGCTAGGAATGTCTTAAAATGAAGGGAACATGACTTTATGTAGATTTAAAGAGTTATTCTTTTGAGTCAGACTTTAGGCACAAAGCACTGACAAAATGGGTGAAGCTGGAAGGAGTGAGACCAGAGCTGGGGGAAAAAAAATGATTTCCACCCTTGAAATGTAAAGTGAGACTTCCCAAAAAAGGCTCTTCTGTCGGTGGTAGGGAGGAGTGTTACTGATTATTTACACTTCCTAAAATGCAGTTTTAATTATTATTTGAAGGTAAATTCCTTTTGATATTTCTTACATTAATCAGCATTATCAATTTTTCCACACTAAGCTGTTGATTGTCTATAGCCTCATAAAGAGACAAGTTGGGTGAGGTAATACCTTTTATTGGGCCAACTTCTGCAGGCTCTTGTCATAGCTGGAATCTCCCTTCAAGCTGCTAACTTATATGGATACATCCACTGTAAATTAGGAGGGAAAAAAAGCATCAGCAAAGTAACTTCAAGGTTTTTGTCACAGCAGATGTTTCAGAGGGTAAGTATTAAGGTTCGTTGTTATTCTCAATAGTTGCATTATGTATGTGTTTTCCACGGCAGCTTTTAAGGAATTGGGCATTATGCTGATTTACACTTTGATAAACGTGATTGAGGAATGCCAGGTTGTGCTTTATAGTGAGTTGTGTTCATCACGTATACATCTAAGTGGACCTACAGATTTCCTGTGCACGAATAATATCAGCGCACAAGTCTGTCAACACTTTAAGTCTCAGACTAGTGGTCCCTCTTTCTGAAATGCAAAATTAATGTTTAATCTGAAAAACCAGTTTGGGAATTGTACGGTCTAACTGCTGCACTGCAAAAGAGTAAGTGTGACCTGAGCAGAGAAGCCAAAAGGACCCATTGACAAGGACTGCTTTGCAATAAATGAAGAAGTTTGTTGAAAAGTGGCCTGTAATTAGGGCCTATAAAATTGTCCTGGTATTTGTTTGAGTTCTGTTCATGGTTTGGGGTATGGTACAAGAAAATATCTTGCTGCTGCTACTACATCCTTTTCTTTTATGGATGTGGATGGCAAAGACCAACAAATCAATTTCTACTTTCTCAAAAGGTGCAGAATTGAGTAACTTAAGAAAATAAGCACCATTTTTTTCTCATGCATTGTGGAAAAAGTGACCATGTAACTTTTCTAAATTGTCTTGTTTGCATGTATGAGGTATAAAAGAATTAGACAATGTGTTTTATAACAAACCCATTCCGTGCTCTTGTATTACCTCCTTGGAATAGTTTAAGATTTTGTAAAGTACTTTAGAGACGTCAGCAAAAATGATTGAGGAATGATTGCAGTAGATGTTCTAGATCAGGGATCTCAAACTCGAATCGCCACGAGGGCCACATGAGGAATAGTACATTGGCCCGAGGGCCACATCACTGACCGCCCCTACCCACGCTGCCATCGGCCCCGCCCCCACTCTACCCCTTCCGTGAGCCACCACCTCTTCTCCACCTCCTCCCTTGGAGGCGGGAAGCACCTACAGGTAGGCAGAGGAGTGGGGATGTGGTGCGCTGGGGGGGGGAGGAGCCGCAGGAAATAACTCCAGGGGTGCAGGGAGCTTGGTGGGCTGCAGGAAATAACCCCATGGCTGTGTTTTTGAGACCCCTGCTCTAGATACTAATGCTGGAGCAGCATTAGGTTAGAAGAAAATCATCTTTAGCTTTCATGTGTTCATTCTACAGGAGAGACAAGAAGAAATTCAGGGTATGGATGTCCTGAAGGATATGGAAATACATAACCACTAGGTGAGACTGTAAGTTGAGGACTGATATTAGAAAAATGGATAAGCAATAAGACATTTATTAAGTAACACTATTCTAGAGCATCAACCCTGTCTGAACAAGAGTAAAAATAATTGCTTGATCAAAACATGTCAAACTCAGATTTTTAGTGACAGAGTTCCTTTGTTGCAGTTATAAGCTAACACCTTAAGATAAAAAGGCAATGTGTTAAGTAAAAAAATTGAAATTTTCCTTCCTAAACAGGCCAAAGACTAGCTTTATATCCTACCATGCAAATTTCTTGCTTCTGTTTGAGAAGTTAATATAGAGTTTGTTAATGATTGGGGTCATTTTAATCATTAAGACAAAAGCCTCTGGAGGATTCCTGCTCTCTGGGTGTTTCTAATACTCAGTTCTGTGATATTCATACTATATAGATCAGGCAGCATAATTTCAGAAGTGTAATAAAAAAGACAACTGCAATTTTCCTACAATACGTGCTTCTCATTTCTCAGAGTTTGGGATGTGTAACCATTGTACAAGTCAGAAGACTTAACACTCAGGATGAGAATACCCTTCTTGAGTGAGTGCAGAGCAGAGTAATTAGCCATCCCTTTTTTCTTTCTTTCCTCTGGCTAATTTCTGGCATGAAGGAGTGGGGTCTGGAATCAGAGATTGGGATGAGAAGAGCAGAGGAAAGGCACATTTGAGAGGGATTTCTGGCAACACAGCACTTTATTACTTGGTGAATTAAATTCCTACAAATAAATTAAACCTGAACACTGACTTATTTCATTGATATAAATCAAGTAGGCAGCAAGCTCCTTCAAGTCAACTCATTCTGTTATGCAGCTACACAGTCAAGTTTATATTGATTTAAATTTGAAAGCACATGCAGTTAATTTTCCTTTGACACTTGCCCTCTAGTTTCCTTGTTTGTAATACAAGAAATTAATATTAATTTGTCTAAGTAAAAAAAAAAGGTTAGTAATTTATTCCCAGTAGGCTGAAACTTATTTTTCTTTTCCCAGACACTGATCACTAAAGAGGAGACAATCCTAAATTTAAAAGTGACTGCACTCTAAATATGGAACTGTACTAATCAAAGAAAAAAAATGTCAAAGTGATCTTATCCAGTGAAACTCAGCATGGAAATGCACACTACAATTAATCCTCAAATGAAGGAGGCTTGAAAGTACCAATATTTAAAAAAAGAGACTCAGGTAAATGTTCCAGTGAAAATATGTATTTAATGTATAAGAGTTTCTGAATAAATTCTATATGTGAACATCTTTGGAGATTAATTTCACTAACGACATATGCAAGATTTTAGGTATCACAAAATACTGCATTTAGATTTAACTTCTGATGCACTAAGTGACTTATTTCTATAAACTTGAATAAAGTTTTGAGACATCAGGTGGACTAGCTGGTGTTCAAATATTATGGTGATTGCATACAAGAAGAACAGGAAATTAAAGCAAGGACATTAACTTAAATTATTTATTTGCAATACAGAAAAGGAGTACAAGTCTTTACATTCTTCCTATAAAATGCTTTCCTATAATTAACTGCACATTTATTCCATTCCTTGGTTAGATAATTTTTCTTGTGAGTGCTTTAGGCCACAATATTCTTGAATCCCTGCAAAGAGGCAAAAACAAAATAGTAGTGAACTTATTTTATGTATTGTTGATCACTGTATGGATCTATTACCTGCTGTGGGCATAAATCACAAAATTTTGTCTATCATATTACCCTAACTTGTATTTGAAATGATTTAAAGAATTTGTAAACATGTCTTTTAGACCCATTTTTCTTCTGCTATTTGAATACTTTCTGCATTTTATACATTTGCTCTTCCAGAAGTGTAAGCGTGACATACTCAAAACTTCGTTCACTGGTAAGCTACCAAATTCTATTTAAGAAATGCCTGCTCGTAGAAAGTTAGCAAAACTATTTTATTTTGTCAGCAAGAGTACATGATGTATTTGCTGGAACTCAATGAAGGTCAAAATAAACCAAGGAGACACTTATTTTAGTTACCTGGAGTTGATAGCTATCATTTTAACAGAATTTAATTGTTTAAAATATAAGTGGTTGAAGCAATTCTGAGACAAAGAGAACAAGTGGTGCAATTTCATGATTCTTATACTGTACATTCTGCCAAAATTATGCTGTTGATGCCTTCATAACATATTTTAGAAATTAATTGCTCAGACAAGTAATTCACACATCAGCCTTTTAACATGACATACTTACTTTGGATGATATTCCTGTAAGATGAAGTAAGTGGGGTCTCAGGTATTTCAGACAAGAAAGATTGGCCTTTATCACAACTTTTCCCTTTTTTTTTTTTTTAAAAGCTAAAACCCTTGGGAGGCAGGAAAAAACAAAACAAAAAATTGCCTGAAATTTACCACCCCAAAATTGCCATACCAGTCCAGTGAACCAAAGGCTTATGTTCTTCCTGTGTCAGTAATACATAAATAAAGCATGGTAGCTATTTTCTTATAGACAGCTATTAGTACTAAGTAGCAAAACAATGTAGTTTTTCAGATTGCGGTTCTAGATTTAGAAGTCTATGTACATCCCCTGTCTATACCATCCTTCCATCTACATGGGATGCTGTTCCTTAATTCCATGGAAGAGTAGCACCAAAATGATCTTGCTTTACACTTGATACAGTATAGATTGGCATATATTATCTACTAGTAACTTAATTCTTTACATACTAGGTCTTTTCTTTTAGTATATCTAATTATCCACTGAAAAAATCCAACTAAATTCATACAACTAGCATTTTTTCAGTTATAGAAGCTCTAGTTTTAACCATATCAAAACTTGATGTTACAAAATTTTGTTCTTCCTTGTGATATGGTTTAATCCAGTCTGCAATTGTAAATGAGCAGTTTTTTTTAAAAAAATTGCACACTCTAAATTAGTCATGTTAATAAAGGTGAAAGGCTGACATGATTACTGTTTAAACCGAAGCAGGAAGTTCTCTCATCATTTTACTCATTTCAAACCAAACCATATTATCACAGTTCCATAAACTATATTTACAGGAATTTTCATTCTAAAAAAGTCAGCTATTGGACACTTTATCACAGTGAATAAGTCTAACACATAGTTGATCTACCAAAAATAACTCTAAAGTAATAGCAAGCATATTGTTGCTTTTTATTTTGTAATTTGCCAAGATAACCTATTTGAGGATCTAGGGCACTTTACCCAGGAGAGAGATATTTAAATTTTGGCACATCATCTCTGCTCCTCCAGTTGTTTGAGGAAAGATTTGAGATTATTTTTAAGATTACAGACAAAGAGACAAGTTATAAAGACAACTCCAGAAAAGATCATTTTGAAAATGACATTTCTTCAGTTTTGTTTAGTGGCATTTTCCAAACATCACTTATTGAAATCCCAATTAAAACAGGACCATACATTGTGGGCTTCTGAAGGCTGTGTACGGTAGTTTCCTGGCATACTATCACTAAATAGAGTGGATGTCTACACAATTAAAACTTTTGACGTAAACTTTCACACAAATCATTTCTGCCCATTAAGAGCATTTTAGGTGCATATATAAATCAAAAGTACCATTTCTAATATCTTTTTTCCTTTATTCGTCTAGTTTAGGTTACTGTTCCTCCAAGACATTTATTGTGATATATACAGAATCCTAATTTTAAAATTGTGGGTTAGAATTTAAATTTTATGAGAGTGAGGGATGTGAAAGTAGACAGTGTGGCCAGTCAAAAGCTGTCAATATGCTTTAATTCTTTCCAAGACCTGGGACTCCTGAGCAGAGACTGCAGATGATGTCTGATTTTTCAAGCACTCATATTGCTTTGAGGATGTGTTCAAATGGGTAATAGATTGATGCCAAGGAACTCACCTGAAACCCATGGACCCACATTCCCAAGACCAACTGATAGTGCATTAGTCTGCATGTTTGAATGGTCATTACCATCCTTCAGTTCTTCTCTAACTGGGTCAATAATATGTCTTTTGTCATCTTGTTCCCTTCCTAGCCCAACCTTCAGACTCCATGTTTATCATGATTGGCACATACATCAGGCATGGGAATGTTTTTAGAAAATGATTACCGTACACAGGGTAGCTAAACCCCATGCCATAATGCTCCCAGTTCATACTTTCATGTGTTGAAAATGCCAAAAAAGTTCTGAAGCAAAAGCAGAACGTGTAGCTCACTTATGTTATCAGGAGTTCAGCATCTAAAGGAAATGGTTAGTAATGCAGAAACATCTAAATGGTTGCATAAGCTTTTAGAAGCAAAACTAAACAAGAAGGGAGGATGCAATAGTGCTTGAACACACAGCACTTCAGAAGTTTCCTACGTCACAGAAGCTGCAACATCCCACATCAGCGATTCAGAGATGCCAGCCAGTGGTTCCTCTTAATAGGAGCATTTAAGACATAGAGTTGTTAAAAACAGATCTTAAAGTAGGTCTCAGAGTGGTAGTCATGTTAATCTGTATCAGCAAAAAAACTGAGGAGTACTTGTGGCTCCTTAGCGATTGAACAAATTTATTTGGGCATAAGCTTTAGTAAAGTGGGTTTTAGCCCATGAAAGCTTATGCCCAAATAAATTTGTTAGTCTCTAGGGTGCCACAAGTACTCCTCATTCTTTTTAAAGTAGGTCTGTTATTCAAATATAGATGTCTAACTTGTAATATCCCACTGTGTAGCTGAAGCCACCATTTCAAAACTGCTCTTTTTATATAATGTCCTGACTCCTAAAAGAACCTACAAAACTAGTCTTTGGCCTCAAGAAAGCACCTTTCATAACTATCTAAGGACAACAGTACCTGTATAAAGGAGCTTGATACTGTTTCCACCAACAGAAACAGGATTTTTTCCTGTACTACTCCAAAAAGGATTTTTTTAATGAATGGCTTTATTCAGGAGATCAAGCAAGTTTGTGCCCTGATAAGTAAATCCTTTCACTTCTGTCATGGTCACCACAAAACATACATACATTTGGAGTGTGTATATTAAGACGAGTGAAAATATTAGCAATAAGTTTTAGATACTTACCTTACATTTTGGGTATACAAAGCCATTCATATTTTTAACAACACCTATGATTGGCAGTTTCACCTTATGACAGAAATTGATCTCCTTTCAAACATCCTGAAGTGATATTACCTAGCAAAGGCAAGTGTTATTTTGTCAGTCCACCTGTACTGGACTTTTTCCATCTATGGGTTTTCCTGCAAAGCAAACTTTCCTAGCACTTTCAAGCAACTGTTACAAGAGGTCTTACTGAATTCTTTCCGACTTCTCTTCACATTCTGAGCATGTTTTCTACCATCAGATTAAATATGTAATCTATTGTCTGGTTTACTCAATTAAGGTATCTTCTGTCTTGAGACTGACCAAAGATTATCAAGCTATTTAGATCTTTATTCAACCAACTTAGCTTCCAGCATCTTTAAATCTGTCCAACAATTCTGGCATGGGATCAGTGAAAAGTATTCTTTAAATAGAATGGATTATGCAAATATTACTTTTGCATCTACTGTTAGTTTACAGAAAGACATCAAGAAACTAATCTGGTGAAGGTGTTGAGGAAGATGTGCAGGAATAGGTTTACTCACTCTTTCCAAAGTCAATTCTAACACCACTCCCTAATCCTTACCCTTCTCATACACATGCCTGACCTTATTTCCTCCTACCATGTACCTTGCATTCTGCTCACTATTCCCTACTTAGTATTCTATTTGTTTCCTACCACTTGTGCCTCTGGATATTTTCTTGTTACTCCTGAAAAACTGTGCCTCTTCCTGCACAATTGGCCTCTTCTCCCCCTCCTTCAAATTGCCCACTAAGAATGTACCTTTGATTTAGCTAGATTTCTACCACTAATCTCAGCTCTGGCACCTGACTTCAAACAAAAAGGTACTTAGAAATCATCATCTTTTCAGTTGATCATTTTAAATGTAGAAGGTTTTGGATACAACAATCCTGGACCCTCACAATATCAGTACAGAATCACTGTTCAGAAAGATCTGCACCTTAAGTTATACTTCCAACATAGCATTCTACTCAAATTTCTCTATATTTTAACTTATGCCCTGTCAAACTAGAATTGAGTTTTATCAATAAAAAGTTAGGTACTTTCTATTTCAGAAAGTGTAGCAGAAAATGTATGCAGAAAGTAATGGGATGCAAGACCAAAAGGGCTAAAACAAAGTAATTTTAAATCTACACTAACATGGAAATCACACTAAGTTCTGAAAAAAGGATAAGCAGTTTTATTACATAAATTCATCAGCAAAACTTGCTCAAAAGAATATTGTCTATTGCCATAATCAAATGGTCTACTTCCTTCCAGTTTTCTTTTATGCACAAAAGGATATTAAAACAAACAGTATACATTTAAAAGGTTGAATTATTAACCAAATAAGACAGTTTTGCTACCTACGTTCATTAAAAAAACCCACTGAACATCAGGTAACTTGGAAATTATGTTGTTGAATACTGAGATTTCTTTCAGATATGCAGTCAATTTAGGAATCTTTTTAAAAATGTGATTAATATCCTTGCCTATTTAGAAAGTTCATTAGACCCATGTTAACATGGAGCAATAAACGATAGATATATGCCCAAGTGTGAAAAATGTATAAGATATACATTTTAATCAGTGGTATGCATGCAATGATATTTTATCAAATAGAGACTGTTTAGTTTCCATCTAGCCAATCTTCACTAAATTATTCTGATTATATTAAAGATCTCAGTTCAATACAAGATAAACATCCTATAGTGAAAGGGAATGCTAAGAATAACTGCTTTTCCAACAAACCAAGTTTTATATGGAAAAAAGGAAGCACTGTCTAACTTGCAATAGTTTATGCTCCCTGATGCAACAATCAACAACAACAAAAATACTTGAGATACAGACCATTGGCGGGGGGGGGGGGGGAGAGGGGGCTCTCCAACTAACAGCATCATCAGGACCACTTAGCAAGAACCCCACTGACATGACATTTAAGTTTTCTTCAACATACTAGAAAAGAAGAAGCATACTATTAAAATATCCCAGAAAGAAATGTACTTGACAAAATAACATCCTTGCCAGTTCTTAAAAGATTTTAATGGCGCAAAACATAGTTTAAGAAAATGGATGTTGGAGGAAAAGTAAGGACACTTCATTTTTTCATTCAGTCAAAGGCAGCATGATTTCTGTATAACAGTCAGTAATCTGCTCTATATTTACATTTTAAAGAGCCTTTTACAAATTTATAATGCCAATTACTGCAATAATCTTCATGGAATCACTATCGAGAAGGCATGTGGCTAAAATGACTTTCCGTTCTCTCTCAGCATCAGAAAAATAGTTGTGTGGTGGCATGTACAAAGTTTGAACAACATTTGAAATAGTTCCATGCATTTTGTTAAGAACATCACTTCTGTTATTCCTTGGGATTTAATTATCTGCAGCGTTGTTATAATTGAAAGTGAGGTACTGTGCAAGTGCATGAGAACCAGAAATAATGAAACCAACTAGTCTGTTTTCGCTGCCCAAACCAAAATAAGTGCAAAAGGAAACAATTGAAAAAGCAAAACTTCACTTTGTTTTAAAATATTCAGTTATAATAACCCACTGTGATGTTCATAACAGAAAGAATTTTTTAAAGCTATGATTTTTAACCTGTAGGGTCTCTTTAAGAAGCAGGACTTCTCTATATGGAAAAGACTGGCGGGGGGGAACGGGGGACGGGAGAGAAAATACTTCTAGTTTCTCTCTGGGATAGGGCTCCCTAAACTGTATTCTTTAAAAAAAAACAAAACAAAAAAAAAAGAAACCCCTCACTAACTTACCACCGGAAACCATCCAGAACCACTCAGGTGAACCTGAGGAGTTTTAAAAGCCCATATATGCAGTATATACACAAAGCATGTAAAATATAAGCTATACTGTAATGCTACATTTCAAATCAGATGTCAAGAAATATGCTAACTGTATTGAAAGAGTCAAACGGCCGTATAAGAAACTGCAAAAAGGAAGAGTTCCTGAATTAGTCAGTAAACAATGAATTCTGTCTATGTTGATCAAATGGCGGTTGCAGCAAACATGCTGCCTAACAATTGCAATATAGCCCTCAAACCCTTGCTGCAGAAAAGTTAACCCTGAAGGACAGAAATATTTGAAGGAAAGAAAGAGTCAGAAACACTGCTAGCCACTGCCTGCAAGTATAGGGATACCTGCTAAACATTTGCTACGTAGAGAAGGTTTTGTCATAAAATACAACAAAACCAGAAAAGGGACTGGCAACCAACTTCAGAGAAACACAAGAATATACAAATTTCTCTCAAAGACAATACTTCCTTATGCCAATGGCATACTTTCCTAACAATGTGTCATCCTGATCATAGATAAATGTCTTAGAGGCTGCTAATCGCATGGCAAAGATGATTTAAATATCCTTCTAATATAAACAGTACCATGACCTATACTCCGTATGTAAAAGTAAATTCCTTGTTCAGAATGTTAAGTGTCTTTCTCCTGTGCCAATTAGCTAGTCTTTAAGGAAACAAAGGCGAACCTTGCTAACACTAATGGTGTACGTGATTATACCAAAACATGGTGTGCCCCTACTTCTCAAAAATTAAAAAACAGAGCTATAATAAGGTTGCATATCACTAAAACTTCAGAATTTTGTATAAAGTGATGATTCTGCAGTATTATAGTCTTCAAAAGCAATAAAGTTCATTTTATGTTCTGTTATCCTGGCATTAACTGTTTACTTGAAGCATTCAACTCATTTGTACCAGCTAGCCAAGCTGAACTGAATTCGGAGGTTTCAGAGTAGCAGCCGTGTTAGTCTGTATTCGCAAAAAGAAAAGGAGTACTTGTGGCACCTTAGAGACTAACAAATTTATTAGAGCATAAGCTTTCGTGAGCTACAGCTCACTTCATCGAATGCATTCGATGAAGTGAGCTGTAGCTCACGAAAGCTTATGCTCTAATAAATTTGTTAGTCTCTAAGGTGCCACAAGTACTCCTTTTCTTTTTGTGAATTCGGAGGGGCTCACCTTGCTTTTTATTATATAAGCATTTCCTCGCATATTCCCCAAGAAGTTATTCTTAAACAAGCCCTAAATACACACACAAAAAAAAAAGCAGCAAACTGAGTCAAGCAGAGCTCCCAATAAATAACCTATTAGGCCACTTGAGACAAGTTGCTCTTACTGTTTTTAAAACAAAAACAATCATATCTGTTCTCCCTCTATACCCAGTATTTTAGGGATAGATATTTGTGGACCCAAAATGTCCAGCAGAGCAATCTAAGAAAAAAAGTTGGAAATAATTTTGCACAGAGTTGTTCACATGATATAAATTAAAAGCAAACACTAAAATGAGTTTAAATTTGGAGTTTAGTTTAGATTACTAATGGGAAATGAAGCATTCTGACATTAGATCATCGGCTTGAAGACATGACTGCCTTTACTAAATACATTTTTGGTAACAGGCCCAGTTCTAATGGGCAGTCATTCACCATCTCAATGGGAGTTAATTTGTATCTTCCTTGGTAGTTGCAGCAGGAATTGTCCAAGCATGGGAACTGAATTATCCCCTCATCCTCAGGCACATCCATGCTACAAGAACAAGGCTGCATATTTTCCATGGTTAGAGGGCATCCCATTCTAACAGTTTTATTGCTAGCATGGTTAGAAAGTGTGTAAAGAAACAAGTTTTCATATCCACTACATTGGCAATAAAACACATTGTAGGAATATAGATGTGCCTAACTGTGTGCCGTAGACAGACCCCTTAGGATGGTCTTTGCAGGTCAGGATCTCCTCAAACCAGCCAGCGCTATGATGGGGAACTTTGTGCTACTGCTGCTTATCCACGGATCTGTGAAAAAATACTTCAGGTTCAGACATTTTTAACATAGGCTAAATTCACTTAAAGTTACTTAAGAGATTAGGAGTTAATTATTCTTCAACCAGCAGTATTTGAATCAGATCTTAAACACCTCAGTATTTACAATCCATTGTGAAGTACAACATTTTAAACAGTCTAAAACAAAACACAAAAACAGTCTTAAGTATATGTGCAACTCTCAGCAATTAGGCGTTTGTGTACCATTCTGAGCAGCAGGGAGGATTGCTTGAAAATAAATTGTTTTTGTAGGAGTCCTTTCTGTGAATTTAACATGTAGCAAAGCCTCTCGAATGCAATTTGAACTCATTTGTGCTACATTCTTCACCACATTCAGAGCAAAAAAGGTTATTCTATTAGAGTCTAAAATAAAGCATGTACACCGAGGGCGGAGAGCCCTTTTGATAGACATTACTTAGGTATCTGATTTTTTGTTACTTTGACCTCTAACACTGTATCAGTAAACCACGACACAAAAACCTCTAACAGTGGTCAGCATGCTGAATACTAAGCTTTGAATTTTGCACCAGGAAAGCCTGACTCCAAGCATCCAGTTTAAGTAGCAATCTTTACCGGTCAGGGATGATCTAGATATTCTTGGTCTTACCTCAGCACAGGGGACTGTATTATAGGACTTCTAAAGGTCCCTTCCAGCCCTACATTTCTATGATATTAATATAACTTGAGTGCAACAGTGAAAGGAGTGCAGATTTATCTTATTTGGGGATATTTAGAAGCTTAGCAACTGTATTAAAAAGGAGTGTGAAACAATTCCTTCCATTAGAGATACCGGAAATACACATCTCTGTAATAGCAACACATGATACTAGCAGGTAAAATGTCCAGGTCTTTAAAAAAAACCCTCTAATGCCACTTAGTTTCCAAGCATTATTCTTCCATATGTCTTAAGTGTTAGGAGAAAAAGCCACAAGCTGCAGAGGCATAATGATCTCTCTCTCAAATATTATATGGTACCTTTCATCAGCCTTAGGGCAAACTACATAGGCAAAATCACCAGGACGTACAGCCCTCTGCCAACCAAAAAAGAAAAACACACTGGTACAAAAAGACAGGAGCAATACCAGCCAAGGACCCAGAGCAAACTCCAACACTTGCAAAATGTCAAGGTCTCCTCCCAAAGTCCTGGCATAGCAAACTGCTTTGTATCCTTGTGACATCAGAAGGAGGAAGACCTGAGCTGACTGCTCAAGGCTTTGAATCTGCAGTCCCTGGGAGACTAGGTATCCTTTCTCACTTTTAACTTTCATCTAAATATAGTGGTCTGTCAGATTTACAGAGCATCGTTGTACAATGTGAAGAAGCCAACTGAATTAAAGATAGAATTAAAAAATACTTGGAAAATATAGTTTGTCTGCTGAATGATACTGAGGAAGAACTGCATCAGTGATCAAGTCCAACATTTGACCCTTTATTTGCATTGGGGGAAGAAAACAGATTTTAATTAAATAACCACAAGAATTGCTGAAACTCTTTCACAATCGTCAGATATACAAAGGTTTCCCCCATTTGAACGTCTCTGAAAATGTGGATGCTATTTTTGCCAACAGGTCTGGGAAAGAAAAAAAAAAGTCCAGCCAAAGACTAGGTGAACTTTACATGATAACCAACAGGAGCGAAAAAAGAATCAGAGATGGATTGCATCATTCCAATCAAGAAAGTTCTCTTCAGTACATTTCTAGCGTCTTTTTCCAGAGTGAATAAAAAAAAATTCTTTGATTTTAAAAATAGTTCTAAGGGGAATGCCGCATTAATCTTTCTACTGTTAGATAATCACATGTCCCTTTAAGAGGACACAAGGCAAGGGCTAAATTATCTTTAGATTAAGTTCAAATTCCCCTCTTATCTGGTGATTTTGAACCAGCCACATACACCAACACAAGAGAAAGAGATCTGTAGAATATATAGGTTTCAGAGTAGCAGCTGTGTTAGTCTGTATTCGCAAAAAAGAAAAGGAGTACTTAGGGCACCTTAGAGACTAACAAATTTATTTGAGCATAAGCTTTCATGAGCTACAGCTCACTTCATTGGACACATCGTGCTGTAGCTCACGAAAGCTTATGCTCAAATAAATTTGTTAGTCTCTAGGTGCCACAAGTACTCCTTTTCTTTTTTGTAGAATACATAGATTAATATTTCCAACTAGGAAGGAAATTCCACTTATGCAGCAGAGAAAAATATAAATCTTATGATAAAAGAAAGAAAGAAATGAAAGAAAATAAGCCTAACTTTCAGATGTTCATGGTTAGACATTCAGACCTGGTTCCTAAAGTTTAGTGATAAGATTTTTTTCAGTGGCTGCAATCAGACTTGTGTCTCCCCAGTGCAGCAATATCAACTGTCTGCTGGCTTTTTCCCCTCCCCCCCCCTTTTTTTTTTTTAATATAATCATAAGGTTTTTTACAGTTTCACTCAAGCGCCCTTTGACTTTTTGTGGAGGATACTCTGCATTTTGCTGTTCAAAAAAAGCTTGTTTTCATCACTATATGTCCTTACAAAATATGTAATGGCACTTTAAACTATTGTAATAAAACACTGCCCTAAAAGTAATAAACTTGTTGAATTTTAAGATACGGACTTGAGAAAGCTCAGGAAGCTAATTACTGACAATTCAAGCTGGCAGATGCATGATGGAAATGTGAACAATACAAGTATTTTGAACCTGTGCTGTTTACTGTTCCAGTTACTAGTTTGTTTAGAATTAGGGGCCATTCCTTTTAAGTAACATTGAGCACCTAAACTTCTAAAGTGGGCACATTTTAAACTGAACTCTCTGCAATGAAGTAGAATTTATAGAATGCCGATGTTACACTTCATCCCATATTCCCTCACTAACTACCCCAGCAACCTCATTCATATTTAATGAGGGACAACAGCAAAGAAGCATAGATGAAAGAGCCCTCACATCAGAAGACTAATTACTCACCATAACAATTTTTCTGAAAGAAAGGAAAAGAACTACTGAAGATTAGCTTTGTCCATTCCTGCCAGGGATAGCAGATATCTCAACACCACCTCAAAATCAACTGTTTAAACTAATTGTAAATTGAAAGATAATTGGTCCACATGCAACACATTGCTGAAAAGTAAGCTTTTGACTAAGAATTAAAACAATGTCTCACTCAAAGCTTTCAGATCTGGACCTTAATTTGTTCTGCTGTCTTCTCGCTGCTTGCAACATGCATAGAGAGCTCAACTTCTTGTTAACTTTAAGTAGTCACATATCTCTCATTTGCAAGTGATCTGCTTTAATTCCATGCAGGAGGGAAATAATCCTATTTCTATAGATGGAGCATAGATGGTTTATTTGCACAGAGCAGCCAGCTCAGTACCTTCCTTTTACTGATAAATCATCATCCCAATGAGATGAATGTTAGCTCTGAAACACAAACCTACTCCGGATCTTTGCTATGCTGCTGGAAGTGAAAAATAAAACACGAGAGCGTCTCTTTGCTAACTTTAAGACACCATGACAGCTTTAACCATGTACTTGCTTCTAGTTTTGACACTATCTTAATGTAGTTTTTAAGATATCCTTACAAAAACTAAGATTTGATTTTACAAGAAAAATCAGTTACTAGGTTAGTAATGCAAAAAAAGCCCAATAAATGAATATTGTGGTAGTTTCCTGGATGGGAATTAGCATAATGAAATCTATTATTTGTCAGCTGCTAAATGTTGTTTCATATAAAATCCCTAAATCACATTTAAGTCTTCTATTCATTTAAATAGGAATTACCCTTCTAGTAGATTTTTGTCCCTCTTTTAACAGGAATATAAAAACTGGCACACTGGACCAGATCAGCAGTCAATCTCTTCCAGTATTTCACCTCCACTATTGGCCAGTAAGTACCAGCTGCTTTAGAGAAAGGCACAAGAAATCCCATAATTGCCTACTGCAGGGTAACCTGACTCCAGGGAAAGTTTCCTCCTAACCTCCAGTAATTAAAGGTTTGTTTTTGCCTGAAGGGTTTATATCCCTTCCCAGACAGATGCACTTTATTTTGGATGGGATATAACAACTATGAATATTCTTGTTTTCCCATGTAAATGTCCTGCTCTTTTTTTAACCCTTTTGAGCTCTTGGCCTGAATGTCTTGTGGCAATGAGTTCCTAAATGAGTGTTGCATGGGAAAGTATTTCCTTTTACCATCTTGGCATTTTTCACCTTTCAGTTTCACTGAATGCAAGGTTATTCCTGTAATATGAGACAGGTTGAAATATAAGTTTGATCTACCTTCCCTGTGCCACTCATTGTTTGTATTTCCATTTGATTAGTCACCTTTAAAATAAAGATTCTAAGTATGTTCTGTTACTAGTGGCAATAAGATTAAAACTTGATTTTGAATAAACACTTTTTTTTTTTTAAGGAACTGTTGATTGCAGAAAACATGTCAGTTGTGAAACAGTCCTAATTATTGTCTTAAATATTTTTTAAAAATCATTTTATAATGGGGAGGAGGAATTGTTAGGGAGCCACCCCCAAGCAGACCCTGGCTGACCCCTAGCTTCTCCCATTCATTCAGGCACATCTGCCCCTGCCCCTACACTTCCCTCTGCCCCCCAACTCTCCCCTGCTCTCTCACTCCCATTCAACCCGGCTCAGTGTTGTCAGCTCACTAGCCTGTGTCCCTACCAGTCTGTCCACCCCCAGCCCTTCTGAACCCTAGTCTAGGTGACCCCCACCCCAGCAGCCTCATGTGCCCCACTCTGTCCCTCATCACCTGGCCTTGCAGGTAGAGCGCTGTGAAAAGGCAGCCACTGCTCCTTCCCTCTCGGCAGCTGGTTGCTCCCACCTGGAGCCAGCTGCCCTCTCTACTGGCACCGCAGCAGCCACTTGTAAAGGTGTAATTGCAGCACCTCCCACAGAATCTATTTCTTGCCGGGGGGGGGGAGGGGGAATGACTTCTGCACATGCACAGTGGTGCAGAATTCCACCAGGGGTATTTTCTAGGTTTTAAAAAATGTTCTCAACTGTTACCTTGTTACTGTTACCTCAACTGAACCATTCTAAGTCACATAATTTTAAATTGCTGAGCTATTAAGCTAATTGCTGAGCTATTAAGCTAATTAGTTAACTGCAAGTACTACTAGCAATCATACTATATTTCTTGCTTTCTTCTCACCACTGCCTGACAAGTCAATCTTGTCTCCCATCTTCCCCCACTATTGTAGTTTTTCTTTCAATATAAATGCCATCAACCCACCTTTACATCGAAGATAACATTTCTACATAGTTAAGAATTGATTCTAGTCTCAGAAACATAGCATGCGTTGTCTTGTGTTTTAGAAATAACTACTGCAACTCCACTTGGTGACATGCAGCCCCCCACTCGGCATATCAGGCAATCCCCCAGATTTCCTCTTGACTGATTTATTCAGCATTGATTCTGGAAGCACTCAAATAATACCCTCTGCCAGAAGATGAGTGTGCAATGATTCCCAATTTACAGGTCAGTATGCCAATATCATGACTTTCTAACCACTTCCCTGCCCCCAAAACAGCTGTATGCTGGCTTATTTGGAACTGTTCCATACACATAAGAAAAAGAATAAAACTCTCAGGAGGATTTGGATTAAACAAGTTAAGACCTGAAGAAAGTGCTCTGTGTAGCTCAAAAGCTTGTCTCTTTCACAAAGAGTTAATGCAACTTTCTGGCCTTGTGGATTATTTATTACAGAATTTGGAAAACACATTTGGCAGTACCAAGTGGGAAGCATGATCTTACGAATACTGCAAGAGCAGAGCTTCGGGGGCTCCCAACTACCTGAAAGTTCTAGTGGTTTCATCGCACAAACTAAATACCCTGTTTTATACGTACTCTACCGAGTACTGAGATCCTTTCTAACAAAGGTGCTACACAGTATAAACACAAACTGATTTTGTACACAATTAAGTACTTTAGTATGGCCTCATGGATTTACGCGAATTATAAATAAGGCTCTGTGTTTGTCATGGAGATCACTGATTCAGTGACTTTCTGTGATCTCCGTGACTTCTGCAGAGGCTGGTGTGCCTGGCCTGGGAGCTGCCTGAGCAGTTCCGGCAGCCCCATGGCCAGTCGCACCGGCTGCTGTGGGGGCAGTCTGCCCCCCTCCTCTCACCAGGAGTTTGGCTGGGGGGGGCGCTCAGGACTGGGGCGGGGCTTACTGGGGGGTGTCCCCGGAAGGGCGACAGGAACTCCCCTCCCCCCGCTCCTAGCTCCACATGCTGCCTCTGCCTGCAGTCACGACCGTGAATTTTTGTTTACTGCCCATGACTTGTCCATGACTTTTACTAAAAATACCTGTGACTAAAACGTAGCCTTAATTATAAATCCTATCCAGTGGAAAGGCAATCTCCAGGTTGTTAGACTATTGCAACACTGCACTATGCATTCACAAGTGTGAAATCTCCATTTGGCATAACCCTGTTTCACACACATATTTTGCAATTTCATATGACCACTAATCTCTCTCCTAGTCACAGAATCTCAGACTCTGCTATTTCAACACAATAAGGGATCAAAGGGAGCTCCAGGAAATGAAGTCAGGGAGACAAATTGTGGCAGTTGTGTAACTTCAGATAATTTTTTGTTATCTTTTACAGTACAGAGACCACACTGATCAAATTCAGATTTTTTTTCAATATTATAGTCAACTCTAACTGCCTATAAAGTGGGAACTTTTGACAACAGCCATTCTCACTGTTTAGTATATTGCCATAGTTCCCTCCAAAAAGACACGCTGCCTGCAACCCAGTGAAAAATTCACAAACCAACCAGAAAGACATTCTAAGCACATGTATTTTGATTCTTTAAACTCCTTTCTTTAAATGGACATGAAGTTGCATTTGGGCACGGAGCTAGCATCCACCAGCTCTCAGAGCTTTTTAGCTGTTGAGCACACTCAGTTCTTGCGCCAAATCCCACCATTATACCTGCCTTCTAACCAAGTGATGGAAGTTACAAACTCCATAGCCCAGATGAATGTAAAGCTGTAGAATAGCTGATAACAAATGTTCTATAACAGGTTGGCCAGCTTGTGAGCCAAAACAGGTTGCATATGCAATTATGTTTAACTTTCACCATCCAAGAATTTCACTAAGAGCCTCTTTCTACACTGAGCATGAATCCTTCAGTTTTATTCTTTGTTTGCCTACAAAGACTATATTGTTAAGCCAATGGGGCTATATATCCACCTTAAAAGAGGCACTGATTAACAAAATTATTTGTAGTATCCTCCCAGAAGTTTGAAACCCTGTCTTTGTCTGTTTTAATCGATTACATCTAACAAATTCCCCCCCGCCCCGCGCCCAGTTCCACCTTCTCTTCACCCATATCTCTTAAGAGGCACAAGTGTAACATGATCTTCATGCAATCCTGTTGATCATCTTTATGTATGGTAACACAGCTCCGGGACCTGGGTGTAACTCATGCTCCCTCTGGTGACTGGTATATAAATTATATAGAAACAGTTTTTATATTTGTGTATGTATTTAATGTCTCAGTAACAGAGTGATGGATTTAGAAAAAGATTTAGAACCTAGAAGGCCTAAGCATGTAATCTTGAGTATCAGAAATTACTGGATAATACTACTTGTGGCACCTTAGAGACTAACAAATTTATTAGAGCATAAGCTTTCGTGAGCTACAGCTCCCTTCATCGGATGCATCCGATGAAGGGAGCTGTAGCTCACGAAAGCTTATGCTCTAATAAATTTGTTAGTTTCTAAGGTGCCACAAGTACTCCTTTTCTTTTTGCAAATACAGACTAACATGGCTGCTACTCTGAAACCTGGATAATACTACAAACTGCACAGACTACCTTCAAACTGATGTAATTAGAATGCAACTGTCAATGGCTGATAGTGAAAGCATATGAATCAAATAAAATGTTAAGCAACTGCATTGTATGGTGGAAATGAAGATCTAATCACTTTTAGGGTATTTTCTTAGGGGGGAAATGACCAATATTCCAAATTTATACTGTTGCTTATGAAGATTCACCTTGTCAGGCCTCAGCAACCCTAGTTCTACTTGCATGGAGGCAATGTCATACACAGATAATTTAATTTACATGGGGAAAGTGCAGACTGAACTAATTTATGCAGTAGTATGAAGGCCAGTGTGTCCACTTACTCACAGATTTCACTTGCCAACAGGCAAACAGCATAAGAAAATATTTCACTTAGTAGTTACATATTATACATTAGACAAATCACCAAATGTGTCGCAAAATAAATTCACTTATTTCTAGTTTTTTTAAATTTCTTTAACGTGCCTGAAGCACTGATTATTGAATATGTCTAACAATATTCTGTAGAAACCTGTTCCATATAGGTATCAGTTGTGCCCATCAAGGTAAAGGGAAATGAGAATTGATCCAATATGAAGTGTTTGTGAAATATTTGTCTTTCTGAATGAGGTAATACTGCATGTGGAAACTCACAAGCATGGGAAAGGATTTAAAAACTATTAATTAAAGGAAAGTTCTTTCCTGAAAAACAGAAGCTGGTTTCATAGCATTAATTGCAAGCCTACTGCAATTTTTAGAAGATTTTAGAAAAAAAGTTCATAAAAATAAAATTCTATCAATACTAGGCACATAGCACACATGTTCAAGGTATTGTTAATGAACCTATTTGCTCTATGTGTTGCCCAAATTTTCTTTCTTTGTGCATACTGACAAAGACAACTTTTTACTGTTATCAGTATTGGAGAATCCAGACAACATTAGAAGAGTCAGCTACATTCTAGACTACCTCACATACGAGCAACACGAATGGCTAAGCTAATATTTAAGAAAATATTGTTTATGGTAACTGAGGAAGTAGGAAGCCAAGAAGAACTGTACACCACATAACTTGAAACCAGGCTTCACATTGAGTCTCTTGTCAGTTAAGCTTACAAGTCAGCACAAGACTCTTAACAGATTTGATAAAGGAAGCTACTGGGGAAGAATGGCACATGTCATTTTTATAGTTATTTTGGTAATCTTTAACTGTACTTGAAATAACTAAAGATATTAAGGTTTTTTACTGTGTATGGCAGATTTTTTTTAAAGATGCATTTTAGTAGCTTTTGCTTTTCTGGGGTGGGAATGAAGACCCCGTCTGACTCACAGAACTTCTTAGAAAAGACGGACTGGCACATGGGAAGACACCCACATGCCTGAGCTACTTTTACCTGCTCCCCACAGTGACCAGGTGTGTGCACCAAACGCACCATGCGTTTTCTCACCACCTACATATCCTCCTGCCCAGTGGCAAGTCTGGCTAGACTGTGCCCTTTCAGAGATGTAAGCAGCTTCCTTTTCACCTCCAAGATCCCTAGTCAGTGATATGTGTGTCTGTGGGAGGGGCGAAGAGGATGGGACCCCAAAGACAGAACAGAGAGAGTTAGCAGATGGACTATAGTTATTTGTAGTTATTTCAACAAGATACCTAAATACGGACTGTGCTGTCTTCCCAATAGTGTGTGCCTACGCACAAAAATACTGAATCTGTAGGAGCCTCCTGAGGGGGCAGTCATTTGATATTTTGGGGATTTCAGGGGTGTTTTCCTTCAACCTAACACCCGTTCCTACAGTTGAAATGCTTGCAGTTTTTGAGGGAATGACAAATATCTTATTTACAAAAGAATTTTAAACACACCAGAAATCCCTCTTATACCAGTAGTAATGATAAACAGGAATTCCTCATACAAAAAGGGAAGTCATTTTCCTTCTTCAGAATTAGGCATTAAAAAGGTGAGGGACAGTTTTTACATCTTCTGGCATAACGACAGTACGTCTTTCAGGGAGCAGGGAGCTACATAACCTCACTAACCCCCACACTGGCACTACTCTATAGCCCCTTCCTACCTCCCCCACTGGCATTTCTGAAATGGCCAGTTTTGACTTAGCTTAAAAAGAGGACCGTCTTGGCCAAAACAGGACATGTGGTCATCACCAACCTAAAACACAACTATTTGTTATCCAGTTGATCTCCAAATTAGTGGAGATTCCCCTGAGCACCAATATCTCTTTGAGGGGGCAGGATGAAACCTTCATTCTTGTTAAGACTCTTTAAGACAGGGGTGGGCAAACTTTTTGGCCTGAGGGCCACATCTGGGTATGGAAATTGTATGGCAGGCCATGAATGCTCACGAAATTGGGGGTGCGGGCTCTGGAGTGGGGCCAGAAATGAGGAGTTTAGGGTGTGGGAGGGAGCTCTGGGTTAGGGGGTGAGGGCTCTGGGGTAAGGCTGGGGATGAGAGGTTTGGGGTGTAGGAGGGAGCTCCAGGCTGGGTCCGAGGAGTTCGGAGGGCGGGAGGAGGAATCAAGGCTGGGGCAGGGGGTTGGGGTATGGGGGAGGGTTGTGAGGGCTCTGGCTGTGTGGGCTCTGGGATAAGGCCAGGATGAGGGGTTCACGGTGCAGGAGGGAGCTTCGGGTTGGAGTGCGGGGGGGGGGGTGAGGGCTCTGGGGCAAGGCTGTGGATGAAGAGCTTGGGGTACAAGAGGGGGCTCTGGGCTGGGATCAAGGGGTTCAGAGGGCAGGAGGGAGATCAGGGCTGTGGCAGGGGATTGGGGCATGGGGCAGGCTCAGGGATGCAGGCTCCAGGCAACGATTACCGCAAGCAGCTCCCGGAAGTATGTCCCCACTCCGGCGTGCAGCCAGGCGGCTCTGCGTGCTGCCCTGTCCACAGGTGCCACCCCTGCAGCTCCCATTGGCCTGGAATTGCTACTAATGGGAGCTGTGGGGGTGGCACCTCTGGATGGGGCAGCACACAGAGCTGTCTGGCTACACCTTGGAGCTGGAGAGGGACATGCTGGCTGCTTCCTGGGAGCCGTGCGGAGCAGGACAAGCCCCCGACCCCACTCCCCAGCAGGAGCTGAGGGCCAGATTAAATGGTCTGACGGGCCAGATGTGGCCTGCGGGCCATAGTCTGCCCACCCCTGTTCTAAGAGATCAGAAAGTCAAAGATAGGACGTTGATGGAAACCTTACTAACATGGTTTTCCTCTCCTTCCTGGTCAGTTTGTTTCTGGGGCCAGGGCTCGCTTGAGGCTCATACAGGCAAAGGGGCCAAATTGAAGGTGACATTGTTGACAGAAGGCACAGCCTCCCTTTTTCAAGCTCATGATTGGGTTAGGGATCTAAGCCCAAATTCAGAGGAAAGTCTTACCTACCAGCTGTCATATGCTCAAGGGACTAATAAAGCCGTGATGTATACATTTGTCACCTATGAATTTAGACTCCAGTGCAGGAGCTCTTCTAAACTGGCTGTGATGGGTAAGGGAAACAGCACACCGTTCTTTGCTTAAAAGTACCGGTTTGGCAAGAGCTAGTCCTGCTATGCATATACATTATCATTCCTCCACTTTTGACTACTTTATATTACATTAGTATGTAGAAGAAGCTTTGGCCAAGTATGGGCCCCATGGGGTTATGAATTCAGCAAACATATGGTGAACAACATTCTCTGTTTTCTCTCAGGCATTTCTTTCTTCTATCTTTAATGTGTTGGCTGGTTTATTTGCTTTGGCGCCACACTTTATGGACAACTAGTAGCTGTGCTGTAAGAACTGCGGCAGCTGATCTAAATAGTCCACCATCTGTGCAGTCTCCCTCATATACCCAATGCAATTGTTGCATGAAAGTTATCTGTAGTGGAAGAATGGTGATTGGCTAAGTTACCTCTGAGATCACAATGGTCTAGAACGCTTGGCATGGCATAAATGCAAGCCTTACTGTCACACAGGTGTAATTCATAAATGGCTGAAAACCTAAAAATTGGCTGGTAACTGACCACAAATCCCATTGATGATTAAATGTGGTGATATTCTGAACAAAACCAGCTCTCAAACATTTTTATAGCTGTTTCCATTGCTTCACACTGCCTCAGCAGATATTATAGGCTTCAGAGTGACAATCCTGGAATCTTACTGTATAGACAGATTTTTAATCTAGCGAATGAGCTGGAAAAATGTGTGGTGTTCAGTTTCCCTTAACCGATTTCCTTTCAAATCCCCCTTTTTTTTTATACTGAGATCTGGAAATGCAATTCCAACTATACCTGGAGACAGTTCTTATAATACAAACTGAAACATTAAAACCCCCTGCCCTCCAAATTGCTGCATGTGAAAGAGACAGGCTGCAGCAGTGACTACACTTTGACAATGTTATGTTGTACCTTATCCAAATCAATCAATAGCTTTTCAGTAACCTCATTTAAAACCAAAACCAACCCCTAAGATCATAGGAGTTGGAGAAATTATACCCTCTTGTGCATACTGAGCCACATAAAACTTGCTCACTCATATTTTTACAGAGGAAGGCAGATTAAATGAGAAATGAAAATTCACAGTGTGAGAGCTCTTGCCAGCATATCTAGCCAAAGTACACCCAAAGGGAGAAGAGAAATTGCTGATCTCAACCACAGAAGTCTTGACAACAGTTTTTAAATAGTTAGAAATAATAAATAATGTCCAACATCTTGAAGGGTCTTACATAGGAAGGGCCAGATTGTGCTTCCAAAATTCACACATAGGGGGTGCCTTTTGCATACATATCTTCTGTTCTGTGTTTGAAATTAACAATTGTCAAATAACAGGCTCAGATATAATTATTTAATCAAAGATTACGAATCAGATTAGTACAGCATTATACAGAAAGAATAGATACATTTCCACCCTTAGCATAAAGTAAAGAGCCAGCCTCTGTTTCTTCCTCCTGTGTCTCTGGTAGGATGGTGGCAGTCTGTATTCCCCACAGTAACTCCTGAACCATCTCTCTTTTACAGGGGGTGAGACAAAAACTCCTTTTAGGAAGGAAAAATACTTTCCCATGATTAATTTTACCATGTGTTCTCTTTTCCTAATTACTAATGGAATTTCTTTTATGGTCCTCAGCTAATCTGATTAGAGATTCCTTGTTATTCATCAATCCAGTCAAATGACAAATGAATTAGAAACATCTTTTAGTGGGTCATTATTTCATCCATTACAGAACTCATCTGTAATAACAAGTACCCCTTATCAATTACCAAGTTTTGTTTACACTGTAGACCAGGAGTGGGCAACCTGCAGCCTATCAGGGTAATCCGTTGGCGGGCCACCAGACAGTTTGTTTACATTTGCACTGTCGCCCACAGCACCCAGTAGCCACGATTCACTGTTCCTAGCCAATGGAAGCTGCGGAAAAAGCCGCAGGCTGCAGAGATCTGCTGGCCGCCACTTCCCACATCTCCCATTGGTCAGGAACAGCAAACCACAACCAATGGGAGCTGTGGGCGGCTATGCAAATGTAAACCAACTGTCTGGCAGCCCGCCAGCGGATTACCCTGGTGGGCCACAGGTTGCCCACCACTGCTATAGACACTTATTAGTTTGAGGCCTTTTCGATGGACTCCTCAGTTCCCACAGTGTTGGAGGCATCAGCAATAATGAGATACAGCCCACTATTTAAGTCACATGAAATTCCTGAATACAAGTCACTTGCAGGTTAAGAACCAACACTCTGGGCCTTAAAATTCAAACACTCTTTGCTAATATCATAAAGATTGTGAGAGAATAGTTAATAAGCAAGTGAATTTAATATACAAGAAAAAGAAGATTAAAAAGATTAATATTTACTAACACTTCCCAGTTGCACCTGCCAGTGGGGTGAGGCAGCTCTGCAGCACCATCGCGCTTCATGATCTTTGCAGGGAATTCCAAGAGTTTAAGAACTGCAAGAAGGGAATGGGGAGGGACTCTGCGAGCTGCATGTAGGAAGTAGGTGGTCCCACATTAGACATAGGTGAGTTCAAAGGAGAATGCCATTCTCCCACCAGCTCCACAAAGAATCCCGAAAAGGTAGATGTAGCCATGCTACTAATAAGCAAGGAGGCTGCTGGGCACAAGCGCCGGCTTCCTCTGGGCCCCACGTGTGCTCAACCCCACACTCAGCCCCAGGCCCTGCCCACCCGATCCCTTCCCCAAGCTCCCACCCCCGCTCCGCTTCTTACCACCCACTTCCACCCCCTCCCTTGAACACACCCATCCCTGCTCCTCCCCCTCCCCCCAGCGCCTCCTGCAAGCCGCAGAACAGCTGATTGCAGCGGGCGGGAGGCACTGGGAGGGAGGGAAGGGGAGGAGTTGATTGTCAGGGCTGCCGGTGGATGGGAGGCCCTGGGGGGGGAAGGGGAACTGGCTGCCAGTGGGTGCTGAGCACCCACTAATTTTTCTTATGAGTGCTCCAGCCCTGGAGTACAGGGGCACAGGACCACCACACAGATGACCATGACCTCCCAGGGATCCTCCAGATTTCTGGGTGGTCCTTGCCTCTGATCCCCTGGGGAGCAAACCCTACTCCCCAATAGAATGATCAAGGAGGAACTCTGCAAGTGGATCCTCATAGAAGTTTTTTCCCTTTTACCCCCTTCTGTGAATTTCACTGCCAGCTGGAGCGATCTGACCTGAAAAACATTTGAAATTACACGTTGCTGGAGGTGCTATATATTTAGGTTGCCCCTCTTTTGAGACCATAATGCACAACCAGCTGGGGGATGAGAAACATGCTACTTTACAAAGGAGGACCCTTATATCAGCATATATGAATTGGCCATTCAGTGGCATCCAGTTATGCTCTATTTACCCCACTGATCTGCATGCTACACTGCCTCCCTTTTCTGCTGTGCTGCAAGTGCCCCTGCAAAAGAGGATGCAGAAAAAAACCCCTCAAGAGCCATCTTGATTTTTCCTCTCTCTCCCTGTCCCCCCTTCGGAAGGTTACTTTGGGCCGTTTTGCCTAACTTTCTTCTGCATCCAAGTGAAATGGTGCAGTGTTCTTCACATCAAGTCAAATAGGTATTTCAATACTTAAGCCTGTGTCCCCTTTTATAAAGTGCCCAGTTGGAGAAAGAACTAGCCACTATACGTGCCCTTCCCATCTATTTTTGTCCCCAATTTTTGTTTTAAAAGTTACCAGTTAAGTCATTTTAAGATCTTAGATCACTGTAAGAAACTTAAAATGATCTAAGACTTATTTCCAAATTCCTTTACCTGCCTCATCCTTTGACTTTTGGCAACTAGTGTTTGTAATGTGTCATGTGATCAAACTTCCTACTTCACCAGTCTGGATAGCACTACTGTATAATGCTAAAAAAGTCATTTCCTCACGATGGATGTTCAAAGATTTTCAGCTTTAGTTTAGTTAGTTAATAACTGTAGGATACAATAATGGATTTTCAGAGCACAAGACATATCTGTGACAATTATTGGTAATGGGGAATAGAAATTTGAGGAGGCCATGCCTTGCATTCTATTTGGTTGTCTTTGGCAATCCTGTAAACAAATGAAATGTCAGTTCTAAGAAGATGGTGTTGGAATTTCAAGGAAAAGGTTCTTCATTTAGTCCAGATGAGACTGGATCAACCACGAATGCACATCTGTAGTGAGAGATTCTGCTACTAATCTGTCATTATCACTTTTATACTTTGATTTATTTCTGAATTGTATTGTAACATGTTACCTTTGAGAGATTATTTTGTTTACTGTGAAACTTCCTATGCCGTCTTTGTGACATCTATGCATGGACTTACTTACAAATAAAACAATGCTTTTCCAAAGTTACTTTGAGTGAAATTCTCTCCAAGGAAGAAAGGTAAAGCCTTTGAATATTGGAATTGCTTGTTAGCCTACTGATGCATTCTGACCATTCAAGGGCAACTATCCATACAGATAATCCTAGTGAAATCAATAGGCACTACTATTGTCAGTTGAATTACTCACATGCAGTACAGGACATGGAAGCATAGGTCTGTAGCATATGAACTAAATAGGAATCATCACTAGTTGTCACTAGCGTTTGTTTTTAGCTGTAAAAAATTGTTTAAAAAGAGTCTTACTAAAGTAATCAGTGAAATGAGAAACTGTGAGTGCTACCACAGTCCTCACACACTTCACCCCATCATTGTGTCTGCATAAAAATCAGAGAACCCAGGAGCTAAAAATAGTGCAACTTTTAAACTCTGTAGGCCAGTCATTAGAGGGTGA
Source organism: Dermochelys coriacea (assembly GCF_009764565.3). Taxonomy (NCBI): domain Eukaryota; kingdom Metazoa; phylum Chordata; order Testudines; family Dermochelyidae; genus Dermochelys; species Dermochelys coriacea. The sequence goes on from NC_050077.1 coordinate 23,897,211, forward strand.
CATACTCAAATAGTTGAGCCAGTCTACCCAATAAAGGGGTGGGGTACATATGTAGGTTATCTGTCCTGTTATACTGGCCCACTAAATAGCTTTTATTACCTTTTGGCTTTGAAAAAGAAAATTTGATACATGAGAGATCATGTATTACTCAGTCTAGATAATAAAATGTCATTGCTATTGTTCACAGAAGTTCTGAACACATTTTTCTCCTCTCTGACTAGCAGATAATAGTTGCCTTCCAATGAATTTCATTAGGCAAGTCCCATTTTCAATATTATTCCTCCTTCACTTGAGTGTTAGCACCAGGGGGCTACTCCCCCGGAATGGATCTTTAATGGCTCCCAGTGGAGCAGATTACTGTCATACCAGTGAAAAAGGTCCACAGTAATTAACTTGCATACACTGCAGTTTATTCGAGAAGGAATCACACAAACGGTAAAGGGTTACATTAAGCACATAACTTCTACATTAGACATTAAAGAACTATACATTAAGAGTTATACGTTCCTCTTAGCGAGCCTCTCTTTCACAAACATACACAAACAGGCCCTGTGCTAGCCTCACACAGTTCCTGCTTGGAGAAACAGAGAAGGTGGTTACCCATTCTGTGGACAACAACTTGTGCTCTCCCGAACTTGTCTCCTCAGCCCTCTGGCCTGTGTCAGATTCCCTCAAGACAAGGCATTGGCCACGGAGCAAAGTTTTGGCTACTCTGTCTAATAGTGTTGCTTCTTCAAGCATTAATTAAGGAATCCCTCAACAGTAATTTAATTTGCTTGATTTTTATACTCTTTTTCCTCAAAGGCATTATATGTCTTAAAATAGCATAACTCAAATTGACATCGCTTAGATCTACTTACCATGGGGTCCCCACTCTGTGATGTCTCCCGTTGACTCCCCTTACTCGTGTCGATCCGGTGGAGTACAGGAGTCAACGTGGGAGCGATCTGCATTCAATTTAGCAGGTCTTCACTAGCCCCGCTAAATTGACTGCTGATGCATCGGTTGCCGCTTGTCGATCCCCCGGTAAGCGTAGACAAGCCCTCAGATACCCTACTCTGGAGCAGTTGCACTGCTGCTAGACTGAAAGGCCAATTCCATATGTTCATTTTACTTTAGGAATATTTTAGTTAACACTTGGGATAGAGGAAACATTTCCAGCTGGTCTGATCCTGGCAAAGTGTTATACAGATAAGTTTGGAAGGATTAGATATTTTTATCAGTAAATGTCTATTTCACCATATGCACTCCAACCAATGAAAAATAGTTCCATTAATAGTCAAAATTTACATATAGGAAAGTAAGAAAAATGTTGCTTGAGAAATTAAGAGTTTGATTTAAGGATATTTGCTTTATATACTTTGACAGGTGAGGTTGACAATTTGTGTTTTAACAGTTTTAAAGCTTTAGCATCTGTCAATTATTGTCTGGTTTCCCCATAATTTTCTGTAACTGTGAAAGTTTAATATCAGTAAAAATCAGTAAAATGCTTGAAAATAAATCTCAATACCCATCAAAATGATAAAAAATAAACATCTAATTCTGCCAAACCTATATATAAAGAAGAGTATGTATCTGGCAATGTTTACAGCTTAGGTCTCCCAGCTCAGAGTCAAATTGGTCTTTACAGGAAAAAAAAAATTAAACACAACATTGCAAATTATCTCCTACCAAACACAAACATTTTCCACTTAACATTTGCTGATTAAATAACAAACAAACAAAAAAAAACCCACCAAAACAATTCAATCAAAATAAACAGGCTTTCTAAATAACTCTTCATTTGCTAAAAAGAGGCAAACTAGAAGGAAACCTCTTAAAATAGCAACATTAGACTTCTTCAATAGAGTTTGGTGTCTACACTATCATCAATAGACATTCTTCCCTTCTATATTTTTTCCATTCAAATATACCTACATCAGGGGTATGCTTATTGCCATATGATAATTACATGTGTTCTGCATTTATTGCTATGTAATTATCTGGCTGGTTGTTCTGCTTATATGGAAAACCAAAGAAAAGAAGGTGAATCTAATGTTCAGGCAAGTTTAAAGGTCTAGAGTGGGATGGAAATAAAGTGAAAGGAGAATTAAATATCTGGGAATTTATGCATTACCTTCCATATGAAACACGTGGCTTCATGTTAGACTCCAGTTCAGCAAGATATGTAAATACATGCCTAGCTTCAAACATGTGATTAATTCCATTGATTTCAATGGGACTTTTTACAAGTTAGGTGTGTGCTCAAATACATTTCTGAACTAGGGCCTTAGCCCAGTTCAAAAAGTAACCAGCAGGCCCAGGTTATCTTCTCTGCTTCTGGGAGATTATTTAGAGGCTCTCCCCTGGGGAACACCAGGGAAGGAGTGTGCCACAGAACAATCCCTCTCTTGGGACATTAGGAGCTACTTCACAGGTGCATCTTGGCTGGGAATAAGTTTTGCAATGTTTGGCTGGGATTGAAGTAAGTGATGAATTCTGACAGCAATCTTACAATCAATGATGCACATGAATAATTTTACACTGATGAGTAGCTGCAGTGTGTTAGTTCATTGGGGTACTCATAGGAGTGAAGTTACTTATATGCACAAACTTTTGCAGAATCAGGCCCTCTCTGCTTAAAAAGCCCAATCCAACATCCAGTGAAGTTGATGTAGCTTCATTCCCTGGGTTTAGCATGCTAACACAATGCTGCTGAATGTGTTTCTAATACTGCAGGGAAATTACATTGAGAAGTCATCTTTAAAAACAAAAAAACAAAACCCCAACCTCCATCCCTCCTAATTTTGAGCCCAAATTAACTGACAGTGTCTCTCTAGTTTTCCCAGACAGGAATGTGCCACAGTGTAACTAATGCTCATATACAATGTATTTCCCCAAATTGAAAATTATACACTTTCATATGCTGTAGATAAAAAGCTAAGATGGTCATTGTGCAGAATTGAACACCTACAGTTTTGAAACCAACCTGCAGCAATTTAAGAAGTACTGTTTAAGAAAGTGAAATATTATTTCTATTGAAACAATTGATTTTTTTTGCAAAATTCCTTGTATGGGGATGAGCCACATAGATGTCTCAAAGCAGTGGATTTAAGAAAGACTAAGATGTAGGACAGAGGACAAAATATAGAGAGGAGAAATGCATTTCCAGTATGGGATGTTAGTAAATATTTGTAAATGGGAGGGAAGAAGGTAGTTAAAAGGAGACATGAGAGAGGGCTCTCCACCTTACAAAAAGAAACCTCATGTAAAAGCACAAACAGAGGCAAATCCTGAGGTTTTTACTCAGTTTTACTTTGTACACACTTGGCCAGTTCTCTAAGTCAATTGTACAGATAACTAAACAGTTACTTGTTTGGGGGTGACTATGCCAAAGCCTGTGTTAAGCCTCTAAGCACAGCTGGTGTGAGCCAGATGTTCCCAGGAACCTGAGCACGTCTGCACTAGGAGCTTATGCAGTTAATAACAATCCTCTGCAGTCTTTCAAAGCAACCTGCTTCCTGAGTGCAGTTGGTTTGTTTGTTTAATAAAGCCAACCTGAGCATGCTTAAGGGTCCTTTGTGGATAATGATGTCCTCAGCAGGCTTTATGACAACATCACCGAATCACAGAGGATAAAGCAGTACCTGCAATAAAAGCAGCACTAGCCAGGAGATACAACCATTCCTGTCTGTACTTTGAACCTACACAGGCTGCAGCGTTTGAGCTACAAAGTAAGGGTGGGTGCATGAGGTAAGGAGCAGGATGGAGTTCCTTGGAACCACTCAGACAGCCAGCTACTGTGGCCCCAAAAAGAGCTACTTATTCCCTGAGCCAGTCTCCACCAGCATTACTCAGGACAGTTACCAGTCTTACTACCTGCCAGGTTACCGCTACCTCAACTCATGGAGACCCAGCCTGTTTTACAGAGTATCTGCAGTCCCCACCAACTCCAATGAGCAGGGGAGTATGCGAATCTGTGCCCCTTTGCGGCCACCCACTATACTGCCCTCAGTGCGGTCTGCCTTATATGCTCGCTACTCCCCCCGCGACTGGTATCAGGCAAACATGGTTCAATACAAAGGATCAGAGTCCTGCCGGCACTGGGCTGGCCGGCTGAATGATTCCTTGAGACTGATGCAAGACAAAGACCAGCTGACCCATCAGACACAGGACAACACTGGAAGAAGCCTAGGACAGAGACTCTCTGACATCGATTTTTGGAGGTCAGAGCTGACCTATGAGCTAGACCGTCTGCTGACGGAGATTCGTGCCCTGGAAACAGCCAAGAGGCGGCTGGAGTGTGCTGCTGATGAGGCACAAAGGCCACTGAAGGTGGGTCAGAGGTAGCTACTGTTCTCTAAACCGCTTTGGGGCACAGGCAAAGCAAATGGATGGAGTTCTAGCTTAATACCATATGTATTAGTATGTCTAAGCTTAGCTCTTATTTTTATCAAAACAGAGCCCTAGAGATTGCATTTTGAAGATCTGAGATGCAAGTTAATTCCAACAGAAAAACTGCATTAACATGGATTTAAGTTTTGCTGTATAGGAATGGATGTCAGCAAACACTAAAAACATAGGAAGTCTAAAGTTAGAGTTTATAAAAGCTTGTAGAATATTATCTATGAAATTATTTCTATCAAAGAAACTTGTATGCAAGTACAAGTACAAAAATCAAAATTCAGGATCATGGCCTCAGGTCCAGATCTAAGGTCTTTAAGCTTCCTTGATTTCAATGGAAGTTAGGAGCCTAAATACCTTTGAAAATCTGGGTTTTAATCACCCACATTCAGTTAGGCCCACTAGATTCAGAAAGGCTGTCTGCAGATAACTCTACAATATCTCTTAACAGAAGTCTTCCCATGAACAGAAGTTTAGTATGATTTCATTTGTTACTGTTGTTCAAGACACATGAATGCAACATGTATAGTAGAGATGGACCTGGAAAAGGTTTAGATCCTAATCTCATTTTCCTATTTAAATATCCTACATACGTACAGATCGCTCTCTGTAGTATGTAGGTTTGACTCAGGTATGGTATGACCCAGTGTAGAAGAAGGTTGTAGACACAAAGCTTGGATTCAGATCCAAGTTACTCCAAAGCTCAGATATGTTGAGGTATAGTGGCTGGTTCTGGGTCCATCTAATTATTATGCAGTTGATTACTAGACAAAATTATAATTGCAGCTTGTCCTTAGAAAGCAAATGCCAACAGAGATAAGCATGAATCACAGACATCCATCCATTATATACAATGAAACCACCCCGAAGTATCAAGTAAAATTCTGTTCCACCTTTATTAGAAGGCCACCTCTTACCAATCTGTTCAATGGTCCCTTGACAAGTAAATTGAAGTTCCTTTATATAGTGCAATACTGAATTTGATGCAAATTTTTCTCTGGTTTGCTTGCAGGTAGCCTTGGAATGCTTATATAACCGTGAGAAGCGGATGGGGATTGACCTAGTACATGATGACGTTGAAAAGAACCTCATACAGGTATGATGAGACTTGTTACTTTATGAATTAATCTGTAGAAAATAGCTAAAAATCAAAGCGGGTAGTTTTTATTTGGACAAAAAACAAAAGCTTTCTATGGAATTCAGTTGCAAGACTGAAGAGGAGGGGGAAAACACATCAAGTTAAGGAACCCCTAGTAATTTTGAGAAATTAATCATGAACATGATTGTTACTTTTTGGTCATGATGGGTAATGTGTCAGAAAGCTTTAGACACTACACCACATAAATTCTCTTCTAGTGTCTCGTCATATAATTGAATACCCAGGTCAATCTATCCTGTGGGAAGTTAGTTGACAGGGAGAAGTGGGGAGGGAGCTAATGTAAGTGAGCTTATGTGAATGCAGCAGGGGTCATCGAAGACGGGAAGCTGGGTAGAAGGATGAAAGAATACTCCTCCTTCCTCACCCCAATAGCCAGGAAAGAAAGCTTCATTATGGTGGTTCCTCCAATCCACCAATCTGCAGCAGTCATCTGGGAAGCTATTTTTGGGCTTCATCTGTGTAGCCATTTAAGGTAGTGTACTCACCACCCATCATGTCCTCTTGTGTCAGGGTGCAATGTTGCAAGCAGCCCTTGTCTCCAGCACCTCCTATAGGCCATCTGCCTCTCACCAGCTTCATAGCTTGGCCCTCCAGCCAAGTCATAAAAAGTTCTGTTATCATCCAGGGTTCACAAAACATCCCAATACAAAAAAGCCTTCAGCCCCCTCTAGGACTATTCCTCAGACCGTTCTTCAGGGTCAGGCTTCAGTCCCAACCTGGATTCAACATTTCTTCTACTCAGCTTGCATGCCTCTTCCTCAGGAGCAGCAGGAGAGCCCAGGCTCACTCTCTACTCTGCGTTCCAACTCAGGGATCCTATATTAAGCAGCTAGGTCTGCTACTTCATACATGCTGCTGTTTTCCTGGGCCACTTCCTACCTCCAACCTCCCTTCTGCTGCTTCCCTGCACCTTGTGCTTAACACAGCCTCCCTTTGGTTCTCAGGCCTCTAGCTTCTCCCTTGGTCCTTACAGCTTTTCTTTTCTCTGCTCAACTAACCTTTTTCCTGTCCTTTAGGGGCTGACTCACACACTGTGGATTTCTCTCTACAGAAGATTGTGGTCTCCCTTGTAGCTACCCCTCTGACTGTAAGGTCCAGGAGTCTAATGATCCTATTCTAGCTCTGTCCCCCTTCCTGGCCCTCCAATCAATCAATCAATCACAGGTGTTCTACTTGGCTCTTAGTCCCATCAGGCCTCCTTACACTCCTTGCTTGGCTGACTGACTCATCTGGAAAAAAAACTAGCTGCTTCTGAGGGTATATCTACATAAACCATGGAGTGTATGATTGCAGCATGTGTAGATCTATGTGAGCTAACTTCAGTCTAGATAAGCTTAGGCATTGATAGTGGTGAAGTCACAGCAGCGTGAGCTTCAGTTTGGCATATGAACCTTCTTGGAGTGCTGGGTAATTACTCAGGTGGCTTGGCCATGCTGAAGTCCCGGCTGTTATTGGGAAAGGTTCTTAAGAAAGTATTGGAATTGTTTTAAGAGCATTTGGTGGCATGTTTAAATCTGAGAGAGTGAAATACATGATTAAGCTCTTTGGAGCAGGGACAGTCTTTTTGTCCTGTTTGTACAGTGCCTACCACAATAGGGTCCTGGTCTATGCCCAGGATTCCTAAGTGCTTCAGTAATACTACTACTAATACAGTCATGTGCTCTTTTAAATTCAAACTGGCCCCATATCTATTTACCTCTTGGTAACCTTTGGACCTAAAGAAACCAGTCTTAGGCATTTGTAGTGTGAATACAACTATCATTTTGTTCCAAGTCTATGCCAGTGCGCGATCACAGTAAGACAGAAGAAGGTCTACTAAGAGGCGCTCTTGCTATTTTAGCGTGTGTGAACATGAACATGTGTGTTCTTAAAGGCTCACATTGCCTCTAAGTTTCTAAGCATTGTCATGGCAGAGGTTTGGGGCAGAGTTAAAGTTGTTCAGGTGACTGACTGTGCATTTTCTTATTTTCCATCATTTTTTATATTTTTTTTAAACTGGGGATCTTGATTTTGAATTTCCAGCTTTGCAATATTTATGATTTTTACACCCTTATGTCCAGGTTTAGACGATCAGATGTAGTGTCTACCCAACATAAAGGGAAGGTTTCTTCCTAAACAACTTACAGTTAACCACAGAAGAGATTTAAAGGGGCCACATCATTAAAGACCAAATCCAGAACACTTAATTATGGGACTTGCGTGGTAGCAGCAAAGGCAATATGGTAGTAAAGGCTCATTACTTAATATCAGAGAAGCTCATGTCTAGAAGTTGCTATCTTCCAAAACCACACTGAACAAATACTTTTTTTTTTAAATTTAAGGTGTCTTAAAGACTTCTTAAACCACTTAAGGAAATATACTCAGAGTTTTGTAAACTCATGTATATAAAACTATATCTTACAACCTAGGTATGAAGGATACAATGGATTGAAGAAGAGAAGCAGTGGGGCAGTACAAAGGCAAAATTAAGTTTGTTTGGGAGACCATGATTATGGTCTTTACACGGTTTCCAATACGGTTTGTTTGACTTTGATTTTCGGAAGCCAGGTGAACTTCAGCTTTGAAGCTCTTGGCTAATATTAGTCCTTCTGAAGAAAACTACAACAGTATTCATAAGGAGTTTTCCCCTGAAGAGAGATTTTTCTCAAACTAAACTCCAAGATAACACAATTTTTTCCCTCCGGGAACGTGAGTGAAAAATTAAGGAGTGTGGGTTAATGGTCTAAGCCTCAGGTCTGAAATGTCTCTAGCATGCCTAAGTCAAACAGAATTTGATCCTATATTTGTTAGGGTGGTCCTATCTACTAATGTGCTTGATATCACATAAGCCATAAACACTAGTTGTGTCAGTGTTAAGGTACAGCTTTATTGCCCAGAAGAAGAGATAATAGGAAATCAAATGCTCCCTGTTTTGACTGGTGCACAGTATATCATCTCTCAGTACTGACAAAGAACATTCTCGACTTCCCTAAATGCAGTTAGATACATGATGTGTATGTATGTATGTATTCTGCAAAATAGTTAAGTTTATTTTATATACACTGAAGCAAATTAATGTAATAACAGTATTGACAGTTGGACATTTTTCATTATAGGAGGTTGACTTGTTCAAGTCTTGTCAAGAAAGAATGAGAAAACTTGCAGAAAGAATTGATCAACAGTTGGGGTAAGTGTTTGCTTTTAAACCCCATTTAAATGAAAGAGGAACTGAATCCAGTACTGGAAGATATTTTTAAGGCAGAGTGACAAGTACAAAAACATAATGTGCTGAATAGAACTGGGTGAAATTTTTATGGCTAATAGTTTATTTGCTGAAAATTACACTTTGGGGTCAACCACAACTGTTTGTGAATTTAGGTAGAAGTAGGTAAATAGTTTTGGCTAGAGGGAAAAAAGGTAAAACAATTTTCCCAAAGTGTTGAAACATTTCATTTCAATAATATTGAAATGTTTCAACTTTTTATTTCTAGATGTTTCTAGCTAGATTTAACTAAAACAAAAAAAAAGGAGGGGGGACCCACCCCAAAAGAAAAAATAAAACATTGCATTTTGGTTCAGACAATACATTTTGTTCAATAATGTTTTTGTTTTTCTTTCTGAAACAATAAACAAAATTGTTGGTTGATTTGAAACACATTTTTTGAGTTTTTGGTTTGGCCATCAAATGGAAAAATCAGTTAAGTACCCTCAACTTCCAATTCCCACTGTTAATCAGAGTCAAGTGCACAGCACCTTGCATGATCAAGCCCTACAATCTGATGAGTCCTTTGATATAAGAGGATTTACCATCAGTTTGGTGCTGTGTGCAATAGTTTTCACAGAATTCTGAAAACCAGTATAATTCCAACTACTGTATCATGTACAATAGCTGCATGCAGGGAGAAGTGAATTTTGAATTATAAATCATAAATGTTAAAATATGTTTCCTGTATGAGATAAGGAAGTATTTGCTGGATGACTGGTAGTTAATTGTACAGTAAAGGAGAATCAAGCTAGAGAGTTTTTGGCCTGTCAGAGCGTCACCACCTATATCAGTGAGTCAATATATGGTGCTCACTATAGTAGTAATAGGATAAAAGAAGGACAAACAGACATTTGAGAATATAGCAAGTTTCACTGTCAGACCTTGTATATAATATGCAATTTTATGCTGGGATTTTCAAAGGCATGAAAGGGAGTTAGGCATCCAATTCTTATTAGGAGCTAGAACTCTGGAAATCTAGTCTTAATGTAATAGGAATTTAAAGGAAAAACTAAATCTAATAAGAGTGAAACACGCAGAAATGCTGGTAAAGGACTGATCTTTATTTCCTTGCTTGCATCTATGTGAAGATGAATGTACAACAGCCAAGTACTAACTGTTCAGTTATTTAATAACAAGTGTGGGGAAAAAAAACAGATATCCCACTAGTAAGGCTAACTGAGGACCTGGTCCTGAAACTGTTATGAATGCATGAGTGCAAGCCATTTGTATATTGGGAGTTCCTCATACAGCACAAATAGCTTCAGTCCTGGAGGATGTGGATGGTACATGTGCTGTGAGCTGAAGCTTCTGAAGAAGAATGTAACTCAGTTTTCACATGCCATGTTGAACCTGAAATCCCTTGTTAATTAAAAGGAAAATCATAATTCTTATGACTAAATGATGCAAACGTGGCTTATGTGCTACACTGAAATAAAATTCTGAAGGACTGAAGTACTTTTTTTACTATACTATTCAACTGAAAGGGGCAGTTTAGCCCTCGAGTTTTTCCCGCTACTGGTACCCCATCTATCTTGACCACCTCCTTCCTGGCGCTCTCATACCTTTAGTCCTCCACCTGGTCCCATCTGAAAGTCACCCTCCCAGGACTTATCAGCTGGAACTCTGAGGGATCTTCTTCTACCCTCTTGGCTGGCTCTGTGTGTGGGAGGGGGCGGGGGGGGAGGGAAGTGTTGGAACCAGTTTCTGAACCTTCCTGCATCTCAGGGTCCTTCCTTTTAGTAGCCCATGTCTGCCCGTCTACACAGGTGGCCCTTTTGTCCTTGTAGCAGGATTCGGGTACCCAACGCCTTGGTAACCCTTCTTTCCCTTTTGGTCTTCTGGCCTCCTCAGGGGGCAGGGAATAATTCCTGCGATACTTCCGTGAACACTGGGAGAGAACATTCTGCTGTGTAGGCCTCCTTCAATTCGGGGAGTTCCTCTTCCTCAAACCCCTCGAGTGGGAGCAAACCCAGTTTCCAAACCCAGGAAAATCTTTTCCTATGAGCATGGGATAGGGGAGGTGTGGGACCACCCCTACTTTCACCCGAGTGACATTTTCCTGAATTTCTAGCTTTACTGGTATGATGGGGTAGTAGCTAACAATCCCATGGACACGTTACCCCTGTACATTTAGCCTGTGTTAACTGGCTGCGCTTTACTAGTTTACCTGAGATCAGAATGATAGCACTCCTGGAATCTGTGAGCGCCACAGTTTCTACCCCATCCACTTTTATCAGCCTTGTATATTTGTGTGGGGTGACTGACGGTTGAGGAGGGACCATGGGCCACTCCAGTCCCTGAGATTACACTAAGAAAAGGAGTACTTGTGGCACCTTAGAGACTAACAAATTTATTTGAGCATAAGCTTTTGTGAGCTACAGCTCACTTCATCGGATGCATTTGGTGGAAAATACAGAGGGGAGATTTATATACACACACAGAGAACATGAAACAATGGATTTTATCATACACACTGTAAGGAGAGTGATCACTTAAGATGAGCCATCACTAGCAGCGGGGGGGGGGGGGGTGAAAGGAGGAAAACCTTTCATGGTGACAAGCAAGGTAGGCTATTTCCAGCAGTTAACAAGAACAATTGAGGAACAGTGTGGGGTGGGGGGGGGGAGACATAACATGGGGAAAGTTTACTTTGTGTAATGACTCATCCATTCCCAGTCTCTATTCAAGCCTAAGTTAATTGTATCCAGTTTGCAAATTAATTCCAATTCAGCAGTCTCTCGTTGGAGTCTGCTTTTGAAGTTTTTTTGTTGAAGGATAGCCACCCTCAGGTCTGTAATCGAGTGACCGGAGAGACTGAAGTGTTCTCCGACTGGTTTTTGAATGTTATATTTCTTGACGTCTGATTTGTGTCCATTTATTCTTTTACGTACAGACTGTCCAGTTTGACCAATGTACATGGCAGAGGGCCATTGCTGGCACATGATGTCATATATCACATTGGTAGATGCGCAGGTGAACGAGCCTCTGATAGTGTGGCTGATGTGATCAGGCCCTATGATGGTGTCCCCTGAATAGATATGTGGACAGAGTTGGCAACGGGCTTTGTTGCAAGAATAGGTTCCTGGGTTAGTGGTTCTGTTGTGTGGTGTGTGGTTGCATTTCTTCCCCCCCCACCGCCCCGCTACTGGTGATGGCTCATCTTAAGTGATCACTCTCCTTACAGCGTGTATGATAAAACCCATTGTTTCATGTTCTCTGTGTGTGTATATCAATCTCCCCTCTGTATTTTCCACCAAATGCATCTGATGAAGTGAGCTGTAGCTCATGAAAGCTTATGCTCAATTAAATTTGTTAGTCTCTAAGGTGCCACAAAAAAGGTGCCTTTTCTTTTTGCGAATACAGACTAACACAGCTGCTACTCTGAAACCTGAGATTACACTGCGTGAGCTCTTCGAGGTTGGGGCACAGGGCCACTATGTGACCTAGCTCCCCACTCCCATAACACCTATAATTACTTCTCCTGTCCCATGGGTTAGGAGGTTTAGCCTCGGAGTTTCCCCACCCAATCCATTCCCATCCTCCCAGATTCCCATCTGGTCTTCGGCTTCCCTTTTCTTTCACCTAGGGGTCCCTGGGTGTCTGGTCACCTGAACCCCTGGAGTTCGCGTTGGTCGCCTGCCTCGTACAGGGCCTTCCCTAGGTAGGTGGGTCAATTTCCTGGCCATCAATCATCTCTCTACCAGCATGATTGTTTTGCTGTAGTGGATGGGTTGCGCTGGCCTACCCCACACACAAAGGTCTGGTGGGAGTCTCCGCATAAATTGGTCTATGACCAATGTCTCCAAAATTTTCTCCGAGCTGAATGCCTCAGGCCATAGCCACTTCTGAGCAAGGTGCATCAGATCAAACAACTGAGACCTCGGTGGCTTGCTCTCCTGATGCTTCCAATCATGGAACTTCTGGGCCCGTACGGCTGCCGTCACCCCTGAAAGGGCCAGATTCTCCATCCTCAGCCGGGGGTAGTTAGCTGTGTCCTTGGAAGGCAGATCAAAATAGGCCTTCTGGACTTCTCCACACAGAAAAGGGGTGAGAATGCTGGCCCACTGGTGCTGTGGCCATGCCTCATGCTGAGCAATTCTTTCAAAAGACAGGAGATATGCCTCTGTGTCATCCCGGCTGTCATTTTTGGTAGACAGCCTGCTGCCCTTAGGATTTGTGTCCCTCCAGGCCCTTGGATTCAGTTGGAGAGGGTCTTTAGTTGTTCCACTACCTCTTGAAGAAGAGCTCAATATTGGGCAGCTTGGTTCACTAGCAACTGGTTGGTTTCTTGTTGTAATCAGGTAGATTCCTGCATTGCCATCCCCTGTATCCAGGTAGCCTTCTGCTGGGCTCCCGTGGCTTGTACCAGAGCTTTCACCAATTCCTCCATTGTGGTGAGGGCACACTGACCCTAACCCCCCGTCCCCAAAACCAACTCTCCGGTCCACCTTCCCCCCACTTTTCTTTTCCTTCCTTTCCTCCCCCCCACCACGCTGCAACCAAGAATTACATTTATGGCACCAGCTTTGCCTCGGAGGGTCCTGTGCTTCTAGGCAGTTAGGGTTTGCCTCAGAGGTTTGCTTTGACCCTCAGTGTAGCCTCTCTCTCCTCCTAGAGGCAAGGGTTACAGCTTACTGAGTCACCTTCCTCATCAGTCAATCAATGGGTTTGGTGTAAGAACCCTCTTTAGTCCCTGTCTTCCTTCTCAGGGGGCATTTGTGCAGGGGATGGGGGGGAAAGCTTGGGCAGTTCCAGCCCAGGGACCCTAATTGGCAGCAGAAACCAGTAGTTTTCCTATACTACCGGAACTTTAGCCCTTCCCTGGGCTACTCTCCCAAACGGCCCATCCTAACACCCTCCTTGGTACCTGAGTACACTTGTTTTCCCGGGTCTTTTACTGCACATCTTCTTTCTCCCAGTCTTCCCACAACACACCTTCCTACTCCCAGCTGCTACCAGCCAGCCTCTCTGAAGGGGATTCCTTTTAAACTAGTCCCAGATGGTTCTAAATGGGCTTCAGGTGATCTGATTAGCCTGTTTCCTTTGATTGTTTCTAATCAGATTTTAACTGGTTCCAGGTGTCTTATGGAGTCTGCCTGAGTTACTTGCTTCTAGCACCTTCCTGACTGCTATTTATCCAGTGTCCAGTGTGTTTTCCTTCTACCAGACTCCTGCACCCAACCGGTCTGGGTCTGTCACAATATATTAGAATTGGAAAAGGTATGGAGAAGGGCAACAAAAGTGATTGGGTATATGGTACAGCTTCCAAACAAGGAAAGATTAAAAAGACAGGGTCTGTTCATCTTAGAAAAGACATGAATAAGGGAGGATATGATAGAGGTCTATAAAATCATGAATGGTGTGGAGAAAGTGAAAAAGGAAGTGTTATTTACCCCTTCACATAACACAACAACCAAGGATCACCCAGTGAAATTAATAGGCAGCTGATTTAAAACAAACATAAGGAAGTACTTCACACAATGCATAGTCAAGCTTGCACTCATTGCTAGGGGATGTTGTGAAGGTCAAAGGTATAACTGGGTTCAAAGAATTAAGTTCATGGAGGAAAGGTCCATCAGTGGCTATTAGCAAAGATGGTCAGGGACACAACCCTGTGTTCTTCCTGGGTGTCACTAAGCCTCTGACTTCCAGGAACTTAGACTCAATGACAGGGGATGGATCACTTGATAATTGCCCTGTTCTGTTCATTCCCTCTGAAGCACCTGGCATTGGCCACTGTCGGAAGACAGTATACTAGGCTAGATTGACCATTGGTCTGATCCACTATGGCCATTCTTATGGGGGAGAGAATATGCCATAACTACCACTTCCCTAAACATGCTCTCTAACTCAATTGTCAGTGCAATAAACTCATGCTGTCCATGCCACTATGCAGAGGCCAATGGACTGTAGGATCAGGTGGGCAGAAGTCAGGCTCTACAGGACTGAAATGAAAGGAACCAGTTAATCTGTAAGCAATGCCAAAGTAAATGTGCTGATTAAAGATGAATTATATTTTAATGTAAGAACTTGCTCTTTGCAGTATCAACAGAGATGCACAGCATGCACTAGAGAGAGATCTTTCTGACAAAAATTCAGCACATTTTATTGATGAGAAGTGTTATAACCTGAGGAACACATCGGACAGCATCAGCTTCTATCATGGAGTGGAAAAAATAGATGGAACGTAAATATGAATAGTTATTGTACTCTACTGTACTCTTATTGTACCTTATATGCCACCACACCATATCTCTGGGGCAGATTCCTGTGCATGCCTTAATGTACATCAAGGTCTCTCCTCTTCTTTAAGAAGTGATATAGAAAGAAAACGAAATGGCCTTTTCCTTAAGATTGCACATTTTGCCTTGGAGACCTTCCATTAACCTCAGTTATTATCTGCTTTTTATTTATTCCTTCAGAAGCTTCAGGGTATATCTACGCTACAACAAAATACAGTCAGCTGGCCTGTGTCAGCTGACTCAGGCTCATGGGACTCAGGCTGCAGTACAATTAAATTACAGTGTAGACATTTGGACTCGGACTGGTTCCCGGGCTCTTGGACTCCGCAAGGGGGGAGGGGCTACACTGTAGCACTTCAGCATAGATGCTACCTATACCAATGGGAGGGTTTTCCTGTTGGTATAGTTAATCCACCTCCCTGAGAAACAGTAGCTAGGTCAATGGAAGAATTCTTCTGTTGACCTAGTGATGTCTACACTGGGATTTAGGTCATTTTAACCACACCACTTAGGGGTGTGGAGTTTTTACACCCCTGAGTGACGTTGCTGAGTTGACCTAACTTTGTAGTGTTGACCTCACCTACAACTGGATCTAGCTCCCTCTGGAGTTTATCAACAACTTTTATTCATCTGGCAGAGGGAAGATTAAATATTTACCAATAATTGGCCACGCTACCAGGTTTTGCTGGCAAGGCCCCTTTGAAAGCAGAGGTGGCCCAATGAGGAGCTGAATCCCTTTTACCTTCAACCCTGTCTCCACATATTTGAAACTCTTTGTTTCTTTTTAAAGAACATTATTTGAACAAGTAATTGTCATGAAAGCCCGGTCAACATTATTCTTCGAGACGTGTGGGAAGTTGGTCATCTCTGGTGCCAGTACATAACTTAGGCTGTAGTGAGTTTTATCTTCCAGCTAGAATGGTCCTTTAAAGCCGTGGGAATCTCCGCAGGGATTCATGCAGATTTTCCCCTATTGTTTGATTCATAAATATTTGCACCCTTCAATTAAAAAAACAAACAAATCAATGTAAAATTCCTCTCTAACTGCAAAGTGTGATGTGATTTGGGTCAAAACCATGCAAATACACACCAAACTTTGTACTACAAGTTTCCATAAAATAGCCCAGGGTTACTTGAGAATTAGGTCTCTGGGCTTGTCAATTTTTTTTAAACCTTTCCATTAAATTGGTAGCATTGAGAAAGTTCTGCATAGCTCTACCTTTACTGTCTGGATTTAGATTTTCAAAAGCTAATTAAAAAAAACCAACCCTGGCACTAGTCAGTTAATGAGAAAACTACTGATGACTGAAGAGAATCTGTTCTGAGGGTAGCCTTAGATGTAATGGAGAGACCTATATCTGGTTTAAAAACTACAGGAATACAATAACTTCATGCAACAGAGGGCAGTGTTTGTTGAGCTAAAGGCATATTAGCTGCCTGGTAGAGATTACTTTGCAATGCAGCATTACTTGTGATGCTGAGTCTACTTCATACTTACAAATGAGAGGTAGCACTACCTGCAGATGTCTGCTCATGGGGTAAGAAGTAAGACTGGTGAGATAATATCTTGCACTGGACCAACTTATGTTGGTGAGAGAGTCTATTTAAATAGTGCTTTTCATTAGGGATCACACTTACTACTGAAATGCAGGCGTCTCTGGGGTGTAACTTGGCAATCATTCCACTGGCTCTAGCAACATGACACATGCTGGGAATTGGAGGTGAATAAGAATATTCTAGCTAACTGAGGTAAAAACATCCAATGGGTAAGTTTTTTTTTTATACTCCTGTTACCGTATAGCCATTTTCCTCGTATGCCCCCATGTTATCCACAGCAATGCCATTTTCCATTAACATGTGATTGAAATTACATTACGTTCAAGCATACTTGTTCCATTCAGGAGCATAGCAGGTGTGTTCTACCTGAACCATTCAGCACAGTCCACCAGATAAATTATAGGCTGGGGAAATAGTGTAATGAACCAATTAAGATATTCAATCAAGAATAAGACCTTCTAGGAAAATTGTTTTTATTATAATTCCATCAGAGCACAAAAGAAGACAAAGTGCACAGAGATGATCCAGATCGGTAGCTGCAGGCAGGGTTGGCTCAAACAAGCATGGTTTTTAACCTATAAACTCATGCATCTAGCATGGTGATTTATGCATGATACTGTGATGTCATACTGTGTGACAGAAGCTTTTCAGGACAACTGCCTAAATAAAAGTGTGGCATTTGGGTGGTTTAGTTTTCAGTGACAAGAGCTGCCAGGTCTCCTGGCTTTGTAAATTTATTATTTCAGATCTGAAAGAGAGAAACCCCACGGAAAACCATAAAATATCTATTGATAAAACAAAAATTGACAGGATTGTCTTTTTTCCCCCTTCAGCTGTTAACATTTAGCCCTAGTTTTCAGGTAAAATATTAAAGAAAAAAATAAGACTGGAACTCTAGCAATAGTGAGCAGTTCTTTAAGTGGTTAGATTCAAAGATGTCTTTAGAGGGAAGCTTGGGGTAGAGGAAGGTAGATTCAAACTCAAACAGAAGCTTAACTTGGCATTGCAGTTTAGTCATGAAGATCTTTGTTCATTTTTGTAAAATTTGAACATTTTTGTTTAGACGGAGACAAGATCAAGTAGGCTCCAGAGAGCATTAAATAAATGAATTTAATTAACTCAAAGGAAGGCAGTGGTACAGTTCCACTTTGTAGGATGTGTCCTTTGTAATGCTGCCACATCCAGGCTAGCTTTCTGTGTTTACCTTTCCATAACAGCCTTTAACATTTGCAGTTGTACTCTTAATGAGTAGTTAGCAGGATGAGTTGTAACTGTCTGTGCAGCAGTGTTAGCTCTGTACCTTTGCAGCTTTTATGCCTTGTTGATGCCTTATTTTTCTTATTGGATTTTCTTTAATTAAGCTAACTGTGGTTTTCCACAAAAGGATCTAGCTGCATCATTCCAATCACCCTGTAACTGCAAGGGATTCTTATCAATTTTCATTTGACAAGGGGAATGAATCATCGTCATATTTCGGGAGAAGTCAGAGGAAGGAGGTGCAACTAACCCCCTTGCTGAGAAGCTAATGCTGAAAACAAATGAGATCAGAAAAGTAATGGTGTGGGAGAGAGAACTGGTTGACATGGCTCCTAACACACATTTACAATGGGGGTAGAGGGAGGTCACGATGCAAATGAAGGGATGAGCCTGTTGAAAATCCACAGCTGCAGGGTATAGGAGGTTTGGATACTGAAAGTCAATTTACAATCTTGTTTTGACTTATCCCTCACACACCTATGATTTTTGGCGTGAAGCCATGCCAGTATCTATACTCATCATCTGGACACAACCTCCCATGAATTCTAAATACACATGTTTGCAGCTACATCTGGTCAGAAAAACTCAGCTGGAACTGTATTCTGTTGGATTATGCAGTTCTGATGATATACAGACATTCTGTGAATGCCGGTCAATTTAGTCATAATTTAATTTTTGAAGAAAACCTGGGGAAAAAGAATTCCAGCAGTGTTGAAATGTCCTCTATTGACAGTCTCAGAATGAAACATTTCAGTCTTTCATTTTAAAATATTTCACTTCACATTTTAAAATTTTGTATTATATTATAATTAGTACAAAATAAAAATGAATGAAACATTCTAATAGTTTTGAAATGAGGTTTTGATCAATCTGAAACTAATTTTTGTGGGGAATTTTTCTTCATGGAGAATTTTGAAATTTCAGGTTTTGTGTCTATTTGGAATGACATCAAATTTCAAAATCTCATATCCTTTCTGAGAGAGAATTTCTGTCCTCCATACAGCTCTATTTGCAGCACACAGAGCTTGGGAAGGGCTGAGACTGCACAATTTAGATCCAGATCCACACAAAGCCAGAGTTTGGTAATGTCTTAATCTGGAATTATGGTTCATACTGTTCTGAAGATACAAACTACCTGTGAAGTTTTGACATGAAACCAAACCTCCCTAAACTTTGGGCATGTACAGTACACTGCAAAAGGAATGTTAATGGGTGCCTGAATGTTGGCTCTAAGCAGCCCCATCTACACTTCCACTCAACCTATTTATTGGCTTTTCTCTGACAGTCACTGTATTATCCAAGTGCCTCGCCAATACTACCAAATTTCTCCGTAGTATCCTTGTGAGTTAGGCAAGTGGTGCTCTCGAATTGGGTTTGTCAGCCAGAAGTGGATTCTGCAGGCACCTGAGCAGAAGTCTTGCGTGTACATATACCATGATGCAGTTTGGAATGACGGTTGCCAAGGTTTTATCTCCATTTTACATATGGGGAATTGAGGCACAGAAGGAATTAAGTGAGTTGCCCAAGACCACACAGAAAGACTGGGGCAGAGGTGGGAATTGGACCCAGTTCTTCTGAATCCCAGTTCAGGGTCTTAAGCACAATACTCTTGTTCCTCTTCCAACTCCAGTCTATGTATAGCAATTGCAGACGAGCGCAGGCATTGGAAGCATGTAGGATGCCCTACAGGAAAACAACCACACAATCATTCACTTCTCTCTCCTTCACAACAACTCATTGAGTCCCCTGAATCATATGTCAGGCTGAGTCAGGTAGTGCCTGGCTCCTGCATCCAAATGTGACCTATAACCCTTTGCACTAGTTGCAGCAGTGCTTCAAGGGTGGTGCTGCACTAGTGAGCACAAGGACTCAGGGACCTGAGGTGAGAGATCAGAAACACTGTTAAAGAGGGGGATAAGTCAGCAGAAACTTCATGACTGGAGAAGAAGTTGGAGGCTACCCTATTGCTGCATAACTAGTGCTATTCCAGGAGCAAAGTCTCTTAGCTCTGGTCTACATTGGGCGGGGGAGGGGGATCGATCTAAGTTACTCAACTTCGACTACATGAATAACATAGCTGAAGTCAACATACTTAGATCGACTTACCGTGGTGTCTTCACTGTGGTGAGTCGACTGCTGCCGCTCCCCCGTCGACTCTGCCTGCACCTCTCACGGCGGTGGAGTACAGGAGTTGACGGAAGAGCGCTTGGGGATCGATTTATCGTGTCTAGACTAGACGCAATAAATTGACCCCACTGGATTGATCACTGCCTGCCGATCCGGCAGGTAGTGTAGACATACCCTTAGATGTGGTGCTTTGGGGAGGGGAGGGGCTACTTCACCTATGCACACCACCAACTCTTCCTATACGCATCCAAAAAAGACTGAAATACAAAAGGTCACAGAACCAGTTGTTTCACTAAAATGTAGTCTTCAAATCTGTCCCTCCTAAAATAATTACCAGGAGAGAAAAAGACCCTATACTTTGTCACTATTCTGGAGATACTTTAATGGCATGTTGGGTGGGGGAAACAAAGACAGATTCTTTGTGCTGGACAAAATGTGCCAAGTGCCAACTCAGATACACTGGGCATGAACTCAGATCGCTCTATACACTTGTTAAAGAGCAGGATAGGCATATAATGTTGACATATGTGCCCGATGTTGAAAAATTGTAATTTTGTGCTTACGTATATGGAGGAAATTATGTAAGAACAGGTCATTCTTTAAAAAGCAAAACAAAAACAAATTTAGCTTGGTAATGAAGCCAGATGCAATGAGACCTTAGATTTCCTGTCTTACAAGTGTTAACTGGAAAAAGGAAGATTTGTCTGTGGGATTAATGCAAATCACTTAATTTCCTGAAAGTTGGATAAATTTTCCATTCCTCCTCCTCCTACTGCCTGAACTAGCTTTACATCCTTCTTTCCCTTTATTCTGACCTGTTTCAAACTTGTACATCTCTGGTGGTTCACTCAATGAATATAAATCCTTTGTATGTCAGCCGCTTTCATACACATTTATACTTTTATAAAACAATTAATCTCTAAAGATTGTTCTTTAGCACCAAGATACATCAGGCTATGGATAATTGTCATTGGCTTGAGAATCTTACAAAATGGCTGTGCATTTTTTTTAACTGATATCTACTACAAAACTGAAGAAAGCTATAGGAACACTGTAAAAGCAGTAGCTCTTCTGAAAGTTTGTTCAAAATTGAAAACATTTTTCTGTTCCTCCTGCACAAACTGGTTCCAGTGTGGAACAATAAGATAATGGAATGAGCCCCCCAAGTTAGCTCATGCATTTAAGTGTTTAATTCATTAGTGCTTTGCAGTTGTGGTAATTGAATGCAAGCCTCATTTCGGCTGAGGACTTCATTCTTTTCCTCTCAGTTCAAATTGTTTTCTTCCAGAGTTTCAGTTCCTGAGACATGGGCAAAATTCAGTGATGACAATATTAGGCACTCTCAGAATGCACGGGCCAACTCCATCAGGCTCCGTGAAGAAACAGAAAACACACTGGAAAATGTATCTGAGGAAATGTGGAAGCAATTTACTGATACCAACTTGGTCTTTACCAATCGCATTGCTGAAACAGCTGACACAAAGAACAAACTACAAACACACCTGGCTAAGGTAAGAAAATGACTGCAGAAGTAATAGGGGTTGGAAGCTACAAGGTATATGATTCAGGACAGAAAGAACCAGAGTTTTCACTGGTGAGGCAAATATTCAACTAAAAGCACCTTTGTTGGCACATTATCAAATAGCTTTATTAATGTTCTCCAAATGGGATCACAAGTTGCATTTAAAGCCATAAGAAGAGCTATTAGCATAGCAGCAAAATAAGATTTTACTGCACCACAAAGCCATAATGCAAAACGTGCCTCAGGAGATACACTATGATGCTGCTTGAAGCTGGAATGTCAGAGGAAGGAGGAGTAAGAAGGTGACTTAAGCACGGCCTCTTTTTGCTCATTGACATTAATTAAAAAATGCAAGCAAATGCAAGGTATTTTCGGACCATAAGGATTTCAAGGCCCCTGACAGAGTACATATTTTTGAACAGCTTTTGTTTGATTAATATTTTGCTTTGTTTTTTGTTAATGGTATATTAACCTTGGAGACAAATCAAATAGAAAGTACCAAAAATCCTACAAGCAGCAGCATGCCTCAATTTTGGAAGAAGGGGAAGATTTTAATATTGCATATTTGTTTTAAAGCAAGAAGGGGAGAGCCCACACATAACATTTATTTTAACTTAAGTACTTTAAATTTTAATTATGAATTTTCATTAATCTAGTTCAGGGAAAACTGAGAATTCTGGACAGGCAAAACCTGTGCCCTTGTGGGCTTTTTAACTTTGTAGATTTCTTTCATTTTATAACTGGGACTAGTAAAACAGGCGGAAGAAGATTATAGATGAGAGACCAAGGTTAGCCCACTAGCTACATACTTTCCTTATCCAGAAGACCTTTCTGCACCCATAATTCCAATTGCCAGGTGCAATGATTGTGAGATCAACCCATTTTTATTTTCTTCTGCAAGTCAAGTCACCCTTGGCTTACAGAAGCTCCCCCAAGGCCTTCGTGCTATCTCATTTTGCTCCAGACTCTCAGAGCTCTTACATTGACCTGAATTATTTAATCCTTCACTCTTTCATTAATAATTTAGCACCCAAAGTTGTTAATTTAAGTGAGCAATAAATCCTCATTAAAAGAGACTTCTTCTTGAATTTTTGCAAAAGAAAAACAGATTGTGTAATAACTAGCAGAGAAGTTTCATTTTTCTGTGCAGGAATCTTTTTTGGTTGTTTTATTGGCAACAATAACAAAATCTGCATTATTGTTTAGGGTGAAGCTTTCCAGGGGCCTGAAGTGGTTTGTAAATCGTAGCTGCAAAAACACAAACTTGCAGCACGTATGCCAAACAAACTGGGTAGAGACTTTCCTCAATTTTCTCACCCAAATCAGAAGCTGGCTTGAGGCCTTTCTAGGTTTTGGAGAATAAAAATATTACATTTCTCTTGTTTGAAGACTACACTCTGATTTATTAGGATTATAAAATGCTACTACAGTCTTCAGCAATTCATGCTCAAAGTTGTTCCATCCCCTTTGATATAAATATCTCCCACATCCTTAACCTAAGTTACAGCTTCGGTGTGCTCTGAAAAATAGTCTACTGTTCTTTGGTGGATCAGACAATCTGACTTTTCAAACATGACTTACCTCTCTCCTTCACACTTATACAAACCCTGGATGGTATTTAAATAGCCAGTTTTGTATTAAATTCCATCTTTGTTAGCTTTGCAGTAATTCTTTCACTGAAGTTTAAGAAGAGACCCACCAGTATTAGTTGATTAGCTAAAACATGTGGAACAAAGTCAACAAGAGATATTGTCTCTGTACTGATAGATATATGTTGACTGGAATCTTGTTAAATTGTCCCTCACTGGGATCCTTTCATCTGACTTCAGTTAGACACTAGCTAGGTTCTCCATGAAAATCCTCTTTCTCTTGCAAAAATGACAAGTTTTCTTGTTTGCTTCAACATGCATTTGGAAACAATAGGACTTTTCCTGCCATCCTGTTTGCCTGAAGTTGTAGAAATATTAGTATTAAAGTAGAGTAAAGAGTATAAATAGGAATATAAAGTGCCTTGTATATCAGCAACCTGTCACATGGTGATACAGATATTATCAAACAATCTCCTACATTTGAAATATACCTGAAACATTCACTACAGTCTAGATGAAAAACTTAAAATTGGAATATTTTTTAAAATCATGTTTAGAAAACTGTGATTTGTGTCCCTGTAACACTACTGGTCTTTTTAGTAACTTGCTATATGAAATCTGAAGAAAGTAACATTCAGTTTACATAAGGAAGTTATTGTTTTGTATGTTACATGTTGTAAAGGAAAGTCTGCAGAGTTCTTTAGAAAACTGCATTATTTTCTCTCTTTTTAAAGAATCCCTCTGGTGTAAGTAGTGCGTTACCAAGAGTTGGTGAGATATAGTGCTAATAATTAATGTTTACATAGCACCAATAGATTAGTCATCCCACAATCTCCCAGGTTGGTTGAAGGTAATTACAACAGAATACAAGAGAAAAGTACAACATGTGCTTGGGATATGTTTGAAAACTGGTAGTTGGTGCCAGGTTTGGGTTCAAGGTTATGTTTCTGTTTTTCTTTAGCTTGACATTTTCATATGCTTATTTTGTTAAGCCGCTCACAGTTTCAATGTATCTTTCCAATTTGTCATCACATATTTCAGGAAAACAAACCAGAGCTTCAGAGAATCTCTAGTCTAGTGGTAATTCACTGCACTGCCTGCCATATAAGAACTCTAGCTTTGATACCTGACCCTAGTTCATTGTTCCAAAGACAGCACTTAAGGACAGGGAAAGTGTCTGGGGTCACTCAACAAATCCTTTGTTAAAGATGGTTGATCGGATTTGATGGGGATTCTGTCCATGCTCTTTGTCCTTGAGGATGGTGGCTATGACACTATCTCAAGAGTGCGGATGTAGATGTAAGGAGGAGGGAAAGTGAGATCATGGATGAAAAAGAACTACCTGCTGAACAGTTTGGTATATTTTAGCTGTAGCTAAGGCTAGAAGACATGCCCTTTTTCCTGAACCCTGAGAATGTGTCATAAAAGATAACAAAGACGTAAGAACTGGACCTAGGAGGTGCCAGTCATTACACAAGCTAACAAAGGGGAAGGGGCACTGAGCAACAGCTGCCAAAACCTATGGCCAAGCTTCCTCATTGCTTTTGTTCTGCCTTTGGTCTATGATTCTTCTGAAAAGCAGTTATTCATGATTCTGTTTAAACCTACTAGTCATTAGACAATGAGTTGCAGAGACCCTTCATTAAAGATTTTTAGGGGTCTGAAGATGTTAAAAATCCTTCTCCTTTCAGTTTGTTTTTGCATTCATTTCTCAAGAAATGAATACAACCAGTAAAGCCTTTTGCTTGTGTGCCAAATTCTTTCCCCAACTCAGCAGGCTAGCTTTATGAAATGGGGAAGCGAGTGTTCTTTGAAAAGGTTTGCTATCTTGGAACCAGTAAGAGTTATTTATTTAATGAGGTCTGGAACCCATTTCTGAATCCCAGATATTTTTCATCTTTGCAAAATGGCAGAATCTCTTCCAGACAAACACAGCCAGTCTCTCAGTGTTTCTTCTAAAACCACTACCTTGACAGAAGATAGGACCAAAAAATATCTAAAAAGGCCAATACCATGGGTGTGGGGATGCAACTGACCCTCTGAAGCATTGTTGCATTTGTGTTGTTTTGTATCACTTGTGTAAAAAAAAAAGTCAGTGAAAATTCAGACCCCTAAAGATCTTTAATCTCTCAACCCCTGGTCCATTGGGTGTGTTTTAAACACACAGTCCTGGATGAAGAAAAGGAGTACTTGTGGCACCTTAGAGACTAACAAATTTATTAGAGCATAAGCTTTCGTGAGCTACAGCTCACTTCATCGGATGCATTTGTAGCTCACAAAAGCTTATGCGCTAATAAATTTGTTAGTCTCTAAGGTGCCACAAGTACTCCTTTTCTTTTTGCGAATACAGACTAACATGGCTGCTACTCTGAGTCCTGGATGAATAGCTTATATCTTACTCTGTGAATTTCATGTAATGCCTCTGAAAACTTACTTGGTTTCCTTTTGAATTAGGCTTCTTGTAAAAACTGATCTAATTAGACGTATAAAATCTTGGATCAATGCATTACACTGGCATAGGGCTGTCTGTAATTGATACTGTAGTGGTGACTGTGTTATGTGCTGTGGTTAGTACATACAGTTTCTGCCTTCAGAATGTTTCTACTGGTCTGAAAGTTTTTACTTGTTTGATATTCCTAATATAATGGGGAATACCCGCTGAACTGGTAAAAACAAAAACTTGTAGAAATTGCACCCATTGGACCTTTTCCCCCAACTTAATCTAAATAAGTAAATCCCACAAGGAAATTCTGCCTATTTTTCTTTTGCCCTGTACAAAGTCTCACTTCCTTATTACACTTCTCCATTTAAATTGCATGGCCACAACATGTCGCTTTCTACCTGCCTCTATATCTTGTCTCTTCACTGAGAAGGCAAAATACTACCCTTCATCTTCCATATGCAGATGTTACCATTTCTGCTCCTAGATCTGTGGAACTGGCCCATGACCTTATCACAAGAGCATTGTGCACTGTTTCACAATTCAGTGAGCATGCAGCATGGTTGCCATTGTTAGCTGGAGAATAACTGCAGTGACAGAAGATCGTCCTCCATTTGGAAGGTTGAGCTCTGTGCTGCAGGTTGTAGCCAACACCAGCTTTTTGTTGCTATTATTAGAATTGTGTAACATTTAGATAAACATAATGTTAAATACAAGCTCTCTGCGTTCTAGTAAAGAGAACATTGCAGTGGGCATGATTCTTTTCTTTTGGACCATAAAACTGGGGATAATACCAAGGGATACTGAAGTAAATGGGACTGAGGTACATTAGCAGAGCTGTGTGGAAAACCTGTTCAGCTCCTGCCTGTTCCATAGTAAGGCTGGCTTTGTAACCACCAGTGTACATCCCTGGCATTTGCGTACAAGAAGAATGTCATTGCCCCAACCCACTGCTTAGAGAACTCAACTACAAAAAAGCACACAGACATTGCTATGGTGCATTACAGCACTGCTTTTCAGATGTGCACAGGCTGTGTTCTGCCACCCTTACTTATGCTGGACAGCACCGTGCTCTACAAGGGAGGAGGTATTAGGACTCTTTCCCAAGTATGGCACTATTTACTTAGTGATAGATTGGGGGAGGAATCTGGCCCAAAGCATTTAAGTGGTTTGGCGTAGGCTGGCATTTTAGGTGTTTTTCATACCGGAATGTCAAAAACACAGGAAAATTACAAAGGGGAACAAACCTGCACTAGTCAGGAGATGGACTGATATTCTAAGACATCTTCATTTCCAGTGTCTATGATTCTGTGTGATGTTTAGTTCCTGTCTTATCCTGAGCTCCCTGCAATGCAAGTGATGAGCATGGCAGGTATGCTTAAGGTCACAAGACTGAGTCAAAGCCTCACACCCCACTTGGCCAGGTGCAGAGGCTCCCTGACAGGAGGACTTGGAGAGGAGAATGAGTGGGCCAATTTGTCTACAATGCAAGTAGGCTGGTAAATCTCTTAACAGGTTATTTTAAGATGTAAAGTGGCCAGAAAGATCAGTAGGTTTGTTCTGTACTCTTAAGTTGACAGTTGTAACTGCAAAGCTTCTTTATTCCTTGCTTTTTTTTCTTTCATTCAATGGTTTTCTATTTGCCTGAGCCACCCCCTTTTTAATGCTCCACCCTACATGAGTGAACCCAGGTCTCTTGGTGTTTTGAGGAGAAGCCATGGAGAAACTCTGGTGCTTGGAACTTGAAATGTAAAATGCCAAGTAGATCAAAACCAGTGGCCGTGTGTGTGCGAACACCCAGACAGCATCTATCTAGGTTTTGGTGCTCTTCTTCTCCCAGCCATAGCTGCTGAAGGGTGCATGAGACCAAGGGCAGCATTGTGTGAGATTCTCTTTGAAAACTGTGTTTGCTATTCTCTCGTATTTCTGACTTTGCTACTTTCTTCTATTCAGCACAAAGTCTGAAGTCCTTCCTTAGCCAAAACTCATTGAAATCATCAGATTTTTGCTGGAATAAGAACTAAATACCACACAGGATTTGGCACCACCTGAATTCTGTGTCTCCTAACCCTTCAGGGCTAAAGTTTGCACCCTGATTTACTGGATACAATCTGTCTCATAACATATATAGCCTTCATAACCTTTGTGTACTTCAGTGGAGATCCTTTCACAGGAGCCAGTCCCAAGAGGTCCTAAGCACCACCGTTTAGAAGTTGACAGTGCTCAGCATTTCAGGCCCAGAGTGCCTACTCCTGTTCTCATTGAACATAAAAACAGCCATGCTGGGTCAGACCAATGATCCATCTAGCACAGTATCCTGTCTCGGACACGGTCTAGTAACAGAGCTTCAAGGGAAGTGTACAGAACAAAGCAATTTTAGAGAGAGTTTCACTCCTTCTTCCTTTCCCAGATTCTGGCAGTCAGAGATTTTAGGGTTGCTCATGGGGTTACACTGTCTACCATCTTGACTAATAGCCACTGAAGGATCTATCCTCCATGAATTTATCTAGTTTTTTGAACCCTGCTATACTTTTGGCCATCACAGCATCTCACAGCACTGGAGTTCCACATGTCAAATGTGCGTTATGTGAAAAAGTTCTTTCCCTTGTTTGTATTAAACTGCTGGCTATGAATTTAGGTGGGTGGCACCTGGTTTTTGTATTGTGGGAAAGGGTAAATAATATTCTCTATTCACTTTCTCCCCCCCACACCATTCATGATTTTATAGATCTCAATCATATTCTCCCTTAATCATCTCTTTTCTAAGCTGAACAGCCCTAATCTTTTTTAGTCTCCCCTCGGATGGAAGTCATTCCATACCCTTGATTATCTTTGTTGCCCTTCTCTGAATCTTTTCTAGTTCCATTATATCCTTTTTGAGATAGGGCAACCAGAACTGGACACAGTATTCAAGGTGTGGGTGCACCACAGATTTATATAGGAGTACCGTATATACTTGTTCATAAGCCAAATATTTTTGGTAAGAAAGTGATGCATCAAAGAACGGGGGTCAGCTTATAAACAGGTCTACACCAAAATTTGATGATTTAAAACCTTATGAAATAATTGAATTGAATATCTAATACATTGTCATTTTGTTTACCTGGAGCGTCTGCAGGCATGGAGCCCCTCAGTTCCCTGTGGCCATGGTTTGGTGTTCCCAGCCAATGAAAGCTGCGGGAAGTGGCACCACTTCCCGCAGCTCCCCTTGGCTGGGAACGGCAAACTGTGGCCCTGGGACCTGAGGGGTTCCATGTTTGTGAATGCTCCAGGTAAACAAAACGTCCTGACCCACCAGCAGCTTACCCTGATGGGCCGGGAGCCAAAGTTTGCCAGCCCCTGAAATATAGGGTCAGCTTATTAAAGGGTGATACAGTTTTTACTATTTTTACCTATACATCTTGGGGGGGGGGTCGGCTTATAAACGAACGGGCTAATGAATGAGTATATACGGTATATATCTATCACTTTCCTAATAGGTCCTAACATTCTCCTAGCCTCTTTGACCACAGCTGTACATTGAGCTGAAGTTTTCAGAGAATTATTCACAATATGCTAAGATCTCTTTCTTGAGCGGTAACAGCTAATTTAGACCCTATTGTTATGTGTGTGTAGTTGGTGTTATTTTTTTTTCCAATGTGCATTACTTTGTCCTTATCAATGTTGAATTTCATCTGCCGTTTTCATAGAATCTTAGGACTGGAAGGGACCTCAAGAGGTCATCAAGGCCAGTCCCCTACACTCATGGCAGGATTAAGTATTATCTAGACCAGGGGTTCTCAACCTTTTTCCCCCCTTTTTTCCCCTCAACCTTAGGTCCCCCAAAACATGCAATAAAAACTACATAGCCCACCAGTGCCACAACAATTGCTTTTCTGCATACAAAAGCCAGGGCTGGGGTTAGGGGATTTTGTTGCCCAGTCAGTCACTCAGCTTTGTGAGATTCCCCCAGTAATTCTTTGCAGTCAGCTTTGGACTTAACTATCTTGAATAATTTTGTGTCATGTGAAAACTATGCCACTTCACTATTCCTTCCCTTTTCCAGATCATTAATAGATTTGTTAAATAGCACAGGTCCCAGTACAGATCCTTGGGAGACCGCAATGTTTACCTCTCTCCATTGTGAAAACTGACCATTTATTCCTGCTCTTTGTTTCCTAACTATTAACCAGTTACTGATAAATGAGAGGACCTTCCCTGTTACCACATGGCTACTTAATTTTCTTAAGAGCCTTTGGTGAGGGATCTTGTCAAAGGCTTTCCAAAAATCGAATTACATTATATCACCTGGATCATCCTTGTCCACATGCTTGTTGATTCCTCAAAGAATTCTAATAGATTGGTAAGGTATGACTTCCCATTACAAAGGCCATGTTGACTCTTCCCCAACAAATTGTGTTCATCTATGTGTCTGATAATTCTGTTTTTTACTATAGTTTTTACCAATTTTCCTGGTACTGAAGTTAGGCTTACCAGCCTGTAATTGCCATGATCACCTCTGGAGCCCCTTTAAAAAACTGGCATTACATTAGCTACCTTTCAGTCATCTGGTACAGAGGCTTGTTTCAATGATTGGTTACATACTACAGTTAGGAGTTCTGCAGTATGGGTGAATACTATCTGGTCCTGGTGACTTATTACTGTTTAATTCATGAATTTGTTCTAAAGCCTCTTCTACTGACACATCAATGTGGGACAGTAATGCAGATTTGTCAAAGTTAATAGAAGTTCTGCTACTGAACTCAGCAGCTGCACACTGAACCTTCTGTTTCCTTCCAAAAGAATACTGAGTTTGTGTTTTTAAAATAGTGTGGAGACAAACTGG
Organism: Dermochelys coriacea; assembly: GCF_009764565.3. NCBI lineage: Eukaryota > Metazoa > Chordata > Testudines > Dermochelyidae > Dermochelys > Dermochelys coriacea. The sequence goes on from NC_050077.1 coordinate 23,927,556, forward strand.
GCTCCTCTAGTATTCTGTTTAGCTTCCCTGTTCTAGAATATACTTTTTTACGAAGACCAATCCTGCACACACTAATGCAAATGAGATCTCATTTACTCTAGCTCCTTACACTCTAAAGGTACATTTAATGTATCTATGCAATAAAGACTTTTTCCTCCAGTTTTTCTTACGTCAAGCACTACACCAAAAGTTTTGCCAGGAACTTGCCCAACAGTGACAACTTCTCCAACTCTGGCATCCATAAGGTAACGAACTATACAAGGCTCAGGGTAATGACTACTCAGTAACTCATCTGTATTTGAAAGTATTTGGTCTCCTACCAGCACTGCTGGTGCGTTACCAGGCATACCAGTCTCTTATCAAAGATGAGTGTTCTATACAATATGTTCCCTCTTAGAGAAATGATAAAAATGATCATGAGAAAATGATTATGTAGTACAATTAAAAGATGGCAAATAAAACTGCACTCCTTGTCCTATGGCAGTCAATGGGAGTTTTGTCACCGACATCAACCAAGGTAGGATCACATCACGGGAGCGTAGCTACTAGCCCTCTCCATTCAGATGTAGCTCAGTTAAACTCTGCTGTTCCCAACAGACTCCACAAAGTTTACCTTAAATCAACTTCAAAATCCTTAAGGTTGTAACATCAAGGAACTCATCTAAGAACTTATTATTGTATGTTTTGGAAAACAGATTTTGTGGATTTGATAAGGTTATATAAAGAGCACAGAGGGAAAAAACCCCACCAAATCTACTGGCACAGCCCTTTCCTCTTTGCTGCATTACTTTAGTTCTGCAGGATCAAGTGCTTTCAATTTCTAGTCACCAGACACCACACAGGATTAAAATAATCCATGCTGTTTCATTTTACAGGATAGATCAATTGTTCCACCACATTTTTGACTGTAAAAACTGAACTAATTTGTATTCAGTCAGGGGAACAAGAGAGGAAGTTGCAGACATCTTGTCTTAGCAAAGATCAGCTTTGTACTTACCCTTTATGCTGTTGGAGACTTGGTTATTTGTCTGAACCCTAAAAATGGTCAGGATCCAAATTCAGAGCAAACATCCAAGCCAGTGGGAAGGAAGTCTCATAAGAACACTTGTAGGTCAGTAAGTCCGCTTTCATTCTTACATTTTCTGTCCAGCTGCTGTTTCCTGTTACCCTTACTTCACCTGGGACTCTCCCACATCATTGACTTATTCTGGAAGTGGGCCATAGGTTCCCATCCATGGGATTTTCAGTGGGTGCTAACTAGCTGCTCTTTTCCAGTACTTCTTCTGGGGAAGCTGCCAGGTGAGCCTTACACATCCATAGTCCAACAGGAGTCTTTCAGGAGCTGATTTGCATGGGGAAATAGTACAGACTCACTAAGTTGCTTTTTTACAGCATGGAACAGGAAACTGTTAGGAAAAGAAAAATGGTTCCTTGACAGCCAGTCAGTCTCCTTCTGGTTCATTGTGGAGCTTCTGTATAGAAGAGTCCCCTGATCCCCTTGAGCCTGGTTTTCTGTTACAGTTCTAAGACATTTTACAAATGATACAGTGGTAAGGAGCCTGGCTCCTTCCTTGCACGTGGGGGAATGGGGAGAGGCACAGGCCACTTTTCAAAGATGCTAAGGGGTAACTTGAGCAGTCTATAAGCACCTACAGGGGGAACAGAAATGAGATAATAGAAGGCTCTTCAGCCTAGCAGACAAAGGTATAAGAAGATCCAATGGCTGGAAGTTGAAGCTAGACAAATTCAGACTAGAAATAAGGTGCAAATTTTTATCCATGGGAGTAGTTAACTAATGGATCAACTCATGGTGGATTCTCCATCCCTGGAACTTTTTAAATCAAGACTGGATCTTTTTCTAAACTGTGTGTTCTAATTCAACTACAGCTTTTGGACTGGAAGCAGGAATTAATTAAGGGAAGTCCAATGGCCTGGGTTAGACAGGATGTCAGACTAGATGATCACAATGATCCCTTCTGGCCTTAAAGTCTGAAGTACCTCTGTGGTTCTCTAGCAACTGTTGCAGGAATCAGGTCTGTAGATGGGGTCTAAATGGCCTTTTTTGGGTTTTCAACATAGATATCCCCCAAGAAAAAATAAGATTATGTCCCTTAGCCCACTTAGAACATACAGCTCAAGCTGGGTTCTGTACTGCCCCAGGACCAGAATTGGAAGCTAGTGAACTGAAAATATAGCCCATGGAATATAGTACAGAACCCTTGGGATGTAATTATCATAATTCCTCATTAGAACAGAGACTGTCCAGTTATAGCCTTAAGGACACTGTGCCAGATTCGGAGAGAGGCCCATTTTAGAATTAAGGGGAAAAAATACATCTACCCTTTTGCACAAGGAAAGAAAAGGAAAGTCTTATCATAGTGCCAGTTCTTCCTTAAAATGCTCGCATCTCTTTTCTCTAAGATTTACATTAACATGAATAATTACCTTGGCTTCACTCTCCCAGAAAACAACAACTGGTCAGGATGTTTGCATATGGGAGGTTCCTATAGTCATTGTGGGAAGCAGTCATATCAGATCACAAGTGACATGTTTACACAGTCCAGTTTTATACCATACCTAAACAGTTGATTATTTCAGTCAGCAATGCTTTTAATGTTTTCAGGAGTGTATGTATTTCCAAAGGTAATACCCAGCCCCACTCTTCCTGCAACAGTGCCCTTTAATCTGTACCTGGATATAAAATATATCATAAAATCAGACACATAGTAAAACTATGAAAAAATAAATAAGTAACTGCAGCTGGTAAACCACATGCCTAAGCTACCAATTCAAGCTAGATATGATGTGTCAGCCACACCCATTCATTGGTCTGCTCACAACAAATTGTAACTCATGTGAGTAGACCCTTTGAGATCTTTTTGAGACTAAAGGTCACGGTCCTCTACCTTTTCTGACTGTAAAACATAGCATAGTGCACCAGTGACACTACAGAACTTGATACTGGAGAGTAAACTGCTTTTTTGATTTGGACATTTTTACTTTTTATGAGTACAGAAAAGTTTACAACTAGAAGAGCTAGTTTATTTCTCCCGGCTGCCAAATTGGCTTGATTTAAAAACAAACAAGTGCTGGTTTGTCAGGACAACATTTTGGAGAACAATAGAGAGCAGAAATAAAAGGCAATTTCAAAAAGAGTAAACAGATTGTATTTTGGAAGAAGTCAAAAGGCTCCAGCCTATTTATTTAATTGTGTCCATTACTGTTTCACCTGGGCCCTTTATGTGAAACAAAAACTATCACAACACAAAAACACAAAGTCAGCCACATAAGCAAGCTTAATAAATCATAACTTCAGATTCTCTGTATCTAGCCATTTCCCCTCCAACTTATTTAAATAAGATTTTCCATCACTCACCCTGCAAGTTTGAATAATTTTAGACAAAGCTGAAGGGCTTTTTTCCTTTCTTAGCAACAATAGAACACGCTTACATGGTGGCTAGAAAGAAAAAACAACTACATTTTACATTCTTATGCCCCCTCCTGGTTCTAGATTTTATGATAGTTGTAAGGTGGCAGTAAAAATCAGAATCTGGATACCTCCTTTGAAATATTTTCAGAGGTCAGCTTCCATAGATCTGTCCATTGAGTCTGATCTGAGTGCTCATGAGTTTAGTAATAAGGGCAGGGTCTGACATCTAAGCACTTAGCTTACAATAGGCTTAGATAAAGACATATTAAAACTTGATGGGGGAGGAAAGAAGTGGTTGTGAAAATGTGTTGGACCTGCAGTCACAATGAAAAGCACATACAGTGGGTAGTAAAAAGTTGGGGTGGAGGGGGCAGGTGTGGGACTATTTCCCCACAACAGGTTACACCGCTGACCCTGGGTTGCACACATGGGGTATTTTCAGCCTTCATATCTCAGGCTCTTACAGCTTTCCACACCCATTCCTGATGGTTGAACAAACAGTTAATTGTATTCTTTAATATTGGAACCTGTTTAAGAGTAAAAGTCTCAGATGATTAGTGAACTTTGACTAAGAAGAGACTGCATAGGTGTGAGCTGGTATGATCAGCTCAAACTTACCAAGCAAAATCTGTTTAAAGGGGAAATATATATTTTTGTCCAGAAATAGATACATATTAGGCCTATGCTGACAAACATGTAGCAGTGAAAAGTAAGTCACTTCATGCATTTCTCCTGAACGCTACCCTGTAGGGAAGAGCAGGGTTCTCTCGCTGGAATGAATGATTAATCTCATGATATCAGAGGAACCACTCTTGCCCTCACTGGTGTGAGCAGAACCACTGTGGTCCTGTGTGTGGGGAAGAAGGAAGGGAGTAGTTCAGACACAGGCCATGGAGGAGAACCCTACCCTCCCAGCAAGCCATGGGGCGGTACTCCATAGTAAACCACTTCATAACAGAGCATGGGGGAAAAGGGAAGTTGGGAGCATGGCCAGAGGGACCAAACTGAGTGACATTGCCATGCCTACAAGGGTCTGTTCAGTTTGGTATGAATCTAAGTGATTTGATTTGCAATGTAACATGAACTCTCCTCACACTCAGGGTATATGTGCACTGCACTCTGAGGTGTGAATGCAGCCCAGGCAGACATACCAGTGCTAGCACAGCTAAAAATAGTGTAAATGCAGCAGCGTAGACTGTACAAGCATACCAGGGACCCCGCATAGTGACCTGCACTGCTGAAGACGGAGCCCCTGTATCTACCCTGCTATTTTTAGCCATGCTAGTGCAGGTACATCCAGCTGAGCTGCAATAACCTCTTGGATTCCAGTATAGACAGAGCCTTAGGGCTTACAGGCTAAAAATAGTTGTGTGGGCATCGTGGCTCTGGCGGAGATTCGGGTTAGCTACCCCAGCTCAAGCATAGAGGGTTGGGTGGGCTTGAGCCTTGCTAGTGTGAGTCTGTCTGCTTAGGCTGCGAGGGTCACTCCCAGCTGCCATGTAGACATACTCATTGAGGGACTCTGCTAAGCCAATGTGTGAAGACAGATTGGATCGACCATCTCTCTCACACACATGGCTGTGGCATTATTATGCAAGAAATCTGTGACTGGCATTACTGATGCTCTGCTACAGCTCAGCGGCTGGAGGGAAAATCCCTCCCTCCTGCAACCACTGCAGAGCCCATCTGTGCCAAACCAGTTTACACAGGCTTGGTACAGGGACCAGGATTTGGCCCAAGGGAATATCAATCTTCTGTATATGCAGTAGTAAAACCTTCCCTTTCTCTTAGCAAGGGCTATAGGGTAGGAAATACAGTGATGGACATATTTAGTAAGTTACATAGAAGGGAAGCGTTTAGGGACGTAGTATTTTCAGACAGGGGAAATGGTCTTCTTCATCAGTTTAGAACCAGAGTGAACTAGAGGTGCTGAAGGTAAGAGATTCAAAATTAAAACTTTGCTAATGATTGTGAAGAACCTTTTTCCTGAGACTGAAGACAGTATACTTAACACATATCTTTCCTAATGGTCCAACCTTTTATAATCTGTCTTAAATTAGAAGATCAAAGTAAATTTCTTCAGCTCTCTACCTAAGCTTATCTCAAATTGATTGCCTCACCTGAGAAACCACGGTAATCTTACTACTTATAGCTCAGATTCAACAGAATATGAAGGAAACAATCATCAAAACTCTGCCTAAGGTTACTGATGACAGAGGACTGGCTAACTAATTTTATGAATGAGTTGTTAAGTAGCAACCTTTTCTCTAATTGTATTAACAGTACTTGTGTAACACAGATTAAAGTCTGGTTCTTAACAGTCCAGTTTGATTGCTTGAGAAATATTTTTTTCAAAATTAGCAAGAGCAAAAATTCCAAACTTCATGAAAAGAATGTCTGATTTCCAAGCATGAATGATTTTAATGACAGATGATACGAAACTGCTCAAGATAGTTAAGACCAAAGCAGACTGTGAAGAACTTCCAAAAGATCTCACAAAACTAAGTGATTGGGCAATAAAATGGCAAATGAAATTTAATGTGGATAAATGTAAAGTAATGCACATTGGAAAAAATAACCCCAACTATACATACAATATGATGGGGGCTAATTTAGCTACAACTAATCAGGAGAAAGATCTTGGAGTCATTGTGGATAGTTCTCTGAAGACGTCCATGCAGTATGCAGCAGCAGTCAAAAAAGCAAATAGGATGTTAGGAATCATTAAAAAAGGGATAGAGAATAAGACAGTACCTTATTGCCCTTATATATTGCCTTATTGCACCTTATTGCCCTTATATAAATCCATGGTACGCCCACATCTTGAATACTGCACACAGATGTGGTCCCCTCATCTCAAAAAAGATATACTGGCATTAGAAAAGGTTCAGAGAAGGGCAACTAAAATGATTAGGGGTTTGGAACAGGTCCCATATGAGGAGAGATTAAAGAGGCTAGGACTTTTCAGCTTGGAAAAGAGGAAACTAAGAGGGGATATGATAGAGGTATATAAAATCATTAGTGGTGTAGAGAAAGTGAATAAGGAAAAGTTATTTACTTGTTCCCATAATATAAGAACTAGGGGCCACCAAATGAAATTAATAGGTAGCAGGTTTAAAACAAATAAAAGGAAGTTCTTCTTCACTGAGCGCACTGTCAATCTGTGGAACTCCTTGCCTGAGTAAGTTGTGAAGGCTAGGACTATAACAGGGTTTAAAAGAGAACTGGATAAATTAATGGAGGTTAAGTCCATTAATGGCTATTAGCCAGAATGGATGAGGGATGTGTCCCTAGGCTCTGTCAGAGGGTGGAGATGGATGGCAGGAGAGAGATCACTTGATCATTACCTGATAGGTTCACTCCCTCTGGGGCACCTGGTACTGGCCACTGTCGGTAGACAGGATACTGGGCTGGATGGACCTTTGGTCTGACCCAGTATAGCCATTCTTATGTTCTTAATGTGTGTGTTTAGCGAACAACTGAAAAATGAAGTAAGAGTAGTACAGTTTTAAATCAACTAAATTTCTTACTTTCTTTCCACATTAACAATGCTTTTGGAGGACTACCTTTCTTACAGTTTTGTTTCAAGTAGTTTGTTTTCCTTGGTTAAAGTACTGAGATATGGGTTTTGTACCTCATTCAATATAGCTAGAATAATGTTTTCAAAATTTAACATTAGTTTGAGCTGGGGGTCATAGTCTTGAAAATGTAAAGAGTTATTATGTGGTCTGTATAAATATTTCTCCCAGTTAACTTCCCTGTTGACAAATATTTTTCCCCTGTAAAGACACAGAATTTCTCAGCCTCATGTTAAGATACAGATGAGTCTTATTTTGTTTTTTAAATATATTATTTATAACCTGACAGTCTTTTCTAGTCTATGCAAAAAATCAGTTTCCATAACTGATCTATAAATAAAACTATTAGGATTTTGCAGGTGCTTTTTGGCATTCCTACAGCTCAAAGATTGCTCTGGTATTGAACTCTGAAGATTGTTTACTGTGTTTACTTCAGCCCATTTAGTTTTACTGTGAAGCTTTGTAAAGAAAGGTTTGCAATGGTCTGTCAAGTCCACAGTACCACCCTCCACACACATAGCGTGCCTAATCACTTGAGTAATGCTGTACATGGAAGGGAAAAATTCTTCCAGGCAGTCCCATGTTGATCAGCTGATGCTCTAAGTATGAAATTGATTACCCCTGTCTTAGCATGTACAACTATTGTACAAATGTTACTATTCATCCTTATTCAAGCCTCTTTTCAATCCAGCTAAAATATTTGATTGCATGATCTGCCTGACAAAGAATTCTATAGGCTGATGATACACTTTGTAGAGGAGTATTATAATTATTTGTTTTAAATATACCTGCCTTTTACTTTCTTTATGGACCTCTGGATTCTGTCCCCCTTCCTCCCCAAATCAAAACAAATCTTAAAAAAACAGAAGACAAAAAGTGACCTGGAACTAAAAACAGATCAACCAACCAAACCAAAACACTGCCTCCAAGCAGTTATTTTGACCCTGAAAAGAGAGGAGCCAGAGACACCATTAAGTCTCCTAGGAACTTTTCTATTGCTAATTGATTTTACATAGAGGACAGCATTCAGATCTTAGCAGCAGCATAAAACCTTAGGATAGATACAGTTGAAAAGATATTGGGCCAAATTCATCCAGCTTTGACTGGATCAATTTAAATTCTGAGTTATATCAGGGATAAATTTAGTCAAAGATTATTACATATAATCATTAAACCTTGAACTACTGTGCTCCCGTGTCATAACACTTATAGTGAAGTCAACCGTAATTACACTAATCACTCAGGGAAATGAAATAACTAGCAAGAAATTACTTACACATGAAATATGTACAACCAAAACATTAGATCAGACCATGAAACAAACAGAGGAAATTACAAAACACTGCGGCACAATGCTGTTATCACCTGACTGTACCTTAGTGTATTCAGCTCCTAGGCACTTAGCAAAAACCAGAGAAGCAAGGACATTCACAGCTGGGGACCGAGTAAAATATTTTAAGAATATGTTGTGTGTAAGGTTATTTTGATCACACCATGAAGCATGAGTGAGATTTCAGCAGCTCTCGTTCCCAGTAATATTGATCCAGCCAGTCACAGCCACAGCCTTAGTGAGGTGGAAGTGAACAGCAGTTTATATAAACCCTCAGGAATGCCACAGCACAAAATTCTGCTTATTTTCTGTAAGTGAAGAGTGTATGATGGGCGGCTGTTGAAGCCAATCTCTGGTTAGACTCTTTCTGGAACACACAATTCAGGATTTATTGTTTTTTTCCTCCTGCCTTTGGAGGTCCTCCAGAAATGACGTGGACTGGTGCAACACTATCTGGTGATTCTCCCCACCAATCCGGTTATGCATTTTAGATTATTTGAATGATTTAATCCAATGTGTAGCCAGCATGTGTAATCAAAGGCTATTTGTATAGAGCTTCTGCCATGCGTTGGAGGTGATTACTCTAGGGCATTTTTTTTGTGTGTGTTCTAGATGACGGTGTTAAAAAAAATAGAGGCCTTAGCCAGGAACACGGAATAAGCCTAAACCATATCTATTAGAAAAATAAGCAGTCAAAGTTTAAAGACGGCTGCATGTCTTAAGTTTGTACTGTGAGTTCACAGGCAGGTTCAAAGAATATTTTTTCAGTGACTGAACAGGGAGGGAGTTCTTTGCCCAGTGGCAGTAATCAGTTACCTTGACTGGCATAATATGCTTTCAAAATATTCTCACCTGTGTGAGCAATACATCTGAGCATTTACTGAAGCCGTATGGTATAAGGAGTGCTTTGTAGTTATTGCTTTTAGTGCTAATTCAAAGGGGAATTATAGTTGAACACATAAAACTGTGAAAAAATGTAAGCGATTTACTTGTATAATAAAACTCTCATCACTAGAAACGCTCAAGGAGTTTTGACTGCTCTATAAAGGCAGCCACAATAAAAAGAAATGCTTCCCAAGTAGAGTCACATCTTACCCTTCTCAAATTTTAAAAGTTTGCTTACTAAAAGAATGCAGATTGCACAAGCCCCATGTAGCTTGAGTGTAGTCTAAACATGAAAAATGATTTTCCTGTACTTGTTAATTTATATTACTTGAGGGGAAAAACAAACATGCATCCATTCAATTTCCTGTAAGAGAACAAGATAATCCCATGCATTCCATGTTATGAAGGGAGCAAATGCATGTTCATTACCTATACAGGATGCTATGTGGCCTGTGCAGATGTGATTATGCAGTATGTTTCATTTGCTCTATAGCTGTCACTCACAGCACCTCCAGTCCAACAATGTGACTCTAGAGAAAAGTATCAATTATGGGGTCCTTGCTGCCAGCCAGAGAGATGGAAGAACAGCAGCAGCAGCCGTGTGCTTCTATCAAAAGCTGTACGGAACTTGGAGGGAGGAGCACAGTTTGCAGGAGGTCCCAGGAAGTCAGTCTCTGTGCACATGGCTAGAATGTTAGCTGCAGTTGCAGCATCTCTGTAGCTTTTTTAGTAAAGAACCCTCTATTGTGGGGAACTTTCCTGGCTTCTGCACTACCCTGGTGAAATAGGCTAGTGAAAGGATCCGAGTCCTCGCTCCCAATTCCTTTACCCAGTGGCCTCCCTGCCCTTGAGGACTCCCCTTCCACTCTCCTGTCTGGCAGAGTCCTCGTAACCCTAACAAGGCTGGACTCAGGATTTCTGGGGGGGCTCGACCCCCAACCCTGCTGTGGTCACCTAGGACAGGGGCTAGGGTTTCCCCACTCCGGGGTACTCTCTCTGAACTGGGCACTTCTCTGACCCACTGACGATTACATACAAGTTAAAGCAAATGCAAGTTATTTAATCAATTAATTTTAAAAAAAATAAGGAAAAATGGGAAAGGTTAAAGGAAACACATCAACCCGCTCAGTGGCAGGGAACATCACAAACAGTGTCTCTGGAATGTCCGGGCAGTTCACAGTCTGTTCCTTGTAAGTCCCAGGCCTTCTTCTCAGGCCCTGGCTGTGCTGCAGGGATGCTGTGGGTTGGACACTTGCTCTGGTGGTGGCCACACGCTCTCAGGCTCTAAGTGGTAGGACCCTTCTTCCCAGTGTCGCCCCCACCCTGTCGGGGTTACGATCCAAGTCTGGCCTGCAGAGCCTCTTGGCTGAGGCGTCTCCCTGTGCTGGGCCCGCTGTCCAGGGTCCCCCTTGGTCCCCCCAGTTGCTCACCGGACTCAGCTCCGGACTGCTCCAGCCCCAGCTTCACCACTCTGTCTCTGCACTGCTGCTGCTGCTCTGCCTCCAGCTCCCTGGGCTGCTTCTTTGGCCCCTCTGCCTCTAGTTGCTGCAGCTCTGCTCCCAGGACAGGTCTGTTCTGCAGGCTGCTTCTGTGACTCTGCTCCCAGCACTGACCTGCTTCCTGGGCTGTTTTTATGGCCCCTCTGGCTCTGGTTGCTGCAGCTCTGCTCCCAGGACAGGGTCTGCTCTCTCTGGGCTGCTTTTCTGGTCCCTCTGCTCCCCAGCTTAGCTTGGGCCCCTGCTTTCTCCTTAGCTCGGCCCCACTGTGTCTGACCCAGGCAAATCCAGCTCACACGGAGGACGGGACTTCCCTGGCCTCTTGATTCTCTGGTTAGCCTGCCCACCCTGTCATTCAGGCTGACCTGGAGCATTGGCCTCTCCGCATTGTTCCTGGGGACTATCAGTCTCAGGATCCTGATTCCCCATCGACCCTTCCCCCTTTTTAATACTGGGAGCTAGCAACTAAAACACCCCCACTGAATATTAGTAAGGGTGCAACAGTCCCCTTACACATGGAATCATCTCCTGTTATTACCCAGAACATGGTACATAAAACAAAAACCACAATAACTAACCTAGATACTACCCATAAGTAGGGCCCTACCAAATGTACGCTGTGAAAACTGCGTCATGGACCATGAAGTTTGGTCTCCACCATGAAATCTGGTCTTTTGTATACTTTTACCCTATACTATACAGATGACACAGGGAAGACCAGCATTTCTCAAACTGGGGATCCCGACCTGTCAAGGTTCCTTCCCCACTCTGAACTCTAGGGTACAGATGTGGGGACCTGCATGAAAACCTCCTAAGCTTACTTTTATCAGCTTAGGTTAAAACTTCCCAAGGTACAAACTATTTTACCTTTTGTCCTTGGACTTCCACTGCCACCACCAAACATATGGGTTTATTTTTGAGAAAGCGTTGTTTGGAAACATCTTTCCCCCCCAAAATCCTCCCCAAAACCTTGCATCCCCCTGCCTGGGGAAGGCTTGATAAAAATCCTCACCAATTTGCATAGGTGATCACAGACCCAAACTCTTGGATCTTAAGAACAATGAAAAAAGCATTCAATTTCTTACAAGAATAATTTTAATATAAGAAAAGGTAAAAAGAATCACCTCTGTAAAATCAGGATGGTAAATACCTTACAGGGTCATTTGATTCAAAACACAGAGAATCCCTCTAGGCAAAACTTTAAGTTACAAAAAGACACAAAGACAGGAATATCCATTCTATTCAGCACAGCTTAATTTTCTCAGCCATTTAAAGAAATTAGAATCTAACGCATATCTAGTTAGATTACTTACTAAGTTCTAAGACTCCATTCCTGTTCTGTCCCCGCAAAAGCATCACACAGATAGACAGAAACCCTTTGTTTCTCCCCCCTCCAGCTTTGAAAGTATCTTGTCTCCTCATTGGTCATTGTGGTCAGGTGCCAGCGAGGTTATGCTAGCTTCTTAACCCTTTACAGGTGAAAGGGTTTTTCCTCTGGCCAGGAGGGATTTTAAAGGTGTTTACCCTTCCCTTTATTTTTATGACAGGACCTAAATGGAGGTTGTGGGGCCAGGGTGTTACAACATTATGGTAGGGGGGGCCGGGGTATTACCACCCTTACTTCTGCACTGCCTTCAAAGCTGGGTGGCTGGAGAGGGAGGCTGCTGAACAAGAGCCCAGCTCTGAAGGCAACAGCCCAGAAATAAGGATTGCAATACTATACCATGCCATCCTTATTTCTGCACTGCTCCTGGGGCAGTGCTGCCTTCCAGCCTGGACTCCCAGCCAGTAGCTGCCACTGTCTGGCTGCCCAACTGTGAAGGCAGTAGCACCAACAGCAGCAGTGCAGAAGTAAGGATGGCAATACCCCAAACCCCCTACAATAACCTTGCAACTCCCTCTGCCCCCATTACCCTCTTTTGGGTCAGGACCCTTACAGTTACAACACCGTGAAATGTCAGATTTAAATATCTTAAATCATGAAATTTAGGATTTTTAAAATCCTATGACCGTGAAATTGACCAAAATGCAACATGAATTTGGTAGGGCCCTACCCATAAGATAATACCATCAAACTTCAGAATTACATCGCCTTCCATGGCTTCCAGCTGATGTTAGAAGCCAATAGGAAATATGGCAGTGATCCAAGTGATATGGCCCCTCCTGTCTTGATGGGACCTTGGGCTCTGGGTATCACAGTGCTTCTCAACCTTTTTTCATTTGCCTACCGCTACAACATTTGGAGGTGTGGACCCCTTTGGATATGTTAGACAATCTGTGGACCTCCAGGGGTCTGTGGACCACAGGCTGAGAACCACTGGTGTGTAGGAAACCTCCTGCCTCCTTCCACCACCACCAGGACATTTAGGGTGAGAAGTGGAGTGTAAGAATACTAATACAAATAAAAGCAGCTTTTCAAGAGTCACAGGTTTGAACCATACCATCACACACTCAGGACTGAAAATGTTAGCACTTGTACACTAAGGTGTCAGAGTTCAACGTCTGCTGGTGTGTTTGTATATGCATTGTGAGCACACGTGAACATGCAACTGCTCCTGCACACACATGGAGGTAGGGTAGGAAATGGGGCCAGAGTCAGCATCTGGCCCTAATGTTCTCTTTGCTCATTGCAGGTGAAATTGAAGACAATGGGCTTTTCACAGGAGACTAAGAACACAGTTGTGGGATGGAGTCTGTCAAGCTTAGACATTTGTAAAACACGCACTGCCATATATTGGATCTGCTCATAGTAGCATTGCCCATAGTAGATAATAGTGGGCTCTGCTCTGTCCCTTCCACATCACAAAAAGCTCTGTGCTTTTAATAGAATATTTCACTCGAGCTGGAGGAGAGGGGGCAGGACAAGTCACTATTACAGCCTATAGGTTACAGTAGTGGCAATGCTTTGTTATCTGGGACTGTGGCCAGTGGAATTGCACTGTTCACATTTGGGCATATCCCCACCACTTCCCTGCTCCTTCCATAACCTCCCATGTGCTCACTCAGACTAAGTCACCACAGTGGACAAGGGGCTGCTGAGTCCCCCTGCTTCCTTTCCCTCACAAATACATTTCAAACTACCTTTCCCCTCCGGGGAGCTGTTTTTACGTTATCAGGGTGTGGTGCCTAGTCTACTCTGGGCTGCTTCAATTGCTTAGTAAAGCAGGCAGGAACCACTTGCTGAGCTAGCCTGAACCATCCCATCCACCTGCTCGTGAGACAAACAAGGAAAGGGCTGGTAGTCGGGTCTGGCTGGAAAGGCGCTATTGTGGCATGCCTCGCTCAGAGTCAAGCTGAGAATGCACAAGTCTAGATTCCATTTTAAGCAGAAACCCAGGACCCACCCAGGGATAAAGAATTATGAATTAGAATTATGAAGACATTTTTGCCTGATATTTTATGTGCTGAGGAGACTTGGACCAGATTTTTTATTTGCATTACACACTTTTTTAATTCAAAAATATTTTGAATGAATTGTAGTATGCACGAAAGTGAGATTAATATGCTGGACCAACATCACCCCAAACGTAGCACTGCTGGAGGCAAAGGAATTACACCCTAGTGAATTTGGCCCACTGGCACACAACCAGGCATAGCATGCAAAGAGCTACTGTAGAGACAGAAGCCGCAATACAAACATAGGAAAGGAGGACCCTGATAAGCAATGGCTGACCTCTAGAAGTAGTGTGTGTTTCTTTCCCTCAGATTCCTGTTACACCCATGCAGGCTGAAGTAATATTTTCGTTTGTGTTAAAGGTGAATAGTGATTTTAGTAGCCTGAGCGAGGTATAGTACTAAGAGGCTCTGTAAGATCTCACTCACAAACATCTGCTAAACCACTGGCAACATAGCTAGAAACCGGATCTTTTGTCAGAAGGAGGGAGAGCTCCTTGTAATATTAAAAACAACCCTAGCAGCATTGAGCACAGCTACAAATGGCTAAGGAGATTTTGCTGACATTGGAAACTATGCAAGTTCTACCTTTAGAACAACAACAATAGATCAGAAAAAAAAACTTTTGGACCTACTTCATTTGCTACATGGGAAGAATACGGATGTGGATTTTGTACAGAATGAATCACCATCCACTCAGCTTCATTAGGTCTTTTGCTCGGATTTCTATCCTGAGGGGGTAAAATAAGCTATATGTAGCTGGTAGCATTTTAAGCAGAAACCAGAAAAGCTCTGTGTTTTACTTCTGCACATTCAGGAGAGGGGTCAGGGTTATATATATCTGTATATATAACAATACAATCTTATCACTACGTTTTTCTTTTGTGGAATAGGTGGCTACAAAACTCATACTGATAGTGGTGTAAGTATATACAAGGTTACTTATATGGTGATTACTGAATTACAAAAGGAAATGCTAAAATGAGCAGGAGAGAGGTGCTACTCTTAGCTTCACTTCTTTTCAATACAATTTGCATTCTAGTCATAGAATCAGACTGTTTTGCTATAGGGAAAATCCTGCAATACTTTGCAAACAGACAAAGCCTCCCTAGAGATCAAAGTCTCTGGGCAGCCTCCTGCCATCCTGACAACAGCTATCCGTCCACATAGATCAGTTCTTGTCAGTTCCCAAACTTGTACCA
This sequence comes from Dermochelys coriacea, assembly GCF_009764565.3. NCBI lineage: Eukaryota > Metazoa > Chordata > Testudines > Dermochelyidae > Dermochelys > Dermochelys coriacea. The sequence goes on from NC_050077.1 coordinate 23,942,870, forward strand.
GTTTAAACTAAATCAGTTTAAAGAACAAACCTTCAGTGATAATGACTCTTAAGCTAACTCATGTAAATCACTCAAACTGAAATAAGTAGCCACACATGGGGTTGCACTGATGTAATGACGTCAGTTTCTAAACTGTACAACTAATCAATACAACTCATGTGTAGGTAAGGCCTATGTGGCTTATTTTAGTTTAGTTTGACCTGGATTTGTCTGCTCTAAATATAAAAGTCTAAAAAAGTACAGTTTAACTGAAGGGTGTTTAAAACCCATTTGATTAAACTCATGCAAATCTCTGAGTGGCCACAGCAGTTTATATAACTTATTTTGGTCTGTACCCAACCTGCATAAGCCAGCTGTAAAAGAGATATTGACATCCAGGCAGGGGTTTGCACATGTTTAACTGAACTAGTTTTTAAACAGACTTCAAGTTAAACTGGTGGAACTGTTGTGTGAAGACAAGCCTGAGAAAAGGTAGGAGTTCTCAGAAACTTAGGGAGCTCTATCTGCATTGAAAATGTCTTTTACATCCCCAAAACATGCCTACTACCTCAGGAGAAATCCAGGCATTTTTTTCAGGGTTATCCAAGTCCTTATCAGCATCGCCATTTCCAAAGGTTATGAATGTGCTAAAACTACCAGCCTTATTTTGTTCATCTCATGCTATCAGATAATGGATAGCATGGAGTGGCAACTGTCGGATACCAGGCAGAGTGCCCCTCTGGCCACATCTGATCTCTCCAAGCACACACCCCCTCTAGGTCTCAGGCCGTCACCAGTCGTGGGATGGAATCATATGATTCTCTCTGTGTAGTCCCCAGTGTATCAACCATGACCACCCAAGCAAGTCTGACATTTCTTGAAGCTAACAGTTTCAAACTGAGAAAATGTAAAGTGACAGAATATCAGTGCAGTTATAGGTTAGTGATTTTTATAATGGGGATTCTTCTCAGGTAAGTGTCCTCATTTAAAGATTGGATGAATAATAATTGGCTTTGTACCAGTTCCTCATCTAATGTAATCTAAAGAGAACAAGATCAGATAAGTGGTACCTATGGCCATGTGGATTAATTTAGAGTGTAAAATTGGGCTAAGGGTTGCAAAAATCACTCACACTTGGCAGTCTCAGCCAAGGAGAGGCAAGGAGTCTAAATGGGCACCCAAGTTTACATATCCTCCCACCCCTAAAGACGGTCACCTCCAGATCCAAGGTGAGGCAACCTGAAGAAGATTGTACTGTCAATGCATGTGCTGTACCGGTTTTGTGAATAAAAAGGACTTCAATTACTAGTCACATTGATGCCTCAATAGAGATTATAAAAGTGTCAAGTAATGGATTGATCACACTGGCTATGAAGAGTTAGTATCAGTGAAATTAATGCACCATAATGCAATGGATGGAACGTGTTACCTTATCTATATTGAATCTGCCACTGTACAGGCGAGACAAAACTTTGACTTTTCCCTGCTGTTTTTCCTATTTTTATTATAGTTTAAATCAGAGAGCCTACAGGCTCTAGGGCATGAAGGATACTGTTATTGCAGGCGATCATGCTACTTTACAGTTTAAAATTATGCTGCTCTAACTGCACTGGCATCTGCCCTTTGGGGCTACTTCCATTTTAAAAAGGTTGGCTTTACACACAAGCTGCTTTTATTTTTGCTCTGCTCAGAGGGAAACTTCTGAATTCAGCTCCAGTGTGAAAGATTGAATGTGATTCATATGTTCTTGCACAAGGCATTGCTGAAACATTTGGAGTATGCAGTGGTTTTCAAGGGGCCAAACTGGGTCACTGTGCTAAGATTTTTGACACCATGACACGGGTAGAAATAAGGAAATCAGTGTAAGTTTGGAATGAAAATGGCAGCTTATCCATGTCTATGAGCACCTGTGCAACACTTCCACTGCTCAAGCTGCATCTTTTTGGTGTAGGAGCAAATTGGAGAATGGAGCAAAAGGGAGATAAATTCCTGTAAATTTATAACCCCATTAGTCTAACAAAGTCCTCTTTGAAACTGGCTTTAGACAGTATGACATTGATAGAAATTGTTTCCCAGAAAAGCTCTGTGTTTTACTTCTAAACATTCAGGAGAGGGGTCAGGATCTAGTCAAAGGAACTTACACCCCATTTTGTTTACAAAACTCACAGTCTGCAATTGGAAAGACATGGCTTGTTTTCAAGTAGACTTACCAGAGTGTTCTGGAGTTGCAGGAAATAACTGCAAATAAACGATATAGCTTTCTGAGATGCAATTATAGGGGCCTCCGCTTGACTATTCTGTGGGTGTTTGTTCTCATGTGTCCCTCAGAGGAAGGACAGACACTATCTTCAGTACTAAACCAACACAATATGGAACAAAGATACTTGGTTGCCTTAATTTAGGAGATTTATTATGGATTAACAACAAAGTGATGTCAGAAACTAGCCAGTTTTAATGAGAAGTTACACATTTTAAAAATAAAGAGTCTGAGAACCCTGAACAGTTCACTAGCCTTGTCATTTCCAGCAGCAACTTCTGCTGCGGTAGAGGAGATCAGCTTCAAAGAGGAATCTGTGGATTCCAACTCCCAGGCCTATAGGCCTCATGTTGCTGAGGGGCTTCTTTCCTGCTGATGGCCTGGGGTTAAGACAGTGCACATTCCATGATCATACTGACTTTTAAAAGGTTTATAGTTGATCCTGTAATCAGTGAGGCAATGTGACGTCAGAGCTAGGATAAACAAGGACAAAATAGAACCCAACGTTCTATTTAACAGCTATTGAACATTTTTATCAGTGACCTGGAAGAAAACAAAATAATCACTGGTGAAATTTGCAGATGACATAAAAATTTACCACCAGAGAGGTAAATAATGAAGAGGTCAGTTCTCTGATATGCAAGCCGGGCACAAGCAAGCAATATGCATTTTAATATGGCTGAATGCAAATGTATACATCTAGGAACAAAGAATGTAGGGTATACTTACAGGATGGGGGACTCTATCTTGGGAAGCAGTGACTCTGGAAAAGATTTGGGCTGGGGGGTGTCATAGTGGATAATCAGCTTCACTTGAGCTCCTGGTGCAGTGTTGTGACCAAAAGGGCTAGTGCAATCCTTCAGACACATAAGAAGGGGAATTTTGAGTAGCAGAGAGGTTATTTTACCTTTGTATTTGGCACTGGTGCATATGCTGCTGGAATATGGTATCAAGTTTTGGTGTCAACAGTTCACGAAGGATGTTGACAATTGGAGAGGGTTCAGAGAAGAGCCATGAGAATGTTTAAAGGATTAGAAAACATGCCTTATAATGAAGTATGAATGGTTAAGGGATGACTTGATTACAGTCTATAGGTACCTACATGGGCGGAAGATGATAATGGGCTTTTCAATCTAGCAGAGAAAGGCATGCCATGATGGAAGGGCTGGAAGTTGAAGTGAGACAAATTCAGACCAGAAATCAAGCATACCTTTTTTTATTGGCGAGGATATTTAAACATTGGAACAATGTTCTCAGACAGCATGTTTCTAGGTTCCTATGAGCACATTCTCCTCTGTTCTGGGCTCAGAGCTCCCATTAAATGGTGATCTTTACACAGAAAAGGGAAAAACTTATTTGCATAGGGATTCCTATCTCTGTTCATTATCCCTTTGAGAACAGTGGAAAATATTCTCCTTAGCTCATGGAAGCTGCTGTCCATATGTTGGGCTAATTTGCTGCTCATATATAGCTCAACACAAATGCGTACATATAAACTGAAGTAGGGAAGGGTAATAGTGTAGAATTCCAATGAAGTATATGGCGAGGCCTATAAAAATGCTCTGTTTTATTCAGACACTTCAAGAAATCTTCCAGACAGAAAATACAATCCTGTTGCTGGAGAGAGCTATAATGGCAAAGGAGTGCCCACTGAAAGTAGCTCAGACCCGCCTGGAGGGAAGAACAAGACGACCCAATGTAGAACTTTGCCGTGACATACCTCAATTTAAGTAAGTACATGCCCTGGTTCACATCTCTCAGGTAGTAGTTCTAGGGATGAATTTCAGATGGATTAACTCTGAGTTATTTCAATGAATGCAGAGCCCACAAAGAGAGAAGTCACACAATACTTCAAGATTAGAATGATGCTGGTTACATGATAATAATTAATTAAAATTGTAAGACCTGGAAGAAAGAGGTATAAATCCAGACAAAGTATGTCCAAATTCAAACGACAAGCCCAAACTTGAGATTCTGAGCATGTGCAATTCCCACTGAAATTCTCCTACCTTCAATGTGTTTCAGGTGGCTGGCATCTCTTGGGATTCAGTCCTATATTTGATTTCTGATTACTGAACTGTTTTGCAAACCTATTCAATAGGTAATAGTAGGTTTTCTCTTCAACGATTGCTTAATTTAAAAATGTTAAGTTTTAAATAACATTTATCTCTGGTAAGCCTGTATCTCTGTACCATACTAAAAGACTTATTAGAAATGATTGGTCCCCATCTAAAACTTAGCTGTACATAATAGCATGAGATCAGCTCTCTGCACTCTGAAGTAATTCTCCACTGCTTTTATATATTATCTAGTCACTTTAATGATCACCTTTTAAACAGATGCTCTGCATATGCAGTTACTTTTGTGCACAGTGTTTTCTGTGGTAACAGATTTGTGCAACCTAGGATATTTCCACACCTTTTGTAGAGGCTCGTGAGGCAATCCAAGTTTTCTCCTCTTCTCCTGCTCATTTGGAGCATACCATATATATGTTAAAAGTTTCCTGCTGAACTTCATCCAGTATGTAAAACCTTTAAATGTTACCATCAGAACATGCAGTCCTGGTTTTCTCAAGTAATGGTGTGATACCAACACTCAGTATTTCTCCAGTAGATAGAGAGTGCTCCAGACTCCAGCAGGAAGAATTTTGCAGATTTTTATTAAAAGCTGTGCAACAATGCCCATTTGATTTTAGTCCGAAGGAAAAAACACATGATGTATGCAGCAGCTTCATGTAGGATAAGCTGATTAATAATATGTGTAGTAGTTGGGCATAGGTATTTAGTTATTTTTTAAAAACTGTATTGTGTCAGATCACATAGCCTTTTTTTCAAACTGGGATGTAGTACTGAATCGTTCATTACACTCTCACCTTCACACTTTTCCCTCCAAGTTACTGACCCATAAATTGTGGAATATACTATATTTTTCCAACTGTACATGCCTCTTCAGACATTTGTATGGATGGCTTTGAAATTCTTCTGGGCATGTCCACATATTAGGCGGCTTAATCTTTATGAAATTCACAAATCTGAGATGGGGCTGGGGGAACTGCTTTGGCTCTAGAATTGGCTATTACCTCAGCAACATTTTCCTTTCTGCAGCTTCTGTCATATAAAACAAATTGCACTTTTACTACATGTACAGATAAGCTGCAGTCTCATTGGATCTGCCACTGTTTTGTATTTCCCCCTATAAGAAAAGCAGGTGAGCATAAATATTCACCTCTAGCTCAAATTGTGCCTTTACTCTGAGGCCTTGGGCGATTGCCAAGATAGCCCACAGCTATGATACCGATCTGCCATTTACCCGTACCTAGATGATAGGATCTCACTGCCTGTGCTTGCTCTTCCCCAGGCTAGTCTCCTGAAGGTCCCTTTCATCTCTTTTCAACTTATTGTGCCTTTTTTCTTTGCTGCTTCCTTGTACATGAAACCTTTTGATCTTCTGTAGCATTGAACCACCACTTTCTCCTTTAAATGATTCCTTAAACACACACCTTCAAAGTTTGCTGATCAAAGTCCACTAGAGAAAAATATTTATCAACCCTCCCTCTGCCCCCCAAAACCCTGCATCACTGAGACTGACCTCCAACTGGGCTTTGTGTATCTGAACTTCATGGGTTGCCTGAATTTGAACGTAAGGTCTAAATCGGGGCCAGACTGTGACAAATGTGCAAACTTCAGAGGACAAAATTCCGATAAGAGTCGAAGCCAGATTGTTTCAAAGCCCCATCAACTGGGTCATAGATTAAGAGCTTCACAATATTTGGTTTTCCAGACCCAGCAAAAGCAATTTAGGCCTGGTCTATACACAGATTTAGTATCAGTACAATTATTTTAGCTAAGAGTGTGGATTTTTAAAAAAAATACTCATACCAATACTATGCCTAGTGGATGCAATTATGGTATGAAGGTGCCTTATTACAGCATAGCTTTATTCCACTTCCGAATGATGCAGTCATGTGCATATTGATGCCAATTCTCATGCTCTTAGATTGTGTTTGGAGACATCAGAGATCGAGGAGTTGACCATCCATATGATACTCAATCCGGATTTCATCAGGAAGGTGGTCATGGATGAGAATCAGGACCGTGGCACGGTCAATGGAGAAGAATGTTGGAGCAATGACACAGCCCTGCTTGACACCAGGGCGAATGATAAATAGTTCAGTCTCTGAGCCATTGCACAGAATGGTGGCAGTCATCCCATCATGGATTAGTCTGATGATGGAAATGAATTTCTGTGGACAGCCAAACCTACACAGCACCTTCCATAGGGCATCATGATTGATAGAATCAAAGGCCTTGGTTAGATCGATGAATGTCATGAACAGTTCCTGGTGTTGCTCTTTACACTTCTCCTGAATCTGTCATTCCATGAAGTTATGCCTTTGGATGGCCTGAAGCCAGACTGTGATTCGGGGAGGAGTTCCTTGGCAAGGGGGAGAAGACGGTTTAGTAGGATCCGGGCAAAGATCTTCCTTGCAATGGAGAGGAGGGCAATACCTTTGTAGTTCCCGCACAAAGATTTGTCCCCTTTCCTGAATATTGTAACAAAGTCAGGTGGATTTTCTTTGCAGGTCCAGATTTTGTTGAGGAGCTGGCAAAGTTTGTGCTGGAGCATTGTTCCACCAGCTTTAAAAACCTCTGGGATGCTGTCTGGGCCTGGGGTGTCTTGTAATTTTTTTGTCTGGTGATGGCACGCTGGACTTCCTCAGAATATGGGGGATCAGCAAAGTGTTCCATTGCTGCGCAGCATGGAATAGACTTGATGGTGTCTTCAGAGACCGTGGATTCGCGATTTAGTAGGCTCTCAAAGTGTTCCTTCCAGCGTTGTTTAATGGCTACATTGTCATTGAGGAGGGTAGAGCCATCCTGGGAATGTAAGGGGGTTGGGCCTTTGGAGCTTGAAAGAAGGTTCTCAAGTCATCCTGATCTCTGAAACCCTGGATCTCAGAGGCCTTCTTTTGCTACCACTTATTTTTGATGTCACATAGCCTCCTTTGGACTTTGGCTTGATAAGTCGTGATAAGTCTCACATTTTCATTGGTTAGAGGAATCATTTTACGAGTTACAGATTGCAGTTCTAAACCCTTTTTGCAGATGGCTGTCACAGCCTGGGTCTCTCTCTCAACATTGGGAAAACCAAGGTACTCTACCAGCCCCCACCTAGATATACTATTCTTCGTACTCCACAAATCACCATCAGCAGAGAGCCCCTGGAGTAAATGTAGATCATTTTCCATATCTTGGCAGCCACCTCTCCCAAACAGCCATCACTGACACGGAAATTGAATACAGGATCTGCTGTGCCAGCACATTTTTTGAAAGACTACTTAAATGAGTCTTCAATGATAGGGATCTGCAAACAGGCACCGAGAGCTTGGTTTACAAGGCAGTTGTCATCCCCACCTTTTTCTATGGGTGTGGAACCTGGATAACCTACAGATGACAACTTAAGTGGCTGGAGTGGTTCCAGCAGCGCTGCCTCAGGAGGATTGTCAGGATCATCTGGGAAGACCGACGCACTAACATCAACGTTCTCTCTGCAGCCAACTTCACCAGTATAGAAGTGCAGGTCATGAAACACCATCTCCGCTGGGCTAGCCACTGTGTACATATGCCTGACACTCGCCTCCCGAAGCAAGTACTCTTCTCTCAATTAAGTCAAGGAAGAAGGGCTCGCGGAGGGCAGTGGAAGCACTTCAAAGAAATACTGAAAATACATATGAAAACGGGAGGCATCCACCCAACAAACTGGGAAGACTTGGCGCAGAACAGAACATAGAGGTGCCACACCATACACCAAGCCACAGCTTACTCTGAGGGGAACAGATGTGCTCATGAGACAGAGAAACAACAAAGGAGGAAAGAAAGGGCACAACACGCCAGCCAACAACTGTCTCCTCCAAGATTACACCTATCACTTCTGTGAGAAAATCTGCAGGGCATGAATTGGACTCCTCAGCCACTTAAAAACCCACCGGTGAACCCCCTTGGCAGATGTCATCCTTGCATCGAGGGATAGCCGAAGGATTTCATTTCCACAGTATAAGCTGAACAAGTATAAACACTTATATAATGATACAACAGTGTCCACCCTAGGTAGGCTGTGACACAAAGTCAGAGTCAAGCAGCCCTATCCTGCTTATTCCTACCTCGAGCATCCTGAACCGGAACCCAGGGTCCCCTACCAGCCCCTGACAGACTTGGGTGTGAAGAGAGGGTTTTCAGACTCCTGGGTACCAGGAATAGACTGACAGCCTGGCTGGGCTGAGAGTTCAGGGGCAGTGCTTTGCTTGGCCAGAGTGGAGTGCTGTTGTACTGATGCCCTATCTCACAGCAGGACATGGACTTCGTGATGAACTTGTCAGGGTTCTCCATGGTACTTGACCCTGCCTGCACCGAGGTTCTGAACTTTGATTTCCTGCCATGAAACATTCAGCCCCAACATGGGGACAGTGTCTTGAGACCTTGGAGGATGGGGCTGAAATTCTCTGACTTCTCCACAAGTAAAGCAGAGTTGTCAATGTCTTGGTCAGTGAACACTTTTTGATCAACCTGGAGGAGTTTCCAACAGGAGTAGCAGCAAGTTCTAATATCCAGCTGATACTCTACAGAATAGTACCAGGGTGCGAATGCATCCCTGTGGCACACCTGAGGTCATGCAGAAATGTAGCTGGGAACCAACGTACACTCTCATAGTGGCACCTGTGTGAAGATGAGCAGATTTAGAATGCCAGCTGCTTTTGCTGCAAGCCAACGTGCTGATCGGTCAGCTGAATCAAAAGCTGTTTTGATTTCTATACATGCCATGTGAAGCGGGGGGTTAAATTCTCAGTGCAGCTCAGTCAGGAGCTGAAGGATAAAAACAGTGCCAATTGTCAACAGCCCAGCTATGAAACCTGATTGCTGTGGCTGACTATGTCTCTTAAGGAGAGGCTGCATCCTGCTCAGCAAAGACCTTTCCAGAGCACAACAGCAATGAGATCAGTCTGTAACTGTCACACTCAATGTGAGATCTGTTGCCCTGGTACAGGGACATTATGAGGGCGCCTCTCTATTCTGCTGGTACTTTGCCTGATGCCCATGCTTTTAAGAACAGTTGAGGCAGGCCAATGCTCATTCGTTCGGAGGCATCTTTAAGTGACTCGACTGGAACACCCTGGGCTCCAGCAGCATATCCATTTAGTCCCTTTTGTATGACTTTTCACACAGAGGATTAACATTCATCCTTGGGTCCACAGCTCTGTGGGTTGCCAGGTCACGTAGCTCCGGAGAGCTGTCAGCAGGTCCGGATTCAGCATGCTTTCAGAATGTGTTTTCCATCTATGCCGGACCTCGTCCATCGATGAGCAGGGAGAGCCATCTGGTTTCATGATGGGGATGTTAGAAGGCTGTTCATGGCTGCCAGCCAGGTGCTTGATGGCTCTGTAGGCAGGATGCAGACTGATGTACTTTAGGCAGTCCTTGACTTTGTTGGCCAGGGATTTGATATAGATCATCCATTTATATTCTTGGACATATCCCTTCTTGCATGCATCTCCCCCCCCCACACACACACTTTTTTGCTACTATATCAGGCCACCTCAGAAAGCCAAGATTCTGTACTATAGAATCTTCCTGGATAGTAATTCCATGCTCTAATAATAAGAATATATCAGTAGAGATATTACCAACCACCTGACCAGGATGATGATAGTGACTGTGAAATGCACAGGGAGTTTAGAGAGGATATACAAATAAAAAACTCAGTTAAAATGGGGGATTTCAACTATCCCCATATTGACTGGGTACATGTCACCACAGGACGGGATGCAGAGAAAAAGTCTCTTGACACTTTAAATGACTACTTCTTGGAGCAGCTAGTCCTGGAACCCAAAAGAGGAAAGACAATTCTTGATTTAGTCCTAAGTGGAGCACAGGATCTGGTCCAAGTGGTGAATTTAGCTGGACCACTTGGTAATAGTGAACATAATATAATTAAATTTAACATCCTTGTGTTGAGTAAAACACCACTGCAGCCCAACACTGTAGCATTTATTTTCAGAAAGGGGGATTATGGAAAAATGAGGAAGTTAGTGAAACTGAAATTAAAAGGTACAGTGCCAAAAGTGAAATCCCTGCAAGTTGCTTGGACACTTTTTAAAGACACCATAATAGAGGCTCAACTTAAATGTATACCCCAAATTAAAAAAAACCAGAGAACTAAAAAAGTGCCACTGTGGCTAAACAACAAAGTAAAAGAAGCTGTCAGAGACAAAAAGGCATCCTTTAAAAAGAAGTTAAATCTTAGTGAGGAAAATAGAAAGGAGCATAAACTCTGGCAAATTAAGTGTAAAAATATAATTAGGAAGGCCAAAAAAGAAAATGAAGAACAACTAGCCAAAAACTCAAAAAGTAATAGCAACTTTTTTTAAGTACATCAGAAGCAGGAAGCCTGTTAAACAACCCGTGGGGCCACTGGACGATGGAGATGCTAAAGGAGCACTCAAGGACGATAAGGCCATTGAGGAGAAACTAAATTAATTCTTTGCATCAGTCTTCAAGGCTGAGCATGTGAGGGAGATTCCCAAACCTGAGCCATTCTTTTTAGGTGACAAATCTGAGGAACTGTCCCTGATTGAGGTATCATTAGAGGTGGTTTTGGAACAAATTGATCAACTAAACAGTAATAAGTCACCAGGACCAGATGGTATTCATCCAAGAGTTCTGAAGGAACTCAAATGTGAAATTGCAGAACTTCTAACTATAGTTTGTAACCGATCATTTAAAACAGCTTCTGTACCAAATGACTGGAGGATAGCTAATGTGATACCAATTTTTAAAAAGGGCTCCAGAACTGATCCCAGCAATTACAGGCCAATAAGCCTGACTTCAGTACTAGGCAAACTGGTTGTAACTATAGTAAAGAATAAAATTGTCAGACACATAAATGAACATAATTTGTTGGGGAAAAGTCAACATGGTTTTTGTAAAGGGATATCATGCCTCACCAATCTACTAGAATTTTTTAAGGGGTCAACAGGCATGCAGACAAGGGGGAATATAGTGAATATAGTGTACTTAGATTTTCAGAAAGCCTTTGACAAGGTCCCTTGCCAAAGGCTCTTAAGCAAAGTAAGCTGTCATGGGATAAAAGGGAAGGTCCTCCCATGGATCCGTAACTAGTTAAAAGACAGGAAACAAAAGGTAAGGAATACATGTCAGTTTTCAAAATGGAGAGAGGTGTCCCCCAGGGGTCTGTACTGGGACCAGTCCTATTCAACATATTCATAAATGATCTGGAAAAAGGGGTAAAAATGAGGTGGCAAAATTTGCAGATGATACAAAATGACTCAAGATAGTTAAGTCCCAGGCTGACTGCGAAGAGCTCCTAAAGGATCTCTCAAAACTTGGTGACTGGGCAACAAAATGGCAGATGAAATTCAATGTTGATAAATGCAAAGTAATGCACATTGGAAAACATAATCACAACTATACATATGAAATGATGGGGTCTAAATTAGCTGTTACCACTCAAGAAAGAGATCTTGGAGTCATTGTAGATATTTCTCTGAAAACATCCTCTCAATGTGCAGTGTCAGTCAAAAAAGCTAACAGAATGTTGGGAATCATCAAGAAAGGGATAGATAAGATGACAGAAAACATCATATTGCCTCTATATAAATCCATGGTACATCAACATCTTGAATACTGCATGCAGATGTGGTCGCCCCATCTCAAAAAAGATATATTAGAATTGGAAAAAGTTCAGAAAGGGCAACAAAAGAGATTAAGGTATGGAATGGCTGCCATATGAGGGGAGATTAATAAGTCAGGGACTTTTCAGCTTGGAAAAGAGATGACTAATGGGGGATATGATAGAGCTCTATAAAATCATGACTGGTGTGGGGAAAGTAAATCAGGAAGTGCTGTTTACTCCTTCTCATAACACAAGAACTAGGGGCCACCAACGAAAATTAATAGGCAGTAGGTTTAAAACAAACAAAAGGAAGTATTTTTTCACACAATGCACGGTCAACCTGTGGAACTCCTTGCCAGAGATGTTGTGAACCTGTAATATATAACAGGTTCAAAAAAGAACTAGGTAAGTTCATGGAGAATAGGTCCATCAATGGCTGTTAGCCAGGATGGGCAGGGTTGGTGTCCCTAGCCTCTGTCAGAAGCTGGGAATGGGTGACGGGATGGATCATTTGATGATTACACATTCTGGTCATTCCCTCTGGGGCACCTGACATTGGAAGACAGGATACTGCGCTAGATGGACCTTTAGTCTGACCCTATGTGACTGTTCTTATGTTCAATTGTCATAGGCTTTATAAACTGAGAGAAATCAGGAAGCACTGGATAGTTCCTGAGTCTGTTTTCTTGTCCAAGTCTAGTTTAGATGGAAGAGGTTCCAAACCTCCCAAACTCAGGATATTTTCAGATAAATACCCAAATATTTAGATGTTTTCCCAAAGTATATCTGAGCTATCCACATCATCTGGGTCTGCAAGAAATTTCCAATGTTTTCCCCCACACTTGAACAGGCTCAAACTATTGCTAAGGAAGAAATTCTTATGGTATTTCATCACTTCAGCTTTTGGCCTCAATCTGACTCAGTAGCAGTATGAACACACAGGGAAAATATTCCTGAACCTCCATGAAAGGATCAGTAACAGGTTGTCAGTTTGAAGTATAATTGCAGGTTTGTAAGTCATTTTACCCAGTCTTGTTCCCCCAGCCTTTGTTCATACAAACACCTGAATCCAAGTCATGAAGTCTTTACTCAGGCAAAACTCCGAGTTAAACAGAGTTTTACTGGGCTAAAAATGATATAATCCAGCTCGTGAACTCCCATCTAGCTAATGTAAAACCATTTACTGTCTATTTCCGGTTCTCTAACTTGGTGTGCTGCCAACAGTACAGCTGAAGGAATTAGATAAACTACTAATTAATAAAGGAAAGTTAACTTTGCTGTGCATTTTACTGCATCAACTGGGAAGTTACTGTTGAAGGGGCTTCCCTTCCTACCAGGGAGCAGAGGTGTTTTCACACTTTCTTAGTCCAACTCGAAGCTTTTTTTTAACACTTAAATCCCATAAGTCCTGCAGACAAATCCTAGCCATCCACCACCCTGAAGAACAGACCATAGAAAGGGTTTGTTAGGTATTTGGGTAACTGGTCTCCTCTTCCCTTTTCAGACTCATCAATGAAGTGTTTACTATAAATGACACATTACAGACCCTGAAGCTGCGCCTGCGAGAGGCCCAGGATACTCTTCAGCTGTTGGTCCTTAACAAAGCAAGACTGGAGCACGACCTTTCCGTGAAGGCCAATTCCCTCTTCATTGACAAGAAGTGCATGGACATGCGCAAAACCTTCCCCAGCACCCCACGGCTCATTGGCTACACTTGAAAAGGTCCGAGTTTTCCCACGTCCTTTCAGTATGTGACATAAAGTTTGCAAATTATGAAGGAAATACTTTTCTTTTAGGTTTTTTTTTTAAACACAACCCTATAGAAATAAACATACCAAAAACCAAAACTGTCATAGCACGTTCCTTACAGCTACTTGTTCTCAGCAGCTGCAGCTAGTCTGTGTAGTAGGATGACAAACCTTTTTGGGAAGAAGCAGATCAACTTGAAAACAGTCCAAAAAATCTGTGTGTAAATGTATTGGTGGTGAAAGGTACTGATGGTTGCCAAATCTAGTATTATAGTGATGTGAACATCTGTCAATTGGGAACTAGAGTCAGGTGAACCAAGCTTGATTCATACAGGTTGCAGAACAGCTAGAAGGCAACAACTCTACGTCACTGCTCACCTAGGCTGGATTGAAGTTTATTTTGGGGAATTTTTATGGCCTGGGTATGACGTTACACTCCATATTCTTTATGGAAATATGCTTATGATATTGATATGGCATAACATATATACTTTATGCAAGATGGCTCGTGTAAGATATCATGGAAAGGTTATGATTTACTGAATGTGATTTTCCAATTTGTATGCCTGTATCATTTCTGTATCTGAAGTTAGGAATATTAACCAGGTATCTGTATTTCAAATGTGTTACTTCGGGTGTCACCCAGAACTAGCCCTTCAGGTACAACAATGACAAAGCCAGACAGGGCTGATGGCCCATTAGCAAAGACAATGTATTGTAAAAAAGAGCTTAGGCTTCCTGTGGATGCACCAGACTGCCTCCGAGTAATGGCTGCTACAACCCTGCAGAGACATGGGTTTGAGTCACCTGGTACTGGACCCCCTCCTCTCTTAGAATGCCAGTGTTTTTCCACTGAAAGACAAAAGGTTCCCCCCATACACAAAAGTTATATAAGGCTGGGGAGTGACATCATCGTGGCTCTCCTCTGCCTCCCCACCCAAAGAGACTTTGAAAAACACCTGGAAGTAAGAACTGAACTGGGGGAAGAACAGTTGAACCCAGGCTGGAAGGGCATCTAGCTTGTGAGTAATAATACCTGAAGTCTCAGACTGAAGATTACTCTCTCTGTAATCTGCCTGTGACAATATTTAGGGTTAGAAATTACTATTTGTAGCCAATTACTTTAGTGAATCAAGCTTAGTTTGCATATTTTGTTTTATTTGTTTAGTAATCTGCTTTGTTCTGTTGCTATCTCTTTAACCACTTAAAATCTGCCTTTTATAGGAACTGGATATATTCAGCGCAGAACATTAACTCCAAAACAAAACACATTAAATGTCAACATTGACTCTCTACTGCTGATCCTTTTGGGAACAAATAGCCGGGTAACCCAGGCTCTTAGCTAGGTTTTAGTCCTAATCCTCCTATCATCCACAAAGAAAAACCTCTGACCTGGGTTTGGAAGCACTTTAAGACCAGGCTAGTTTACAAAGCTGGTGATATGGGTTGGAACCCAAGCTCTGCTTTAACTTGGGCTGGAACCTGCCCACTTGCAGTGAGAACGTAGGCAAAATCACCCAAGTATTGATAGTCCTTCTGTGCCTTCCCACAGTTCCCCCCCCCACCCCTAAAGGACAGACATATTCTCCAGAGAGAGCCCTAGAGCATCTCAGCACAAAGAACAATCAGATACACCTGCAGACACACAAGGGGAGTGCAGAAACAGTGAGGACACAGTAACATGGGTAGCACACTGCCAGGGGAATGCTCACAACCAGGCTAGGATTAACTGTGCAGTGTAGACATAATCTAAGGGTTTGTCTATACCAAACATTTAATTCGCGGCAAGCTGGGGTATGAATCTACTCCATACTAGGTTGCCACGCACTGTGTGCCTGTGTGGGCCCTCTCCACGCACTAAAAGTTCCTGTGCACTTTCATTTACCCAATTTTGAAACAGGCATTTTAGCATGCAGCAGGAGGGTCCACATGGACATTTAGCGTGCAGCAGGATAGTGCAGTGCAGATTAATAACCCAGTTTGTTGTGAACTAAACATTCATATTGACAAGCCCTGAGTGTGCTTATCCTACTATTGCCTATGCCTCCCAAGGGCCAAAAGCCCCAGCTGTCCTCTGCCAAGCTGCCCGTGCTTCAGCGTCCCTTTGCCAACTTCGCTATTGCAGTTTGTGTTCTCAATACAGAATTCTGCAGCATGCTGAAAATTTAGGGGCAGCATAACATGAATTTGTAAGATTGTAAGCTCTTTGGGGGCAGACACTGCCATTGCTGCTTAGCGATTTGTTTGGTTTTATGTTTATGGAATTATTTTCTATCTAATTCAATAACAGCCTTACATTTTTTAAATTCAGCTAAAGATACCGAAGAATTTCCTGCTGCAGAAAGCAAGGCATCTTACTCCCGTAGTTATCAAGTTTATGCACAGTTAATGGGATATTAAGCTTGTCTAAAGTATTACTAGCAGGGATATAACCATCCACTGGTATCAAAAGAGTGTAAATGCCATGGTGTGAAAGGAATCAAGCTTACACAAATGGTTCTAACTACTAATAATGGTTGAATTTAAGAAAACATTTAGACTAAAAGGAAAACAATTATGAGGCATTGAACTATGGGATAGTTCACCAAGGGAAATGGTGGAATCCACAAATCATGAATGCCTGTAGGGAACAATTCTCCTCTGGTAGCATCTGGTGATGTTTTGGGCCACTGCTATGGTGATGATCCTCAATTCAAGTCTTGAATCCAGATCTTACAAACAAACAGCAATAGCTAAGCTGTTGGTGGCTGTCAGAGTGAAGCTTCAAAGACAGTTGTCTCATGTCTAAAACTTTTTCTGAGGCTCAAATGCTGTTTCCATTGTGGTGCATTTTAATATATGTTACTGTGGTGCCTGGAGAGCCCATTGTGCTAAGTACTGTACAGGCAGTCTGTGATCTCCAGTCGAGTACTCTATCCTCTAGGAAAGCACAACACTTTTAAGACCAATCAGAATAAGGCATAATTTGACAGTTCCCGTAATGGCTTCCATATAAGTATAGGAGGAATGCCAAAAAATAGTCATTTTCCTTTCCTGCCTGAGACCCAGGTATAGCCCAGTATTTATATTCCACTATCTGGGCTACATTGAGATAGACTTGGACAGTGAGCAAGTTTTCAAGCCATGTGACAATGGTAAAGAAACACAGGAAGAGCTGGTTTCTTTAAACAAAGGACTTTGTCAAAATAAGGAAAAAGCTACTGGTTCATTAGAGAACTTCTGCCTCAGACTTTCTCCACACCCTTCACCGGTCTAGCTTCTGACTACATAATTTAAAGACAGAGTACGCATCCTCCCAGCAATGAGGCTATAAGCCTACATTACCTATGTGGCCACCGTGGGTAGTTATTAGATTGTAAAGTCTTACAGTAGACACTGTCTTGACGAGCACCAAGCTAGCTGTTGATACTAAATGATATAATTAGGGTCCTGTTATATCAGCGCATCTGACAATCATGATAAAGATGACTTCCTTGCCCAAAAGAGCTGACACCTGAAGCCCCAATCCTGCAAACCCCTAGGCATGTGACTAAGGTTACTTACATGATGAGCTGTCCCATTAGAGTAAAGTAGGCATGTGCTGATAGCCCTGAACCTAACGTTGAAATGAGAACCACAGGAGACAAAGTGCTAAGAAACGGTAGCGGTTTCCCTGCTGCTGAATTATGTTCCCGCAGCATGTAGGAACACACATCCTGTTTTTTTTTAGAGCCATAACAATAACTGCTGCCTCCTGATTATGTGTATTGCCAGTTCAGATCTGTTCTCTGGCCTGAGGCCTACTGAAAACCCTAATACGTGCATTGCTTTCTGCTCTTAAGTTGTCACTTTGAATTTAGTTAGGAGAATAATGTACAAGTCAGAGCACAGAAAAAAAAAATTTGGTGAATAGGGATTCCCTTAAAGTTATTTGGAATCCTCAGCTCAGATGAGTGTTGGATCCATAATGTTTATCCATCCCATACATGATCTCCTTTAATCACCTATGTTCTTATTTGTTAAAAAAGACCAAATACAATTCCTGCATTCCTCAGAGACAGATAACCAGGTGAACTGGTTTGAAGCACTGGTTTGAACTTCTGATGTCAATTAGGACTTATGAGCACTCCTGCAGCCTTTTACTTGCTGGTTGTGGGCAAGGAGATCAGTGCCGATAGTGATACAGCCTCACACCTAAGATTTCCAATGCCCATTCTATACTGGAGCACTTAATACAAAGCAGACAAATATTACATAACAAATAAGGCTTGTAGTGGTGAAAAGAGGCGTTCTCTGTAGTATTACTATCCAGGCAGTTTCTAAACTGAATGGAATATCAAGATGAAAGTCAGCAAGAGAATATGTTTAGACAACAAACAAGGGGGATTTCTAATGGGAACTCTTAATTATGAAACAAGTATTCATAACAAAATTCAGCATGTGAAAACCAATTTTTAAATGAGTATAAGCAGCAGTGAAAACAGTCGATCTAAATCAATGGGAATTTATCCCTATGAGCCAAGTGTGGTCAGGGTAGGCGATATAAAGATTGTGGAGTATTATCAGAGGCAATGGTTTCTTTGACTAGTTCTCCAGAGTTCTGGTTTAAGAACAGATTGAGTTGTTTGCTTTGTACCTAAATTGAGCTAGTGCAGTCTGTAGTAGAAGCAGGAAGCTCTATAGGCCAATTTGACTGAAAAGTGCTTCATGATTATGAACTTCATGATTACAGCCATCCCCCACCCGCTAAACCTCAGTAGCAATCACCGCCAGCCTGTAACCAACGGACGACAACGGTACTGTTTGCGGACTATGCCTTGTTTTGGTCTCCTGCAATAGGAATATACAATAAGATACTGTATTTAGCAAACTTCAACAAATAACTGGTACATCCATTAGAGTTGGGCCCAACACACAACCTCAGATGCAACGGGAACTTTAGGGTGTTAACAGATCACTCTCCACTGATGTGGTTACACAGAACCAAAAGTACCAGTTATAGGCTGTTGCGGTGGCGCACAGTGCTACTGGAATATGAAATGAAGATTGTGCTTATCAAAGGGAAAGAAAACATAGTAACAAAATCACTGTCCAGAAAAGAGAGTCCAGAACTGATCCCCGTGGAATAGCCAGGGATAGCCCTACTATGTCAGTGTCACAGGGGAGTTGTGACACAATGACCCCTTGACAAACAGTCCCCTGTTCTTTGTATATAGCTCTCACCTCAGACCTATCAAACTCATTACACCAAACACATAGCTTGCAGGTTATTTATCCATAAGGGATATCATCTGAGGTATCATCTGATGCAATCATTGTGAGATGTACATATGGATAATGTATGTATGGGTAACCCAAGACAGCTGGATATGGGCATCATATAGTCTCTGGTTCTGCAGGGCACACACCTATGTGCACACTCCCTATCTGCAACCCTTCCTTGGGATGCAAGACACTACAACCCAACTGCCCTCAGCTTCAAAACCAGTGCTGATGCCCCCAAGCCTGCCCTGTTGCTTACACAAGTTCCTCCACAGCTCCACTCCTGTGAGCACTCTGGTGTTTTCAGGGACACCTGGCAAGTAAAGTAAGGAACGGAGGTTTTCCCAGCAACTTCTTAAACAATCCTCCTCCCATCCACACACCCTTTTTAGGGTTTGTCTACACACTGCATCTACACACACTAGGGGCATGTGATTTCTAAAGCACACTAACACGCTGCTCATTCATTCGTCCATGTAGACCCTGCTGGTGTGCACTCTAGTGCACTTTAACATAGTGCTTTACCATGCTAAAATGCACTGGGGAACCTTTAGTGCACACAGCAGGGGCTACACTGACCATTTAATCCATAATACGTTAATCTGCTTTAGAAATGACAGCCCAGTGTGCATTACCCCACCATATAGACAAGTCTTTAGAAAGCACATGAAAGATTTACAGATCTATGCAAAATAAATTTGTGATTGCCTCCCCTCCCCTCCCCTGGGGCCTCAGAACTTTTCCTTGCTTTCACTTCTTCAGCCATGTTTGCTGTTGCTCCCCAGGGACTAGCTTCCTTGCTTAGAGCACTTGTCACTCTTAAAAGCAGAGTTTTTAAGCAGACATCTTGCACCATTTTCTGTCTCTCTTCTTCTTCTGGGGGTTTTCCATGCTCCAATCCCCCTCTGGGATTGCTGGGTTAAGCGTTGTTAAATGTCAATGATTCTGCCAGTTGCAACCCCACAGTTCTACCAGGGTAGAGCTATTCCATTATTAATGCTTCTTGGATGGCCCTGTCACCCCTTTGCAGACATACCTCTTCATTGAGCCAGGTGCTGGCCATCAAGTGGTGATCTAATTCACGACTGACTCCAATCATAAATGCTATTCATGAAGCACACAGGAATTAATAAATTATCAGATATTTCCCAAATCATCATTCTTACCCTTCATCTAAGGCTTTCTAAGTGCTTCACAAATATCAAGTAAAACTCAACATCAGAATGACAGAGGGCAGTGCAGGTCTTTTCTTTTTTATTAAAGGAATTTGTAAACTGAGTCCATAGCAAAGCTGGAAACAGGCATGGGTGCTGATCTCTAACCTCTAGGTGACACTGCCTTTTGATGGGTCAATTTTCTCCCTTTTCCCTACTATATGTTGGGAAAGCAGAGATTAATTTCAGTGAATTTAAAATAAAGTCAGTTAGTTTTGCCTTGGTACATTAAGCTAAAATATTCATAAAGATGTGGAGCTTACCGCCTTCATGGATCTGCCTAGAATTGTAACACTTGCACAAGTTTTCACTAGCAGGGTCTCTGAAGTCCACAGCAATGTAGGATTTAAGTTGTGCCTGATTTTGGCAAATACACTCATGTAAGTACATTTTTATCTAAGCACTGTCCTACAGCCAACTATTTTTACAATCCGTTCCTTTAACTTTACATTGGATAACAGAAACATTTAAATCTGTCAGTGTGATTTGTACTGATTTGACTGTATGAGAATTTCAGAGTGGTAGCTGTGTTAGTCTGTATCAGCAAAAAGAAAAGGAGTACTTGTGGCACCTTAGAGATGAACAAATTTATTTGAGCATAAGCTTTTGTGGGCTAAAACCCACTTCATCGGATGCATGCAGTGGAAAATACAGAAGGAAGATATATATATATATATACACACACAGAGAACATGAAAAAATGGGTGTTGCCATACACACTACAACAAGAGTGATCAGTTAAGGTGAGCTATTATCAGCAGGAGAAAAAAAACCTTTTGTAGTGATAATCAGGATGGTCCATTTCCAACAGTTGACAAGAAGGTGAGAGTAACAGTAGGGGGAAAAATAAACAAGGGAAAATAGTTCTACTTTGTGTAATGACCCATCCACTCCCAGTCTTTATTCAAGCCTAATTTAATGGTGTCCAGTTTGCAAATTAAGTCCAATTCAGCAGTTTCCCGTTGGAGTCTGTTTTTGAAGTTTTTTTGTTGTAGTATTGCCACTTTTAGGTCTGTGATCACTCTTCTTATAGTGGGTATGGCAACACCCATTTTTTCATGTTCTCTCTGTGTATATATATATATTCCTACTGTATTTTCCACTGCATGCATCCGATGAAGTGGGTTTTAGCCCACGAAAGCTTATGCTCAAATAAATTTGTTAGTCTCTAAGGTGCCACAAGTACTCCTCGTTCTTTTTTCTGTTATGAATCCACGGCTACAGGATATGTTGACTTCGTATCATTGCTTCCTGCAGTATAGCATTGATGCGTGCTATTACATTGAAAATATGTTGGCCCACCAGTAGCATGTTACCAAGGCACTCACTGTATGAATGATAGCAAGGGTCAAAATATAACCAAGAGTTTTAGAAAGTATAAATCCTCATGCTTCAGAGCATAAACCAACCTGTAACTAGTGAGCATTGGGAAGAAGCTCACCTCTGGTGAGGTTATTCGCCAGCTGGCTATCCTGTAGGTTCCCCTGAAGTACTTTGTCAGGATGAGGGACTAGATACAGATTAGATGAACTACTTGTCTGATCCAGAATGGCAATTCCTATGATCCGAGCTGGCATAACAATCAAGTCCTCCCATGCTAGGTACGGTGAGATTTAATAGTGCCTGAATTCATTCTCTGGAACAACGGTTGCTGACTTTGTGCATATTTTACCTTTCAATGATAATAAAGATGCACTTAGGTGAGTTATCAACTTGTGTGGGAAGTTGATTAGATACTTTGGTCCCCTATCAGTGGCTGGGAAGGTAAGTGGCTAGCAAAGAAGGCTGACAGATCGATGATAAAAACAGAAGGAATCTGATAAAATGACTGTTCTTTTTTTCAAATGGCAAATGCTGCATCCTAAACCTTTGCTATAAGAGGGAAACTCATTCTTTAAATCAAAGCAATTGCAACACTTGCAGGATGCTGTGAAAAGCAGTTTACATTCCAAGAAGTTATTGGGAGGGAATAAAAACTGCAAAGAAAGATTTACAAGATTTATAAATTTACAAGATTTACATTGCCTAAAAGCAATGAATTTATTTTTAATAATAAAATGGTGAGGTAGTTGATTGATTTTGTGCTCTGGGACCAGGTGGTCTTATCAGAATCTTTTCAGAACAGCATGCTTCTTGGTAATATTTCACTCCAGAGATTTTTTTAACAGAGAGAAGGTGACTAAGGGGTGGAAAGATCTCCCTGATCTCCCAACTCTGCCATAGTGCCTTTAACCCTTCTAACTGAGTTTGCAACTCTTACAGATGGTGAGAAACAGGTTATCTGGAATTTGAGTTTATGTCACAGTAAAAAACACCCCATTCTTAAAAGCCATGTAGCATGGAGATGGAATTTAAGTGAATAACCTGTGACTGCTTTTAAAAAAATCTTAAGTTTAATTTTTTTAAATTAAATTAAAGTTAACTCAAGAGTCTTGGCACTGATATCAACAATGTAGGGCTGACATCACTCTAATAGAGAACATTTGGGCTATCTGTAGTAACAAGAGTTCTAAGATATTTAACAGCCTATTTTTATTATCTAGCAAAAAGCACTGAAGTCATACACTGAAGATATTACACGTTTATGCCTTTGTTCTTTGCCATGGAATATTTTGGCTGCCATATAACTGCAAATATCAGTAACTCTGTAAAGGCAAGGGAAATTTTCAGAGTTAATATGAGGAAATGATAAAGATAACATTCACATTCTGTGGTATAATTTTTTCTTCACAATCCAGTCAAGGACAAGGACAGGCCTGAAGTAAAAGTGAAACAGCAATCCCCTGATGGCCTGTAACTGTCATAGTGAGAGATCTTGGAGGTCCCTCTGTGCTTGATCTCTTGTCATATTTAACTTCTCTGGTTTTTAAGCTTTACATTAAAGCATGACCATTAGACAAGTTCACGGTTTCATTTTCTCTTGAAATGATGCCAGTGGTAGATAGATTAACAGTTTCTCATGATGCCAATGTAAGTTCTGTCACCACCAATATATTATCTGCCCCAAAAGAATGAACTGATCATTTAATTGTAATGAACTGGCTAGTGCATTTAACATACCACTAATCTTTGCTGGTGGGAATCAGAGCTGCTTGATTGCATGTTATATATCTGATAATACTAACACCTAAAGGGAAGTCTCCTTTCCTTAGGCAATAGTGGCTTGTACTATTGGAGCAAAAAAAAAAAAAGGTCCAAGTTCTATTCTGTGAAATATGGCTGAGCTTACAGCTCTTCTGCTGACTAATCTATGAAGAGCTACAGACATTTTGGCTTATGAAGCTATTAAAAGGCTGAGTACCACAACAGGGACCCAGAGTTGGGGAGGGGAGGGAAGGGGAAAAAAGGGTAATAACATTCTAAAGAAAAATATAGATAAGCCAAACTGCTATTATGCTATAAAATTAAGGATGTAACTGAAAACATATTAGCAGAAAAACAATAAACCTGAACGTTTATTTCTGGGGCTCTCTTTATTAATTTATACCCATATGAACACTTAAAACATACCTAATCAAAATATAACTAGCCCTGAGAACAAACTTTTTTTTTTAATTACAAATGGCCAATGTTGCCCTGCATATCAAACAGCTCCTCACTATCCTCCCAGGCACACCCTCTATTGAAATAAAACTCCTGCTAATGAAAAGCCATATTGTCCTATACCTGAAAGTCAGTATAACTTGGGCTTGTTTAAATAAGGGCTAGCTCCAGAGAAGAGGTCCCTCCAATGAGAATGAGAAGCCATCAAGCCCCACAAGTTTCAGTCAAGGGAACAGACAAGAAGAGCATTTCAGGAGTCTCGAATTACCTTAGAAGCAGAGTGATGTGTTATTGTCTTTTCTTAAAGATAATCCATTGAGATAGTAGGTGGGGAATGAGAATAGTAATTAAATATGGATTCTAACTTTAGGTTACTAATTCAAATCCAGTTCAGGCAAGTGGATACCAGAAGTCATCATCTGATTACCTTTAAGATACCACAACTACCCAGAAAGTCCCTATGAAATGAGTTGTACATTCTTAGCACACTGTGCAGTACACAGATCTAAGACACCTTTCTTCAGAAAGCCAAAAAACTGAATGAGAGATGGATTTGTCTTCTCAGTCCTACAGGTGATCCCCTCCAGGTCACAAGTGAGGAATAACAACAGGGAGAGCCTACGCCTAAACATCTTACTGTTTGGGTGAACACTTTTCACAAGGCAACCACTCTATATTTGAGCCTATCAGTCCTTTTCATCAAAGAAAAACTGCACATCACCTTCAAAAGACAAGATTTGGGACTTAAATTCATAACTCTGTGCCATGGGGGTGCTCTACTCACGGCTAGGAGGGCATCGCCTCCCGGTCACTCTGGGGAATAGCTCACACCAGGTTAATGCCCCTTCTCACGGTTGTACTGTGTCTATCTGTCTCTGTCCGCAATCAAGACATGAAAAGTAATTCTTCCACTCTACTCACCACTAAGTCCTCAACTGGAGTTCTGTGTCTAGTTCTGGGCCCTACACTTTGGGAAACATGATCTAAGAGGAAAGTTTGAAAAACGGGGCGGGGTTTGTTTAGTCTGAAGAAGAGAAGATTGAGGATCACAACAGTCTTTGAGTGCGTAAGAGGTTGTTATAAAGACAAGGGTGATAAATTGTTCTCCTTAATCTCAGAGGACAGAGCAAGAAATAATGGGCTTAAATTGTAGCAAGGGAGATTTAGGAAGTTTTTCTTAATGTCTAACCAAAATACTTAAGCACTGGAACAAATTACCTAGGGAGGTTGTAGAATTTCCATCACCAGAGGTTTTTAAGAACAGGTTAGACAAATACCTGTCAGGGATGGTCTAGATAATACTTAACCCTGCCTCAGTGCAGGGGACTGGATTAGATGACCTATCAAGGTCCCTTCCAGTCCTCCATTTTTATGATTCTATCACAGACCGAAAGAGCAGCTATTCGCAAACCTTCTGTGTTGCAGGAAACTTACTTTACAGAACTCACAACTTTGTAAGCAAGAACAGAACTTTTTGGTCGTAACATTTGCACTTCCATCATTCAGGACAATGGTTAAGAATAGAGCTGGCTGGGAAATGGAATTTCCTTCCCGCTAAAAATTTCATCCCGATTCAGGATGAGAGGACAAACACTCAACATTTTTCGTGGGCAGCCAAGGCAGGCTGACAGGAAACCAGGCAGGAAGGCTGATTGGCCAGCTCGGCCTTCTCAGTTTCCATTGAAAGTTTTGATGGAATCGAAATGTTGCTGCAGAACATTTCAATGGAAAATGCTAAGTCGATTGTAAACAAGAAAATCTGTTTAACTGGGAAATTTCCCACCAGTTAAGAAACGAAGCTGGTTTTGTCACTTGTGATGTTTTTTTCTGCACACACAAAGTAGAAGGGTTAATATGATGTGTGACTGAGAGGCTGGACCTCAAGACCATGACAAAGAACCCTGAGACAGAGTACTAGCAGGGGCTACCTAAAAGATGCGGCAAAGGAAAATTGTCCTTCACTATCTTATTAGTATTCTTTAGCATGTCAAAGTAATGGATAAAGTACTAGTACTGGGTGCAATTCATTGCCACAGGATGTCATTAAAGCCAAAAGTGTAGCATTAACATATTGCAGTATATTCTTATTATCCATATACATGTCCAATCTATTTTCAAATCTTGCTAACAGATTTTGGAAGAGATTAAACCTTATGCTTCAGTGCTTAAACCAGCTGTTATTAGAGATTAGGAGGAGACAATGTGATTATTCCACATCTGCAAGATTTCTTGCCCTTTCCTCTGAAACATTTATTGCTGGCCATTGTCAGAGAGGATACTGTAACCATGACCCACTGCATACACAGACCACAGAATATCTAACAGGGTACAACCTCATGGCTCCTGATTGGCGCCCTACCCTATACAAACCCAATGGGCATTCCAGGAAGTGTCCAGGCAATGGTGTGGATCTTCTGTAGCTGCCATGACAGGGCTGGCCTTACTATGAGGCGAACTGAGGCGGTTGCCTCAGGTGCCAAACTGTGTGTGTGTGGGGAGGAGGTGCCACTAGGACCCAGAGTTTCAAAGTTTTGGCCCAAGCGAGGGGGCATGGGAGTGTCATTTGAGCTCCCTGCCTCAGGTGCCAAAATGTTGTGGGCTGGCCCTGTGCCATGACCATTCCTGCTCTTAAACTCCTAGCTTTGACCTTGGCTTGATTTGGACCTTGGCCACTCACCCAGACCCTGAAACCTGACTGGGACTCTAATCCTTAGTATTGACCCTGGCCTAGAACTTGGCTGCAAACTCCTCTGCTATTCTCAGCCTCAGGTTTCACCCTGCTCTGGTCCTTGGTCCTGACTGCTCTTGTCAGGATCCTGAAATAAAGCTCCTGAAGCCAATTAGGTGCATCCCAAACAGCAGCTGAGCTGAGTCTCTGGGGCCCTTACAGCAGCCAGTGTTGCTTTCCAGGCTGCCAAGCCAGGACCTGACCATCTTACTAGCTGAGGTAAGCAATGGCTTTGTCTACCTCTGTGCACTGGGGACCTTCCTCTCCTCTCCTGCTTCTGTCAAAACAGATCTGGGCAAACATGAGACTATAGTGTGTTGAAGGCAGGCAAAGAACAGAGCAACCCCCTCATGATGTGCCTAGATGAGGGGATAATGCAGGCAGTACGGCTTCCTGTTTTGTACAAGTGCCCTTGACAGAATTTTAAGATACAGGCTGAGTGAGAGTGCGGAAGTGGAATCTGAAATACCTCTTGTTTAGAAACCCCACCATTCAGTACATTCACCAGCACAATTGATTTTTAAATTACTACACATTAGTAAAATTCTCCGTTTAGCTGGACACAAATATGCACAGTTCTAGTTCTCTCAATTTCTGGAAATAGGAGATCAGGAGCGACGTTTTATTTTCTTGGGGGAAGTAGAAAAAAACTCTGGCAAATAGTAAAGAGGGGAGGAGGTCGGGTACAAGTTGTGACTGACAGGTCTGACTTTCTGACCAGCTTCTAGTACCAGCAGAGAGGAGGGACAAACCATGGCTGGATTTCAAAACAGTCCAAAAATAGGTGAAACTGAGATTTCCTGAAATAGCTTGGAACCCACGGGCCAAGGCAACGTCACCAGAGGTTGATTAAAATATTTTTAAGGCTTCTTCATTTGCTGAGTAAGCTTTGGTGCCTTAGCCCTTGCCTGAAGCCTAGAAGTTTTTTTTTCCTGCTGTAGTTTCACTAGGAGCATCTGAGTGCCAATCTTAAAATAGCAACACAGGCATGTTACATATTAGAATACAAACTGAATTTTAATCTTAGACAGTTCCTGGTTTTATTGAACAACTTTCCTGCTTCATCATACATGCCACTGACATCAACATGTCTCTATACTTGGTGGAAAAAATAGCCTGAGCTGGCTACATTATCTACAACCAAAGCAGCATCATGCTCATTCAACAACAAATTTACTTCTACAGAACAGGAAAAAATTCACAAGGAACGGGGAAAGGCCTTTCATTTTAGTATCCACACAGCTACCTATATATATTAGATATTTAAAAGAAGAGCTGGAGTTACGAGTTAAAAATCACAAATCTAGCCATTAAAAAAAAAGTTCTCCCTTTCCAAAGAAAGCGACTGTTTCCTTGTTTCACACTCTCCTGGCCTTACTTTCTAGAGATGATGAAAAAAGAGCCTCATGTTAGTCTTGCACATGGATTAAAAACAGAATATATGATCAGCTAGCTAGCAGTGGCTGCAACCTGGAGGCTGGGAAGGAAGTGTAGAGAAGACTCAGTGAAAATGGAGAGGCTTGAAGCTATCAGTGTACCAAGAGACAGAGGCTCACAGGGTTGCAGCAGAAAGTTGGGGAGAAGCTCAGGGTCTGAAACAGAAGAGTGGGGAATGAGGCATAGGCTCAGGGTCTGCATAAAAGAGGCAAAGCGGAGAGCTTGGAGAGAGTAATTGGAGAGGCAGGAGAATGATTTTAATACTATAGATCAGGATAAATTGGGAAATTCAATAGTTTGAATTATGGTTACCATCAAAATCCCATCCCTTTTCAGCCACTTCTGCTGACATGTGGATCCTATTGAAGTCAATAGGGTAGATCCTGCTGCAGGTGTATAACATTCAGGGCACTCTGAGTGAAATTTGACTCATGTTCTTACCATGTCTTCATGATGAACTGCAAGAATTCCAATGGATGTCAGAGGTACTGAACAAACATATACAGATATTCCCTATCATGTATCCCAGGGAGATACGGAAGGCCTGTAGTTCAGTCTGCAAAAGAAGAAACACACCCCTTTTCTCTTGTGGACAGAAATTGACAGGCATGACCTTGATGAGTAATTGTGCAAGGAGAGACTCACTCACAAGCAGGTTTTGATAAGGCTTTGTATCAAACTTCAGCCTGTATTTATAGAAGTCAGCCTTCCTGCATACCTACAGTATCAAGGCCAGATATATAATCACAACTAGTTGACATGACAATGGTGCTCTCTCCCTCATACTGGGACGATGGGGAAATAATGCTGTGAGAAACCGAGTGTTTAGACTTAATTTTGACTTTGGAAATGAGATATGGTACAATCATTCCAGGGAAGATAGGCTCTTGTCATATTATATCATTAGTGAAGGTTGCAGAGACCATTCCTGCGAATATTGCTGAATGGAAACAAGCTTTACAAACTATGAATGCAATAATGCCTTTCCAGGGGAGTAAAGTGTCAGTGAATTGTCTCTCTGGTTGCCCTCTTATGCATTGGTCCTCTTTTAATCAGTTTAATGCTTATGATTTATGTGACATCATGATTCACTATTAATC
Organism: Dermochelys coriacea; assembly: GCF_009764565.3. NCBI lineage: Eukaryota > Metazoa > Chordata > Testudines > Dermochelyidae > Dermochelys > Dermochelys coriacea. The sequence goes on from NC_050077.1 coordinate 23,971,804, forward strand.
CATGCACTGATGCAACTGTTTGTCCAGCACATAAAAAAGAACCTCCTTAATGATATTCATGACCTGGGAAAAACAGATCTGGGATTTATTTGTTCCTGGTAGAGAGGTTTAAAATGTCTAACTCTCAGAGCATTCTTAATTGTTCCAAATGATTTATGTGAACTATATAATTACCAAAGCAAAGCTGGGTCATACTCAAACTTACCTGAGTTATTTCTTGCCAAGTAAGAGAATATTGTCTATTCCATAAGTGGGCTGCATTTTTCTCTTGTTTAGAAATGTCAGGGTGTAAACAGAAAACAAAGTAGTAGCTTGTTCCCATCTCTATTTCCAGAGTTCACTGAACAAGGAGCCTTTTACAAACTGGACATGGAGGAAAAAAAAGACACAAATCAAGTAATTAAAATGCCGATTTTACTATTTTCAGATCTCTCACATACAGAACATTCTTTAACATTCGCAAAGCAAACACCCATCTGTTTTAAAAAAATCCATCTGAGGTTTTGAACAAGCTTTAAGACGTTTTTGGCTTTCCTATGCTCAACTGCCTTGTGTTTCTATACAATACTACTGAAATTAATACTGAAATACTACTTATTTCACTTGTAAAGTCAAGTCTACTCATTGCATAATTTATATTTAGTTTGTATATTTCCCTCTTACTTTCCAAGTTCTTTTTTTCTATTCCTAAAAATAAAAACCTGTTTTGAAAGAAATATGAAAAAATTAAAGGGATTGTGCTGAGCCAAAGGTCCTGGTTTCTCTACCCTCACTGTACCATCTGGAAAGCATCTGGTAGACATATCTATTGATAATTTTAAAAAGCTTTTTATCTGCCCTTTTGACTTAAGGAAAGTATTTACTATGTACAATGAGGCCATAAGATTAATATTCATTATTGTTAGTTTCTTTAAAAAAAAAACAAAAAAAACCCAAACCAACCTCCCCCACCCCCAACAATCCTTATACTTTGTCTGTAGAAAAGGACATGCCTGGTAATGTTGAAGTTTTTGCTTTGTGGGGTGAGGGATGGGAGAAAGGAGATTTATTCTGTTCCGCATTTGCACACTTTGCAGGTTTTTGATCTGATATGAGCAGGTCAACTGCAAATGTGACTGGATCCAAGAATGAAGCTGGGCTTTATGCTGTGTCCTGTGAAGATCCTTTTGTAGCTGTGGTACAAAATGATAAATGGAAAAAGTATAGGATTGTGACTGTTGTTTAGACAAAAGTTGGCAGGCAGACCCTGGTTACACAAATATTGTAGCTCTGCAGATTTGTGGACTGCTTACTCTAACACCAGTGAGACAGTTCCCCATACAAGTCCTCTCCTCCATAGTTTTCCTTCATTCTCTTCCTGAACTACCAGAAGCGGAGGCAAGTTCAGTAAGAGGTATATACTAATTTTTCATTTGTCCACAGTCTCCCAGAAACAGAAAGGACAAACAATATCTGAATTTCTTGAGTAAAAGAACAGGCAGAGAAAACCAACACCTCCCTCTCCCCAAACCAACCCACCACACATTTTCTAGCCTCATTCATAAGTCTAGCATGCTTCACAAATCAACCTAAAAAGGAACAGATTCATCCCTCTTTTTCCATGAGGGTCACCTTTAATTTCTGATTCAGTTTAACTAGTTCAGTGCTCAGTTGTGATATTTCTTATGACCAAAAATAACAGAGAAGCTAGAAATTAACATTTGTAAAATTGTTTGAGATTCTTGGACGAAAGGTGCTACAGAAAGACGAAGACTTACTATTCTCCCAGACTATGCAGTGCTATTTTTAGAAGTAGCTGTTCTGTATGTTTTCTTCATTTCACAGAATTTCTGCTAGGACCTACTCACCCTGCCCAAGATTCTTGGCTAGCCCTTGCTTGTCCCCTTCTCCTACCATAATCCATTAGCAGTTTGCATTGTTAGAACAACTCTATATTGTAGTAGCATGTTGGAGTCTCAGTCATGGACCAGGGCCCTATTCTGCCACTGTACAAACACATAAGACAGTTCCTGTCCTAAGATGGGTTTTCTCTTGTTGCTGCCAATGAGAGAATAGCCCAAGCTTTAAATTCAGATCTGGATCCAAAACCTACCCAAAGTTTGAATTGCTAAAATCGGAGGTTTAAATTGGGCCCATCCCTGCCATTAATAGATCACAGATACAGTTAATATCACAAAGTAAATTTCATTCAACTTAATGAACTTTGAGCATATGCGAAGTCCCAGTCTGGATACTTGTAACTTTCATACATGTTTTGGCCAATTTATCCTAAGGATATAATTCCATTTAATTAAATAGTGCTATCAATAATATACATTTCCCCCATCCTGTAGAACTCAATCTTAGTAATAATTCCAGGACATACAGTTTTCTCCTGACATAACCTCACCCAAATAGTCTCAAGATTGTGTCCCTCCTCTCCTTCCCCCTCAATTTACTGTAAAATATATTTAAAGTGGGATTAAGTCACAAACTAAGAGTTTTGGCAACCTTCCAATTTTCCTGATCAGGTTACAGTTCAAGATTGGCAACAACAAACAGCAGATCTGGACAGTCTCAAAGCTGAACCTGTAGCCGCATCCAGATATTGTAGCTCATGTCCTGGTTAACTCAGAATAACCTGAGTATAGGCAGCCAGAAAGAGTCCTGGCGACAGCCTCCAAAGAAATAGCAGGACTTTAACGTCATGAGTCCGATGAGCCTGGCAGTTCTCCCTCTGCCACTGGAAGAACAACAAAGTACAAATTTATCTTTCTGAGCATGAATTTAAAGCTCACTCAAGACAGGCTGACAAGGAGGAAATTATGAGCTGTGTTATCTCTCATGTACATTTATGTTGACTTCAAGATTAGATTACCAAAAAAATAAAAATAAATAAATAACCTCAGTACAAATTGAACAAGGTTATTCAAGAGAAGGTTAAATTGGAAAGAAATGCAAATATTTACAATGCTCAAAGCTTGTCCATTTTTAAACCTCCAAGATGTTGCTCAACTAGGAAAAGGATATAAAGTGATTTTCTTATATCCTAGTTTCAGCAGTATTTCTCTATGCCACCTACAAGATATCTGAATGTTGACATTTTGTAGAAATTTCCCATTAACATGAGTTAAACATTGCAGGAAAAATAACTATAATTTATTTGGAAACTTGAAATTAAATAGGATATGAGCACCTAACTCCCTTAGGCTCTTTTGAGAACCCCTTTCATTGTAAAAGTGATTGTGCTACCCTGGCTGAAATGCTTAATTACCACTCTGTGCATAACAAAACACCCACCCAAATTTAGTTCTCTGAATATTTGGCTTCAGCGATTGGCATAGATCTGCTTTGTTGCAAGGACAATGTCATTACCCCAAATGACATTTCCCATATAATACAACCATAGTAAATCTTTCCCCTCCTCCTTCTTCACCCCAGATGTGTAGGATCTATGTGCAAGTTACAAAAACAGATTGATTGGAAAACTGTTTCTGCTTTAAATGAAAGCAAATAATTGAAATATTCTTTGGCAGATAACATCTTGAGAGTTAGTTTAAATGCATTATAAAAGTTAAGACAGTGTTGTGAGTGAGTCAGACATTGAGGAGAGGTTTTTGGAATGTTTTCTTGGCTATCTTATGATTCATAACTGGCACAAAAATCAGCCAGTATTACTTGCAGGTGGCTGTACATGTTTCATAGGTAAAGCTTGAGGGCCACTACTCTGTCTGTGCATTCATGCACGTCCCCTGAGGACCTTCTGTACGGCTCAGCCAGTAGATAGCTTATATGGTATTTATCACCAAAATTCAAGGAGTGCCGTGTAAGGAAAAAGCATTAAGAACTCTCCCAACTGGTGAGCAGCTTAAGTATAGGAACCAGAAAGCTCCCAATAAAGATAGTGTCAGCTGGGATGCAAAAGAAAATCTTGCCCAGATTTTTACTTTTGACTCATAAAAAGGACATTTTGTTTTGTAAATGTCCAGACTGGTCCCACTGAAGTTAATGTGAGATTTACCAGAACTGAGCCCCACAATAGTTTGTGGCAGCTGTCCATTAATGATACTACATGGGGTTTGGCATTTCTGACTATCCTGCCACATGCCAACGGAAATTCCATTTTAGCCATTAAATCTCTCTCCTTATACATGACTGTCAGTTTAAAAAAATATTTTAATAGCAGTTCACACCAAGTTTTCACCTTGCATCTCCTACTCATCCTTATTTTTCCTAGAGGTAGCTTTTATTGAAGATTGACCTGGTTTGCTTTTCTATCATCACAAATAGTTCACTATCATGTACTGAATTTTTAAATTGATTGACACCAGTTAAGAAGATTATAAGGAAGGGAATATACCTGTTGCACAGAATGTGTTTGCCATTAAAGGCAAAGGTATAACCAATTCATAACAGATTCTCTGCCTTGTAAATAAAGTCTTCTTTGCAGAAATTCCTTTTACCCCGACCTTTTTATTCCTTCTGTCTTTTGTGTCTGATTAGTAATACCAAGTTCTAAGGGACTTCAAATGGGCAACAGCCATGTTACTATATTACATCCAGAAGAGTGTGATCAGCCCTCTGTTCCAGTTAATTTAACCAGACAAAGCACTGATTTGGTAGAAAAGTTTATAGTACAGTCTAGACAAAGTCCCAAACATTGGTTATATTCTGTTGGCTACAGAGAGTGAGACACAAAAACTAATTATAGAAAAGCCTTTCTTCTTTTCCTTTTACTCCAGTAAAAATAAAATTCTACAGATTTACATTAAGATAACATGTATCACAGATTATATCAGATCTGCCACATCTCATTCATTGTGGATTAATTTTGAGAGAATTTTAAAGTATCTCACTCTTCTGATGAAGGATTTTACTGTGAGAAGCTTAAAATCTCACTCCATATTTTTGGATTGCTCTCATTTAAATAGTCACAGATTGAGGGAGCCCTATTATATCTTCCAGTAAAACAATGTCATCTCATTTACTGGCTAGTCTGTTTTCATAAGCTTTTACATTATGAACTGTAAGACTGACCCAAATTTAGAAACTCATTTTCATCCAATTCTTACAAAGTTAACTTTGAAAGAAAATTCAAAAATACACTTCTCCCACATCAAATACATATGTACAGTAAATATCTATGAGACCCTAGAATAGTCTGACTTTCCTTCCTCAACTAAAGAACACTTATATTGTAGTCAAGGCATATAAAGGTAATTAAAAGAATACATATGTGCTTAACTTTAAGTATGAAAAATTCCACTAGGAAGTTCATGGGATTGGAAGTGAAGGTGATTACTCATGAGCTTATGAGTTAAACAGATGTTTAAGTGATTTGCTGGATCAGAGCCTTAGCATTATGATGGTGGAGCAGCAGCAAGACCATAGTTAAAGTTGCATCATACATAGAGACGTGAAGTCAAGTGGAATATGAACATGTATGTTCTCAATAGGTAAAAAGCATGACCATAAAAGTGATTTGTAGTCCCCAGTTCTGCTGATGACTAATTTTCATGCAACTATTTACTTCATTGTTTTCAATATAAAAGAATGGATGTCTTAGTTGCGTAAGTCTCTGTTTTTAAGATACCAAACTCCCTAGAACAACAGGTTCAAATCTCAGCAAAGTCAATTTAAAATGTACACTTCCATGCATATATTTATGCAGCACACTGTGCACCTTTGATCTCCTTTACCCACCCCAGAAATGGCTGCGTTTCAATGATATATCATAAAATGGTTTAGAATATTTGGGCAGAAAGATTCTACACAGTATAAAATATAATATATAAAATAACATATCTTAAAATATAACAAATATATAATAAGATATAAAAAATAGAAGCAAGATTAAAAACAGCAGGTTAGATTACAGCTTCATGAAAAACTACTATTCAGGTCCTACACATATCTTGTTTCAGAGTAGCAGCCGTGTTAGTCTGTATTCGCAAAAAGAAAAGGAGTACTTGTGGCATCTTAGAGACTAACAAATTTAGTCTCTAAGGTGCCACAAGTACTCCTTTTCTTTTTACACATATCTTGCTAAGGGATTCCAGCAAAGAGGAAAATTAATGCCTCATTTGTAATGTTTAAAATAGTTAAAAGGTGTTTTTAAAAATATTTTTACACATCTTAAGGGAAAAAAAAGCAAAATCCATTTCTATTTGATTTGCCATTTTTGTGTTGTCTCTGTGGGAGTTGAATAGAAAGGTGACTAAAAGTAATATTAATGTGGATTACTAGCATATAAATTAATAGGCAATCCTGTAAACTGCAGCTATTAATACAATTCAGAGTTTCAAAAACAATTTGCGGCTCTTCTCCTCTGCATCTGGTTTACACACTCCAAAGCCAGAGTTCATTTATCCCATATGCTCAGTGACTTTCCAGGTCCTGAACATTTTTCTTCCATTCATCTTAATACACAGACTTCAAATATTAAAGGCAGCAAAATCATGCAGCATTCACATATATTTTGACCTGTATTATTAAAGTGGAATCTTCATCTCAAACTCAAATTTATAGCTTGTGCACTGTGTACAGTATCTATTTTTTCTCAAACATGAATCTCTATGAAATAGCTAAGGAAATAACTTCAAGCTGATAAAAAGTCTTGTGATACAGCATAATATAATCACTAAAATGTTGAAATGAAGTATTGCCTCTATTTTTATACCCTTTGCTATACTGGACTGTGCTCTCAACCAGACAAAATGTACCAGTAAATCATGGGAACTTAAAGAGATTTACCTACCATACAAAAGACTCTTTTGTTCTTTTCATTTGTGATCAAGTTGCCTGCTGAAAATATAATATGCTAATTATCAGCTATTGTAATGAAATAATCTATGATATGAGGAAGAAATGAGGAGGAGAAGGGGAAATATATGATAAAAATTAGCACAAGAAAACTTGATAGAAGGAAAGAAACTGGTGGCAATTGCTTCTTTAACTCTCTTTAGACCGATCTTTTGCATGAGATTGACATACCAATCAAACTGGTATAACTCATCATAAATGGATAAATTCCTCTGAGACCAAATTTCGTCCTTCCCAGCCCTACTTGGCTAGAATGGTCTTCTCCCTTAGTCTCTTCTCTGCTTCAGGTCTGGCATTCCCACAGGTTCTCAAGTCTTCTCTCCTTCCCGCTCTGGGTTGAGACTCTGTCCTGCAGTCTTCTGCTCTCTACAGCCTGCAGGAGCCTTCTAAGTTTCTGCAGCTTCACTCTGACACAGTTTGCCCTCTTGTTTCCTGCTGCTGTCTCCCACTTTGTAAGGTCTCCTGCTGCTAAGTCAGCTCCATCTGCTCATAGCCTTGCATAACAAAGATATCGCTGTATGTCTTCCCAAGACGGAACATTTGTTCGCACACTAAGAACAAGAACTTGGAAGACTAATAGCATCGCTGCCACAATAGTTATAAACTATACTATAAATAGGCTCTAAACGGTGCTGAGGAATGACATACAAGTAATATTATTCTCAGCTCCCCATTCCTCCACTACAGTTGCTAATCTGACCCACTTATTCCCTCATAAAATACACATCCCAGTCTGTCTCTCAAATCTTTTTGTAACTCCCCCACCCTCTATAGTGCCTGAAATGAACCTTTCCTCAAGTACTCCTTCATCCATTTTATACCTGCTGCTTGCCCATCACCCCCTCAGCTATGTTCTGCTTTTGACTCATATAGAAATACACTCTCAAGCTTACCAGCATCTGACAGGAAGTGTGGAAACAGCAATTAGGCAGGTGACATAGAAAGTGTCTGTATAGGGATCTTGTAGTGATTCTGACAGTAGGGAGAGGATCAGACGACAATGGTGGGGAGTTTTCAGCCAGTGGAATCTCTTTCTCCACCAGTATACTAACATTTCTGTATGGAGACTGAGAGATATTGCAGCCTCATGGTATCTCTCACAGCCAGGTCGTAGGCAGCCTGGTCTAGTGGTTAGCGACCTGGTTCAGGGAAGCCGTGTTCAGGTTATCAGGGAGGAGCTAGTCAAACTAATCCAGGCAGGATCAGGCACTATTTTGGTCACCAGGAGTCAGGCTAAGATCAGGAGCCTGGGAGTTAGGTAGGCAAGAGTCTCTAGTGTAGGATGAAGGGGGTCTGAGCAGCAGCCAGGTAGAGCCCAGTTGTGCAGACAACTTCCTGTGCCTCGCTTTGTATTTAAATAGGAAATCCTGACCAACCAGAGGTCTTGGTGTTCTTCCAGTCAGAGCCCAAGGGAGGCCTCTCTGATGTAGCTTAAGGGCCTTCATTCTGATCAGCCATGGACTTTTGTCTGACAGGGCTCAATCCTGCTGAAGGGTTGGAAGGATTTTAGCTTGTTAGGGCCCCATAAGACTAATGAGTGACTCCTGTTAGATTTAAACACACGCTAAACCTATTTATTGTTTTTATTATGTTTTCTCTGAGATATTTTTACCTTAAGGATATAAGCGCATGCTTAGAGAGAGCCATATGGTAACTTGCTGGCAATACACTATTCATAGCCCTCGGGGGGAGAGCAACGTAGAGGCAAGGGTCATTAAGCAGACTGGCTTGCTGGGCTTATTACAGTGTATGGCAGGGAGCTGTGTGACCTTAACACCTCCTGGTCAGAAGACAGTGGGACAAGAGTCCCTGTCCTGAGACTGGTGACAGCTGAAGACTGAGAACTGGAGAGGGAAATACAGCTCTGAAACTATCACAGAGCCCATGTGCAAACCATAAAAGTAGCAGCCTTTGTTATGGTTAAATGACAAATGAGAAACAAGATACTAAGCTTTCTGTTTCCCACTGGAAGTACCTCAGTTAAGATTTTTCTGACTGCACTGTAGACTTCCAAGGCACTGTGTGCGTGTGTTTTTTTTTTAAAGTAACAGCTAACTTAATTAAGCCTTTCCTTTACAGGAACTCATCATGAAGATGTTGGCATCTCTCTCCTCTTTATTTTGAGTACTCCCCACCCACTCAATAGTACTCTATGCTAGGTCTGCAGCGATATTAACATCCCTCTTTGGAATTACCAGACTGGTGGTTGCTAATTCCTGTACGTAAGGACTTTTGCAGTTGGCACAGTAAGTAGACTGAATAACTATTTCTAACAAAAACAAATAGACGTATGAATTTAATCAGGATCTCCGTACACATCAGTAGGGGACCCAGCAGCAGCTTTATTACAGTATGAGGTCTGATTCCAAGCTGCCTACTATATCTTTGAAATCATAAGCAAATTCTACCCACACAAGGCAAGCACACTTAACACTGAGTGCTAACTCAAGACGGAGAGGAGAGATTAAAAATTGGCCTGTGGACATGTTACTTGCAGTATATGGTAACAAAAACAGTTGTATTTAATTTATATTTCTCTTGATTTTACAGCATCAGCGCACCATTGGCACTTAACTGAATTGAAGGTCACAATACCCAGTGTAAATTCTAACCAGACATTAACCGAACAGCCAAATCTATCCTGTACACTTAGCTCATCACCCCAGTCACATGACCCCTCTCCTCTCCTCCCCCAACTTCCCTCAAGGAAGTGTCATCTTTGCAGCATGCCAGGAAGCAACTTGGGCTCTGATAAACCAAGGGGGAAAAAGACAAGTTAAGGATTGTACACAAGAACCCCCCTGCCAGGTTCATGACTTAAGGAACCCCAGTGTTATTAGAAGTGAAACCTATTTATATATGGAACAACAAGTGCATAGAGGAGATTTTAGGAGATATATCTTTAAAGCTTGGAAGAATGTGACTGGAGTGTCGGTGCACTGGATCTCATGAGTACACAGCCCTTGCCTGACAAGAATTACTCAAATAAGGAATGCATCCGATGAAGTGAGCTGTAGCTCACGAAAGCTTACGCTCAAATAAATTTGTTAGTCTCTAAGATGCCACAAGTACTCCTTTTCTTTTTGCGAATACAGACTAACACGGCTGCTACTCTGAAACCTGTATGTGAGTAATTTGTTTCACTATACATTGAGAACCTTTGTATAGTTTAAAAGTCAAACTGCTTTCTACTGAGCAGTAATTATTTCTTATCCAGATATTTAGAAAAGTGCTCCTAGATTTACAAATAAGTTCCCCTCCTCCCACCCAACTCCCCTTAGGTTAACCTGGACCTCAAGGGAAAAAAAAACATGATCAGTCTTCATAGTGGCTAGCTGCAACTCAAACTCTCATTTTTTTCCCATGTGTCCTCAAAACCTACTGCACTTCCCTGTCCTAAATTAGATCATGATGCTTTGTGCTTTTAAAAAGCTGCCAGGTTGCATCACGTCTACACTGGTCTCCATCACAGAGATACATCAAACCCACCGTCACAACACATAGTGAAGATTTTCATTCCAGCAGACTGACCGCAAATAGTTGTTTAGGCACTGTGCACTTGAATAAGGGGAGACAAAATTGTGTGCCTAGATAAATATGAAAAACATTGTTTAGTGCATGATTGTGGGCAGTGCACAGTAAGCATATTGTTTGTTTACTTCCCACACCAGAGATTTTATCCACTAGACATACCAAACAGCTTAGTTACAAGGGTGACTAACACTGAACTGACCTATAAGAAAAAGCACGTTCAATTTATTTTTCATAGTTTTCAATTTCCCGCTTTGCCTCCCAGGCTGAACCTATGCTTTACCTTGTCCTGAAGCATCACTAATACGCAACAGAATGCAGTCTCTTATATGTTCATGTTTTATTTCAACCGAGTAGATAGTTATAGAAACATTATGTACATAACAATATACATACTACATATCTGCATCTTTATTTAATAATACCTTATCCAAAGGTTCCCAAATGTTGTACGAGGTTACCAGTGGGCAGTCTAATAGCACATTATTTAATATATTGTGTTTTCATAAAGTGCCTGAGAGTTTATGGCAGCACCATGATCAAACTCAAGTTTAGGGGTGATATTCTGCTTATCAATATCCTCTGTAGTTTCAGCTTGATAGGATATTCTTCACTTCCCTATCCTAAATCACAATTATCGTGCTTTGTGCTTTTAAAAGCTCCCAAGTTGCACTGGGAATGTGGTGGCATTATAATGGTGCTGAAAGCCACTCCTATATATTTACATACAAAAAACTGCACCGTGAAATAGTTATATTTGCCACATACTTGAAATCCACAATAATAAGGAAATGAAAAGTTAATCCTTTTAGTAGATACCCTTTACTCCTCCACCCACGAGCACATGCATTACCATTGCTCCAGATACTGTACACTACAGCCCCATACCCTGTCATCTTAACTCTGCTATTTGTTCACGCTTCCACACACACACTCCCTTACTAGACTACTAGTAAAACAGGAAAAACATTAAGAGGAAAAAGTCTAACAGTCTTTAGTCTTACATAACAAAATGTCTTTTTTGTTAGTCTTACATAACAAAATGTCTAAAGACTATTTTCCAGTGTGTGCCCTTTTGAGCACCTTAAGTGGACAAATTTTAGCCAAATTGTTTGTGGCCATGCAGCACCTTTGGCAGTCAGGCTACCTTTATTTAAGTGATTTATACAGGGACTGAGGTGTCTAATTGCAGGCACCTAAGTTAGAAAACATTGGCATAAGAAGATAGATAGTGGAATCATGAGCAAAAATCAGCATGCAGTGATAAAAAACACGACATCAAACAATCCAGGTTTTAATAGATAAATGCAAGGTACTGGATTATAGGAGATGTAATTGTGCAGGTATTTTTAATAGAGTAGTTTGTTGAATGCTGACAAGAAATTGATCTTTCTTAAGAATAAGTATGTTTCTTAGAAGCTAAATGGAATGTTCTTCCTCTTCAGAGCCAAGGAGAAACTGCTGGTGGTGACAACTTCACTCCCAAACACATTTTCTTGAACTGATTGGTATAGAAGACTTTTTTGTGCTCTTGGTGGTGTATCATGTCTGCCAAGGGATTTATACCTAATAATTTAGATAATTTGTGAATAAAAAAAACCAAAAACAAAACCAAGTATACACAAAACCCCGCATATGCTTACATACCTGTCAAAGTTTAATTTACTGAGCCTGATTCAGCACTATTACTGCAGTTTTACACTGGTGTAACCTAGCATAGACTAAATTTAGCATTGGGGTAATGACTAGTGATCAAAATGATTAGTTTAATAATATGATGCTAAAATTTTTAATTCCATCATAGTTTCCCTTCAGTGGAAAGAAGGCAATACAAATATTAAGGCAGACAGTACCGTTTTATTTCCTGTCTTGTCTTTTATAAGGATTATATCCTTAGATGCTTCAGTGAAGTACTACACTTGTGGTGACTTCTATCACAACATGCTAGCCAGTGTCTTGTTGTAATTTGGTGTGTCTTTTCAAAGGAGGGTGAAATAAGTAAGGATTTTGCTGCCTCAAAAATATCCTTTAAGTGGTTAATTATCCAGAGCTAAGGACCATCTCCTTTGATGCATCTTACAATACTGAGTATGCTTCAGAGTCAGCCATGTTCAACTATCAGTATAAGAAGTTCAGGGAGTTTCAATTCAGAATGTCAGAGTTCAGAGATGAGACTGCAGTACCTCATGGGAGATGTAGTCCAGCAAAGGAGCCTGGCTCATAGGAGAGAATGGGGGACAGGGGGATGATACACTACAACTCCCATGAGTCACAAAGGCATGTCAGGCTGATGTAGTTTAATGTTAATGACTTGAAAATAAATACTTTGTCAATATTTTGTTTAGCTGTCCCTGACAGATAATCAAAAAATTTGTGGGGAAAAAAATCAAACTTCCCATTCAATATGTTATTTTGTGGAAACTTCATTTTCCCTCAAAAATCACTGATTGAAAATTCCCAGTCAGCTCTACTGAATAAAATCAACCAAAATTATGTTGGGTTTTAAGTATTACCACATCCCTAACTGAAAACAAACTAGATTTCCTCTCGCCCCTTATGTGTCTTTGGCTGGATTAAGGATAATCTCCAATTGTCAACAGTTTGACCCACTATTCTTGCCCTACAAGGGACAAATGAGCCTTGAAATATGTAGCCACTGCACTACATTCACCAGATCAGCCTGAGACTTGGTTTGCATTCCATGGAAGCCTCCAGACAGACTGCTTTAAATGTGCAAACTGTGAGTTGTGTTGACTATTGGCTCGGCATTCCCTGCACATACCTGTAGAACTTCACAGGGTTGACAGGGTTAAATACACAATGCCACCAAAGGTGGAAGAGAGTTTAAGACATTTAAGCAATGGGGGGGAGGCACTTTCTAAAGGAGGTTTCTAAAGCGACAAATTGAAGTGGTGTAGGATTCCACAGAAGAAAATAAAAACAAGGAATAGAAAGAAGTGCAGTGCGGTGCCCGCACAACATACGCTCACATCTTCAGCTTCTGGATCACATACCCTGCTTCTCTGTTCAAAAGCATCAGAAACATAAGCAGTTCACCTCAGAATATCCATTTATGTTTTCCCTTTGAGGTTTATCACAAAAGAATAAAAGCCTTCCTGTAAAAGTGATAAATGGTGTCTCCAGTGGTTTTATGGTCCTTATTTGAAATTAAGCTACGGATAGTGTTATGAATAGTCTCTTATTTCATCCTAAAGTTCTGCTATCCTCCTCCACTCGGTCTACACTGTATGTCTGGATACTCCAGCCAATACCACTCAGAGAGGCTGGTTACATATTTTCTCTTCTAATTTTATCCCAGAAAGGTGTGCACAATATGATAGTCCACACCCACTTTCCTAGAGACATTTTTAGGCAGTCCCGCCCACGAATTGGAATGTGACTTCTTAACTGGAGACCTAATTCTCAGTCCTGTCAGGCAAGTTTGTAAAAGATACCTTTGGAACATGCATTCCTGGTTTCTAGGTTTGTGCTACGATGTCATCACTTGGTGTTTCCCAGCACATGTGAACATAACTCCAGAGTCAGATCACCAGATATAATCCTTATTGCAAAATATACAGAAGGAGTCACTTAACATTAAGATGCCAGGAATCTATTTCCTTCAGTGACACTGAACTGCATTTTTATATTATTGGTCATCAAGATGCAAAGCTTTCCTTGCAGAGTGCATGATACCAGACTCACAGTCTGGCACAACAGTTTAATTATTATGATTTTATCCTATATTTCTCTCCTTAGCCTTATGGATTGCTTAGGCATTGGAATGTGAATACCAGAGCACGACAGAAAACTGTCCCATTTCCCATTCCATGAAATCTTTCAAGATTCTAAGAAGTCTTATTCCACATTGGGACAAAATGGAGATCTATCAAATGTTTTCCATGACAAATGAGAAGGAGAGACCCACCCCAGACAAGACTGGTGGTTAGCCATTACAGGATTTGGAGTGCAACCCAGACCAGCGAGAGGTTGAGTCACAGCCTGTCCTGCCACTGCCTCAAATGCTTTGCTACTGCAACTCCCTGCCTGGAATGTTTAGAGTCAGCAACAAGCATGCAGGTCACACCCTGAGGGTCTGTGTATAATTACAGTGCTGCACCAACAACTGCAACCCCAGCAGCCTGCCAGCAACATACTAGTCATGCTCCTGGGTCTCTACCAGCTTTGGTTACTGCTTGCAAGGTGACTCCAACACCCTCCCAGTCTTGAATTTTCCCAAAACCAGGTGCTTTGTAATATCGAGCCCCCTCCTGGACAGTCCAGAGAAATAATAAGGTTTGTTTATTCCCCTAAAGACCCACAAGCACATCACAGCTTACTAACTTCACTGGGATAAATACACTCTTCTATTTAAACACCGCATTGAGTTGGTTTATAGTAAAAATAAAACAAATGTATTAACAACAGAGCAGAGGTTAAGTGAAGCCAAGTAAAAGCAATAAAGTTAGAAAAGGTTACAAGGAAATAAAAGTGAAAAGATATCTAAAAGTTTAAAACAATCTAGCAAGCTACAGGCTTTGCTGAAGATGGTTTTTCTCACCTATATTCAGTTCCCAGAGACTTCAATCCCCCCTTGGTTGAAGGACCCATCTTTCTCAGCCCAATCCCTGCCACCCCCAGCTGCCCGGGGCTGAAGCCAAAACCCTACCACCCATATCTTAGCTTCACAGGGCCCCTGGTAATTGCCCTGCTTGCTATCCCCTACACTGGCTTTGTGTTCATTTCGTGATTCATTGTTTATTTCCCGCATCCTGTCCATGACTTTCAATAAAAATACCCGGGCCAGAATCGTAGCCTTAACCATTACTGATGGGCCTAGACTTCGCTCTCTCTAAACTTATTGGCTCTAAATGGGGCATTCCCCTCTATCAATAAGAACTTGGATCAAGTTTTGACATACATCAGAATTTTAGGAGCTAAAGTACGTTCACTTTGAGTAGACAGTAGCAGTGATTTTTATATAATTTCTCACAAGATGACCCACTGTCAGATCATTTCAGCCCTTGCCAAACGCTCATGCTTCATTATAAGAATACCATCCAGTTTCTGAACACACGGCATACATCCAACATGCATCTGCTCAATGAAGCATAGCTATTCATTGTGTGGATCATCTTACAGCAACAAGCTGAAACATGATTATAAGTTCAAAACATTGAAGGTAATTTTACTATTGTATTCCTAATCAAGGCATCATCTCTCTCTTACCTGTTGTCTTAAGACATGTTTAAAATTGTACCATTCACAATTTCAGTGCTTTGAGATAACAAGCAAACTGTTAATAGAAACTCAGACTACTAAATTAAGTCCACACCAAACAATCAATCAAAAATCCCAAACTTATCTCATCACATTGGTCAGAACGCTTCCGCACAAAAACAGGATGCAAACCAACTTTTTAAAAACCACCCTTATTTTTCTGTTCTCTCCCTAAACATAACAAAAATACATGGAGATTTCTCCCCCTTTTCCAAAGGTAGATAAAAAAACCAATTTGGAACGTCAACTGCTACTGAGAAGCCCAGAATCCACAGTACTTGATCATGCACTCCAATGTTGACTTTTAAAACTGATTTGCAATTTTAATATATACACGTATTTTGTTAATGATTTGGGAATCTCGAAGAGTTTTATTGGTAACTAACACTTCACATGATCAAAGCTGAAAGATTTTAAAAATCTAATTTAGTTTTCACCATTTATGATGTGCACAAATAGCATATTCTGGGGTACAATCCAGACCAGTGAGGGGTTGTCTGACCACCTGTCCTGCAACCTTGGGTGCCTGACAATGCTTTGCTGTTGTTGCTCCCAACCTGGGATACTCACACCCTAAGGGTCTGTATACAGCAACTCAGACCCCAGCAGCCTGTCAGCAACACTCCAGTCACACTCTGGCTTTCACCAGCCTTGGTTACTACCTGCAGGGTGACCTTCAACACACTCCCAGTCCTGAATTTTTCTCAAAACATGTGTTCTGCATGGTCCAGCCCTCTCCTGGGCAGTTCAGATAGAGGTTCGTTGCCCCTATAAGAAGTCAATGTCCAACAGTTTGCTCCTTTGATTGGAATTACGAAACAGTTCAGTTTAAACTACACTGGATTAGTTTTTGATTAAAAAATAAAAAAAGTTTATTTAACTAAAGAGAGAGATTTTAAGTGAGTACAAGTATAAGCCATTAAAGTCAGAAATGGTTACAAAAGAAATAAAGATAGAATGCTTTCTAGTAGCGAAAACTTAATAAACTAGAGTTGGTTCAAGCAGGGGTGCTGGAACAATCTTTATAGTGGGGGTGCCGAGAGCCATTGAATCAAACTGTAAACCCTGTACAGGATGGAAACCACTTCAAGCCCGCGGGTGCTGCAGCACCCCCAGCATCCCTAGTTCCAGCCCCTATGGGTTAAAGATAAAATCCTTACCACATGTTCCCAGCAACACAGCTGATCAAATTCTCCAGACAGGATCTACCCCCAAAAGTCCAAGCGCTGGTTCCTTTGTCTTCTCAGGTGAAAGAAAGAAAGAAAGAAAGAAAGAAAGAAAGAAAGAAAGAAAGAAAGGCTATGTAGGGGGGGTTTGCCCCTCACTTTTATAGTCCAGTCCCATTTTGAAATGCATTTTCCTGAGGGTACCCCTAGATAAAGTACCTTCCTACTGTGAGGACAGAGACAAGGAGTCTGACAATGAAAGAGGTTCCATGCTGTTGTTTACTAAAATGCAGATTGATCTGTTCCTGCCCCATTTTGTTGCCAAAGAATAGCCACTTGACTGGTGATCAGATTTGATGACACCTGGTAAGAGCCATCAGCTTGTCCATGGTCTTTCAGAAACAGGTTTACCCCCTCCCTAGACTTGTCTGGTAAACACACCTCAGTCATAGTTTCAGCTTATGTTCATAACTCTTAATGGGCATTTCATACATACATAACACAAGAATATTCATGATTAGTGTGTTACCTAAGAACATAAGAATGGCCATTCTGGGCCAGACCAATGATCCATCTAGCCCAGTATCTTGTCTTCTGACTGTGGCCAATGCCAGATGCTTCAGAGGGAATGAACAGAACAGGCAACCACTGAGTGATCCATCATCCCCAGTTGTCCACTCCCAGCTTCTGGTAGTCAGAGGCTAGGGATACTCAGAGCATGGGGTTGCATCCCTGACCATCTTGGCTAATAGCCATTGATGGACTTATTCTCCATGAACTTAGTTAATTATTTTTGAACGCTGTTATAGCTTGGGTCTTCAATGTTATTAGTTGTCAAATGATACCTCACAAGATATATTTTGTACAAAGATTATTACAATAGTGTATAGGGTGTGAATACTGGGGGCATTTGGTCACAATAGTTTTTGCACTTCGCTCAGCATGGCTAAGCTGGTTCTCATGTAGTAGTAGTTTCTAGCCCTGCAGGAGAAGGTTAAAATTTTAGTTTTTTTAAATTAAAAGACAAAGCAAAAACACACTTCCTACTAAATGTTATAAACCTTCCTTTCTGCTGTAAAATAGTTTTGGTTCTAAACTGATCAACATTGCTCCTTGAATCTGGTAATGGAAAAAGAAATCAGAAAAAGAAAGAAACCTAGCACAATAGGTCCTGGTCCATGACTGAGACTCTTAGGTACTGTGGTAATACAAATAAAGTAATGATCCTCCAATAACATGGTATTATATAACTCTGTGCATGTATCTCCTGCATCTTTTCCTCCGCTTCCCCAATTCATGACTGCCGCAAACAGCCCAGAATCATCAAGACAGTTTGCCTAGGACACTTGCCTTCAATAGAAGAAATTAGGGTAGGCTGCTTTAACAAGCAGTGGATTGGGTTTCTAAATCCCTTTGCACAGATTACAAGACTAAGCATGTTTAGAGTGTAAAGCTTGAGGCCCTCCACACTTAAATTCATAACTGTGCTAGATACTTGCTAAACAGAAGTGCAGCTATGATAGTGTTACATTGATTAGCTGATGTGGTATTAAAAGGATGCACCCTGCCTACACTAGAGTTGAAAAAAAAGATAACATTACAGCTGTATCTGAGGCATATACCTGTTAAATACAGTTATACCTTTTTCTAGTGTAGATGGGAAGAGTGGGGCTTTAAAGTTAAAACTTTTCAAGGCTGTTGGGTTCTTGGGAACTACTATTTTGGACTTGCAGCCAGAAGTTCAAATGGTTCCAGTTAAATGGCTGACTAATGATGAAACTGCTCCTCACAGACTCAGCTACTAAATTGTATAACGCCATCAGTAGGGCATTTCCCAATTTTAAGTGTAAACACACTTAAAGTGCACCATTTTGTAACATCAGCTGGAAGCCTGGGAAAATACAGCCTGTCTCGCATCAAAATTCTTAATTCAAAACCAACTCCAATCTTTTAAACCTCTGGGGTTACTGACATTAACTAAAACCTTACGTGTCAAACACAAATGAGGGGAAATGAATAGTAAAAAGACAGTAGGATCTTCCAACTAAAGTCGGAGAAAAGCCAGAGGATTTTAAGGCCCCATCACAGCTCAACTGAGACAGGATGAGACAAGTGCTTGGGAGAGTAACGTATTATAATTGCTACCTCTAATGGAAGTAGAGGACTCCCTGCCACCTTTTAATACAATACCACAGCATTGTCACTGAAGGTAAAAAATAGACTGTCACTTGCTGCTTGAAAGCACTGTGGTAAACATGCTACCTATATTGGCCCTTTTCCCCTTCATAATGTCAGCCTGCAATTTATTTATTCTAAGGCCTGTTTTAAACATTTATCTCCATCATCACAATGGGAGTTGGGGAATCATGGAAGACCTAGCCATCTATCATTTCATATCATATATGCATTATGGCCAAATTCTGCCCTGGCATGTCCACAATGATGTCAAAGAGGATACCAAAGCAAAAATTTAAGAGGAAAATTTAGCATTAGAAGCTAAAAGTGTTAAAATACTCTCTAACTTCCGCAGTTTGTGTGGAACTGTAGACTTTTCCAAAATACACTTAAAGTTCTCTATGTGAGGAACCTGTAGTCCAACTGGCAACAAAGCCTCAAGAAACTGCACTCAAATCTTACAATTCCCAGCCAACGACATAGTGGCAATGCCGAGACAAAGACTGCTGTCTACCAAAGCATGGAACAGGCACCATAACGATAAATCATGATTTCAGACTCTGTGCAGGAACAGTCTTCTTTCGGGAGGTTGGCAAAGTTGCGTTTGTTGTTTTAGTACTTCTGGATCTCCTCGAGCCATTCAAAGCACATATTTCTTGTTTACTATGTTTTCCAGTGGACATCCAGGAATCCTAGCTGGGGTAGTTGCGTAACTCTAGGTCTAAATGAAACATGTACATGCAATTACTGTTTGATGTGGTTGCCTCTTGAGAATAAAAGCAAAGTGACCAAATTCCACTGAGTCAGTGAGTCCAGTTAGCCTTGGCTGCCTTTCATATAGTGAGGTGTCTAGTGTCCATTAGTACCGGCTATTGCGACATTAAAACAAACCAGTTCTGATGGTTACTATAATGTTGGAAAGATACCTCCTACTAGGATCCAGTTCTCTGGATCTCTGCCTACACTGTACATTTAAACTTAAGAAAAAATACTTTTTTTAAATTTTCATTTAACCCTGGAAATAAGTCTGTTATATGGTGCCAATACTTTAACAAAGAGCTCCCAAAAATATTTTTCCCCTAAGCCTGTCATAAAAATCACGTACCATAAGAGTGTGTGTTTGAAAAAAGGAGGGTAAGGAGTTAGAAAATCTATTAATTTATTTTCTCATTAAGACCACTGCTCTTATAACCAAGGAGGGAGGCAGCACCACTGAACAATCTGGCTTATGTTAAGGACACTTCCTGTAAGTGTTATACTTTTGTTTCTAACAAAATACACTCAAATATATTCATACCATAATGACTCTTAATTTGCAGAATTGGAAGAACTCCCATTCCTCCACAGGCCCCCCCAGTGCAGTTCTGTTTCAAGTTGAAGGCCCTGATCTTCTAGGCCAAATGCCCATCAGCATGAATGAAACCATCTTAAAAAAATTCCCAGTGTTGCTAAAACTGGTTCAGCTTCACCAGCTTTAGGAATATTGACAGCCCTAGAGTAGGTGGCCCTCCAATGTTTTAACACAGTGGTGATATGAGATAGGCTAAAAATGCTGGTGGAAACAAGCAGCGCATGTACAATAGGTCTTCCAAAGCTGCCTATACTGGTGGAGCTCCAGCGTTAGCAACACAAACATTTTCTGAAAGTTTCCTTAGCATAGACAGCGCCGAACAGTCGGAATCCAGTGGTATCAGAAACTGCAAACCTCTCTTTGACCTTCCAAAAGAGCTGCTCTTCACTGGGAGGGTACAGCTTATAAGCAGAAACTGTGGCACAGCTGGTGATAAAGCATTTTTTTGTCATGGAGGTCTGGCTATAAAACGAACTCCCAAAGGAACTGGTCACATTGGGAGCATTCTGATAGACTCTCCTCTCTGAAAAAACATTCCTGCCCTAAGTAGATTGACAGAGGTGGTGGTAGGGAATTACAGGTATTATTTCAAGCACAGTCTCCTATGCCAGAAAAGGGAGAAGAGGAGACTCCATGGAATGTTCAACATGAAGTTGTAATTTACATGGGAAGTGCTTAGATACTATGGTGATGGATTCTCATAGAAAACTTTCAGACAAAGCGATATCATGAATGGGGAGTGGAGAGCTAATAGGGTACATCTACATAGTGATAAAGAACCTATGGCTGGCCTGGGACAGCTGACTGGGACTTGTAGGATTCTGGGATGAAAAATTGCCAAAAACCCAGCAATTTTTAGCTTGGCACCTAAGCACATGAGCTCAAGTCAGCTGACCTGGGCCAGTCGCAGCCGTGCCATGGGTCTTTTATCTCTGTGTAGATGTACCCACAGGGGCCTTTTAAAAGTTTAATTGTTTGGTATATTCCCAAGAATTGCTGGCATGGATGATTTAGCAATTTTCAGAGAGTAGGGGTGACTCCATCAGCAGTAGTGGAGTCATCCCAGCCTTCTCTGCAATTGGGTGGCAGAATTTTAAGAAGGTGTTCCCTGGAGCACTCCTCAACCTATCACTTCAATCTCAACAGATCTCTCACACAGCTTTCGCTGTGTTCCCTGCTCCAACTGCTCTACGGCATTTTTTTGGACAAAATTGCTTTAGCTCCTCCCACAACATACTAAAGGGCAGTGTATAATAAACCGCTATATCACTAATGAATGTGCTTACTCTCCCTTTCACCCGCAAGGTCTATGCTCTCTGCCAAAGCGGACAGCCAATTTGTGTTCAGCACAGACAGATGTAGAACTACTAGGCTCTCCCATGACTCTTCACTCATTGGGTTTTTTAAAAGTCTAAAACAAGTGTTATTCAGACTGGAGGTATCGGTTCACTCTGTAAAAAGAAAACATGCTAGTTTCCCCTCAGTTCTTATGTGGAGTCTGTGCACTCTGCATGTCACGAGATTATTGAGCATCCAGGATGGACATATGTCTGGGGAATTTGGGTTTTCTTGGTAAACAAAATGGTCTGTTCCCATAGGAGTTGATGGGTAAAATTCATATAAACTGGTGCAACTCTGGTATAAGCAGCTCTAATTCTACTTCCAAGCTGTGCTTATGCCATGATGGAATTTAATTACTGCACTGAAGCAGTTGCTACCTAATTTGCCCTTAACAGATTCAGAGACAAGTGTTATCTTGAAAGTATCTTTAAGCATTTGCCAATGAGACTCAGTCTGGTATGGAGCTGTGACTTTAATGGCTTAAACCCCTATTGAGCGAAGATTTCAACTCATGACAGATTTACAACAGTCAATCAGTTTATCCCACAAATGCAATCAGTAGAGCTCCCTAAGTGGTAGCTGGACTCAACATGTGAATAGTCTGTACATCACTGCATCCAAGACTCAAATGCAGACCCTGGCACATTATAGACAGCAGCTCTAACTGCGTGGGCCTAAAGGAGCCTCTACCTGAGGGAACCCGCTGGAGCCATGTAAGCTAGTCTCATCTGGAGGAGAGTCTTTTCATATCTTACATTTCATAAGCATCTCTAAAATTACAGTGCAGCACAGAGTTCTCTGTAAAGCCAAACCCAGTGAGTGTGCAGTTTTGCTTTCTTTGTCCTTCTGCCATTTCTAACTTTGGTTGACATTGTTTCCTTTGAGAATCTAGAAAAAACATGCAGTTCCCAGAGGCTCCAGTTGCAGAGGTGAACTTCCTGCTTGATAAAGAGGTATGGAGCCAGATTCAAGTGGCCTATGAAGCTAGTGTAAATCCAGAGGAATTCCTCTGATTTTCTCTACTGCTACTCCTGGTTTACACCACTGTTACTGAGAGCAGCATCTGCCTTGTGGGTTTTTGTTTGTTTATTTAATAGCAAAGTCCAAATCTTGTAGTAACTATTCGTAACCAATTAGAAGCCACCATCTCTCAGCAGGAAAGCACACCGTGATTTTGTTTTTTCTCAGGTTATTTTATTAATCTTAACAGATTGTTGCAATTTGTAACCTTAAACTTTTTCTTTTTTTGGCATAGCAGATAAATTAAACCTCAACATCTTTGCAGGATTTTCCTTGCTGACATGGTAACATTTATTGTCTCAAACCTGGAACCAGTTTTTACAGAGTGCCTGGTCGAAGAAGGTCACAGATCTGGCAAATAAAATTTCTAAACCTAGAGCTGGGTTGCTGAGGGGCATGCTTTCATCCCTGTCTGAGGAAAACCCCCTCAAATTGGCTTCTTTCCCTGACTCCCCATCTCTTGCAGTGTAAGCACCCAGGGGCCCACAATAGAAAGAGCCCAGTGACACCCCTCCATCCTCCCCAGCCTCTTGTCAACAGTGGGACCATCTTCTGTTCTTTCCCCTCACTGCAATCCTGGGCCTGGGAAGAGGGGCCCCTGCTGCAGCCCACACTTTGGCCTGGGAGAGGGGTACAGAAAACCCCAGGAGCTGCTGGAGGAGCAGAGGTAAGGTTGTGGGAGCAGAACGGATGTGGTGTTGAAGGGGCAGAAGGACAGGGAGATGTGATGTCATTTCTGCAGAAAATGATAGATTGGCCCCCTCTCACACACTCACCTTTCGGACAACTTCAAACACTTCTCCGCACCCCAAAAGTCTAGTTTTACTTAATACTGCGAGCCAGATTTTGAGAGCCAGAATGAGTAGTACTTTATTTCATGAATAGTCCTATTGATTTCAATAGGTGATACTCAACTTAAGTAAGGGGTGTCAGAATCTGGTTCCATTTTAGTATGCTCATCTGTATTTTAAAAGCCAGACAGAAGGGAAACCACTGGTGATGTAAGGATACTGAACATTTATTTTCAAATGAGCCATGCACAAAAGAAAATCTAGGAGAGAAAAAAAACCAAAAACACAACCTCCCCTCCCCCACAGCATGTTAGGCCACACTTCAAAGCTTCTAAAACTATTCCAGAAACAATGATATATTACTTTTTAACTAATAAATACTGTCCTGCTATGTCTTCATTCAGGAGGTCAGATGAGGCAATCACAAGTTACCAAGAGTCATGGTGGATTCTCCATCACCTACAATTTTAAAATCACATTTGGATGTTTTTCTAAAAGATCTGCTGTAGGAATTATTTGGGGATGTTCCATGGCCTGTGTTACGGAGGATGTCAGACTAGATGATCACAATGGTCCCTTCTGGCCTTGGAATCTGTGAATACTTCCAACCACCTAGGATTTCACAATACTGTTATGGTGGGGGTCACCAGATGGTGCTGTTACAGGTCTTATGTTCCTTTTCTTAGGGCACAACCACCGTGCAGTTTTTTGAACAAAGGCCTATGTTAACATTGTGAATATGTTGTCTTAGAGCTGTGGCAAGCAGCAAGGGAGCTCATTCTTTGCTTTAATCATTCCACCTCGAGACAATTCTTGGGGCTGAGTTGCTCCCTGAGAACTGGGGGTTGGGGCTTTGACAGAGATTTCTGAAAGTTGGCATTGAATGCACATTGTTTAGAGCTGTCCTTGAACACAGCTGGTCACAAAGTGGAAAAACAAACAAGAATATACCCAGAATCCACATCATTGATTTCCCCTCCAAACAGGAAACTGACCTGCAAGATTCCCCCCAACATCTGATACCATTCAGCAGAGGGGCAACAATACCCAGCTTACCAATAATCAAAGAAAAGGACAGAGATGCTTTCTAAATTGTAGTATTCTGAACAATGGGCCAGTTCAGAGATCTTCACTCAACCTCACTCAAGAAAAACAGCTATTAACTGAGTAAGAGGCTCTTATTATTTAGCTTATTTGTATTCTACAGTTCTATCCAACAATACCTATGTCTGTCTTTTGATTATTCACACTGCTTTTCAATAAAAGAATAACAGGACAATATCTGGCAAAAAAGACAGCTTCCAGGTTTGTAGGTGTTATTAAGGGCTATGAATTAATATCAAACCATGCAATGTAAGTGTTTATACTTATAGCTAAACGCATATTCTTTCACTTGTCTTTTCCAATCTAATTTCTTGCTGGACATTCCTGATTCACTGAAATCCTCTCTGAATTAGAGCCATATGAAACTGACCCAATGAGCTGTGCAGACTTGACTTTCACTTATATTTTCTTCCTTAGAGTAGCTAACTGCAGACAACAATTCTGAAAACATTTTGGTTTTGGAATGGGAAAAAAAAATCGACAACCCCAAACCACTGCAATTTACCTGAGCCATCTGCCTCACAGACAGTGACATACAACTCCTGGCACCATGGATATTCATTTTGACTGTCTCCTTTTCTTCGCCCACTCACTACCATTAAGGAAAAGAAAAGTGTGCAATTCAAAAGCTGTTACAGTGGAAGCTCACAGAGGTGATGTGCCTTGGTAATACACTCAATTGTATTAGTGATGTGCCTTGGTAATACACTCAATTGATTGGTGTTACAATACTGCAGCAGATGGACCTCCAGTAAGACCACAGATTACTGTTCTTGTACAATACCATTAAGAATGCTGGACCTACTCTAAACTGTAGTGCAAGTTAAGGGGAGCACTCTGACCCGACAAGTGAGTTGAATAGCAGAGACTAATCTAAACTGTATGGAGGATCACTGACTTATTCCTGCAGGATGCTTTAGAGGCCAACAGGAGGTATTCTGGAGTAGAATTTACTGCTGCTTTGAAAAGACACAGCATGAACCATCTCTAATATACAGGGCACTCGTATATGATGATATGGTGAACCACCACCTCTCATGCTCCCATCATGTTCTCCAAAACCTCAGCTTTCAGTTTTAAAAAGTCAGTTTCTAGCTGTGATGGTTCCAAAAAACTTCAAAAATATAAACCAAGTGTAACTGATGCAGAGATGTCAGAGTCAGCAGAGAGCCTTGAACAATAACTCTGAGAGATTTCAAGGGAGAGGGACAGTCACAGATTTACATAATGTACCATGACATCTTATTTTGGTGCCACAAGAAGGTGACATTTAGAGATGCTATTTATTTCCTCCCCCGCACACAACCCCTACACACACGCACAATCAACAAGCCAAACCCAAGGAGAACAGCAGAACCCATGGGCACATTTGAGCACCACTGAGGTGGGGGCCAAGCTGAAGGAGCTCTTGGGAGCTCAGAAATGTGCATAATCATATTTTGAACCTCTGCATAATCCGCTGTGAGCAGTATCTGATTCTTGCAGCTCACCTGGGTGACACATTTTCTGTGAAAAGAAAAGGAGTACTTGTGGCACCTTAGAGACTAACAAATTTATTAGAGCATAAGCTTTCGTGAGCTACAGCTCACTTCATCTGATGCATTTGGTGGAAAAAACAGAGGAGAGATTTATATACACACACACACACACACAGAGAACATGAAACAATGGGTTTATCATTCACACTGTAAGGAGAGTGATCACTTAAGATAAGCCATCACCAGCAGCGGGGGGGGGGGGGGAAGGAGGAAAACCTTTCATGGTGACAAGCAAGGTAGGCTAATTCCAGCAGTTAACAAGAATATCAGAGGAACAGTGGGGGGTGGGGTGGGGGGGGAGAAATACCATGGGGAAATAGTTTTACTTTGTGTAATGACTCATCCATTCCCAGTCTCTATTCAAGCCTAAGTTAATTGTATCCAGTTTGCAAATTAATTCCAATTCAGCAGTCTCTCGTTGGAGTCTGTTTTTGAAGCTTTTTTGTTGAAGGATAGCCACTCTTAGGTCTGTGATCGAGTGACCAGAGAGATTGAAGTGTTCTCCAACTGGTTTTTGAATGCCTCTAGCTTTCATCCAGATCATACCACTCGATCCATTGTCTACAGCCTTTTCTTTTTGCGAATACAGACTAACACGGCTGCTACTCTGAAACATTTTCTGTGGTTAGAGCTTGGAAGCAGACCATCACCTTGCCCCTCTGCCCCATAATACATGATACCAAATAGCATATGTACGTTGGAGCAAACAAACTAACCAGCCAATCATGACCCCCTGGGCAGATGCTCCATGAGGTGAGCAGCTGAATAGGATTTGGCTTTAACATATTTTAAAATGTTAATGAGACCAATGTAGATGATATGCATGACAGATGAGTGTGTCCAGTAGCTGACCAAATTCATGGATTAAAAGTAAAAGTAGCATACATGTAACATTCTCCCTGTCCTACAGCAATATGGGAACTTGGGTTTATCTAAATGTATGGTCTAAAGCAGGCTTTGATTTCTTATTGAAAAGTGAGTTTATCTTGGTAAGTCACACCATTTTGAAAAACTTTGGGCTTGTCTATACTACAAGCTATATTGGTAAAATTTATGTCACTCAGGGGTGTGAATAAGCCACCCCACCCCCCACGAGCAACATAAGTTACACCGACCTAAGCGCCGGTGTGGACAGCACTATGTTAGCGGGAGAGCTACCTCCTCTTGCAGAGGTGGTTTTATTATGCGAGTGGGAGAGCTCTCCCCCGTTAGCACAGAGCATCTTCATCAGTGTGGCTGCACCACTGTAGTGCTTTTAGCGTAGACTAGCCCTCAGTGAAGGTGCAATAGAGTAAGTTAAGGACAGGCTCACCTGCCACTCTAAATTCTGGGGTTCCCTGAATCGCTTGCCAAAGTCTGGCACAGAAAAAGTTACAGTGAACCAAACAAAGTTATCAGCATATAATTACGGTTGAATGAATTTGCATTTGGCGAATATAGAAAGTTACACTTAACTTTCCACGCTTTCGGTGAATTTAACAGCAGCCCACGTTTCCTAGGAATGAACCTTCAGGCAAGGTTTGTGTGGATTGAAAAATAAGAGGTCTGAAATTTTCTAGCGTTTCCAGATCTTGCTTTCCTCTTTTCCATGCCATAGAGATTTCTTCAGCTCTCCCTCCTGATTATAAGGGGTGTGCTCATCCAATCAAGGAACAGAAATAGCAACATGGTATTTGTGACACTGTCAGCATGTGTCAAAAGGCCTTTAACTAGCTTAAAGCAGCACTCATGTTTGACCCTGTGCTAATGGCCCCAAACTTTAACAAACATTTATTAGCGTCCAAGTGTGGTGTGGGGGCAGTTTTAATGCAAAAACCAAAACAAAAACAAAAACAAAAAACCCCCAAAAAACACCCAAATAAAAAATTCCATCCAGAAGTGTTTCTCAGCAAAAAACTGTCTAAAAGAAAAAGCCACTGGTCAATCAGCCAAAAAAAATGTTATGCCATTGTATACACTCAAAAAGCTACACCTATACATTTAGGGATGGCGTTTCCATCTACAAACCGACCATGCTGCGCTACAGTGGCTTCATACTGTCAAGGACAATAACAAAAAACTTCTTTGGTGAAGTTTAGCTCTCCAAAATTTTAATTTTAAAATACAGCACATTTCAAAAGTTTCTAACAAAGTAGCTAATGCCCTCTCCCATAAAAGTTTCCCAAAATCAACTGGTTAAAATTGTCCTTAAAATGTAAAAAATATTGTTAGTTTTTATATAATCAGTAGTATATCTAAAGGTGCATGTGTCTTATTAATTCTGATTTTTCCTAAAGCTCAAGAAAAAAATCACAGCCAGTGTGCAGCAGGCTGTCCAGCACTGTTTATAATTTGGGAGGCATGTCATAAACATACAGCTAAGGGTAGCAAAAAATCCCTCCTTTACCTGTAAAGAAAAAAAATTATGTTACTCTTAGCTGTATGTTTATAACAGTGACACTGTCAGCACAGATTAAATTTGGAATATTGAGCATCAAATACTTATAAGAAAACTGTTCATATGGTTAATGCACAAAGTATAAAAAATGCCTAACGTGTTTTGAATAAATCCAGATATTTTTGCAATCTGAAGATACTGTGTTCTGTTGATGGATTGTATGAGCAAGAAAAACTAGATTTATTAAGGTTTCAGAGTAGCAGCCGTGTTAGTCTGTATTCGCAAAAAGAAAAGGAGTACTTGTGGCACCTTAGAGACTAACAAATTTATTAGAGCATAAGCTTTCGTGAGCTACAGCTCACTTCATCGGATGCATCCGATGAAGTGAGCTGTAGCTCACGAAAGCTTATGCTCTAATAAATTTGTTAGTCTCTAAGGTGCCACAAGTACTCCTTTTCTTTTTTAGATTTATTAAGTTATGTGCAGAAAGTTATTCACTCAGTTCTAACCAAAATATTAATATAAATGCACATATTTAAAGAGTTGGATAAAAACATGTTTTCAGACTGATGACAGTTTTTAAAAAAAGCCACTTTGGAGTGTCAGTGCAGACAAAGCTTCTAATACCTGTGAATTGTGTGTGTCTGTATCAAGCAAAAAGTAGAAGAACATTTTAACACAAAAACTATGATCTTGGGGGCCATATTTCACCCCCAAATTAAGTTACACAGCCCTGAAACACAAACAAACTGGCAGAACTTTCTCCAAAGCATTATTAGCAGACATGGCTAAAGTACAATACTCATCTTGTGGGATTACTATTATCTGCAGACTGAGTTTGTTTCTTCTTGTTCAGATCATGTAACTTGACCCAAAGTGAAAGCAGACATTCCTGCTCCAGTCAGCTTTTAATACTCCTCAACTTTGGTTTCCACTCAAGTGTGTGACTTATTTTTATCCAAGCAGGCTTTTCCAACTTCTTATGGAAAACTGCAAAATGGAAATGATGAAATCCATAGAGGAGCAACTTGGCAGGTCCTCCTGCTAGCAAGTCTAAAATGATTCCAGCAGATTGCATCTCTCTTGGAACACAGAAAGTATCAGGCAGCACTTAAATCTTGAACATCCTCTACCACATGATTTCAATTAGGGGGATTAAGAGAAAAATGTACATAGCTATAACCTTAATTAACTGGGAAAATAACATAAGAAGATACTATATGGGATCCATGCTATTGACTTCAGCAACACCATCTGGGTGCAAAGGTCCATGCTTCTGGATCCTGTTGCAAGATCAGGACCTGAAAGTCAGAATTGCCACCCCCAAGCATTCAAAAGTAACTAGTCAGGTCCCTAATGATCATGAGATTGACTTGGAAAGACATCAGTGCTATTTTTTTCTCCAGGACCAAAAGAACCCGAAACTTAAAAAAGAAAAGAAAAGAAAAGAAAAGAAAAGAAAAGAAAAGAAAACTGAGATTCTCATGTAATCTCTTGTCTCCAGGAACTGAACACACCAGAAGCCCTGAGGCTCGTTATAAAAATTACAAGAAATGGCAAAGTTTAGGTGTGTTTGTTCTCTGGACCCCATTAGCATAACATGACATTTTCTAAAATTGGAGACTCACTCACACACTGGTAGTGCATGAAAGAGAATGTTTGCATACAAGTAACTATTGGCACATGCAAATTCCTGACACAATATTAGTGCTATTGTAAGATTTTACATGACCGTAGGATTTATATATCCTGACTTCATTGTGTTATGCTATGCTGTTGCTCTTGCATGTATGAAGAGCGGTCTTCAAGCAGCACTCCTCACACAATACATCTCAAACACTAAATTAAGTCTGAATATTCAGCCAAGAGGTACAGTTAGTATATAGGAAATACATGAAATGATGGTACTGCTACTGAAAGGGTGATAGTTCTGGTGCATATGATTTCTGCTATTTACCACTAGAGAAACAAAAAGAGCATTCCAAAAGGACAAACTCAGATTCTTAAATAATGGATCAAATTACTGGTAGAAACAGGTGCAACTCTATGGAAATTGATAGAGCTTCCGCATCTATAGGGTGTCTCAACTTGCTTTGTAATCTAATCTGCAATGCCTCCTCTCCCAACCACAACCAAGTACATCCAAGTTTCCAAGCAAAGATTAAGAACTGAGCACAGAGCAGTTCAGCTCCCATGCTGCCACACCTTGCACCTGGTAGAGCTGCAGACACTACCAAAAGAAAAACCTGTTTCTCACCTGCCAAACAGGTTTAGGGAGGGGAAAAGTGACTTTAGAGCACTGCCCCTGAAACAAAATCAATCAGTCCAGGTAATAATAGCATGTCTACCGAACATGTGTTTTCAATCCAGGGAGGGAACTGCACAATTAAATAATTTCTCAGTGTAAACCAGTTCCTTCATCCACAGCATACACCTTGTACTGCTGGTTGGGCAGAACTATAATTCCAGTGTCATTAATTCCTACTAAACAAAAGGCAGAGGAGTGAGCCTGACCCAAGCCCCTTTCTGCAGCAGCTAGTCACAAAAGGAATCTGCAAAACAGGCTTAATCCTAAAGTCAAGGCTGTGGTCCACCGGCCGGCAGGTGAGCGAGTGGGGAGGAGCTTGCAAAAAACAGAATTCAAATAAAGTGAGAACTTCCAACAGCTATTGGAGCAATTTAAAGGTTCACACCCATCTGGCCTCCTCCTGTTCCCAAAATGCTCACCCCCACACACTCACACTCCTTCTGTTTCAAATCCTGCCCTTCAGGGAATTAGCTGTGTGCTGCCCATTAGTCTTACAAATTTATAAGACATCAAGACTATCCTAAAATCAAGATCTAATCCTGGGACAGGCCTAATTACGGTGAACTACTATAGGACTTTTCAGTTGTCTAAAATGGGGAATTTTAATCCCATTTGCCCAGCAGTGAAGGGTTCCATCCACATCACAAAGCCTCAAACACCAAGGAAAACTCTTACCCTCTATAACAGGCTGCCATTGTGAGAGATAACAGCAAAAAGGAAGCCGGGAGCCAAATCCTGACTCATTTGATGCTACTGTCAAAGTTGCACGTAGAAAAAGACAAAGCCCCCAGGGAGCCCTGCTTCATTAAGTGTTTTTCATACATAGGACAGGCAAACACTGGCAGACTGCCATTTCTCTTTTAAAAGAAACTAGGAAATCTCAAAACACAAAGAGAATGTTAAGATTGCACAGCTGAGCGCTCGAAGGTCACACTGGCAAAAATAAAGAAGCCCATGTACCTTTCATTCTGTCTCCCTGTGGTAACCTTTAATCAACATGTTATTGCTGAGATACAAATTGAGCAAACAGAGCAAACTCCTACCACCTTATCCAGTATCTCTTGAAGCAGGCACATTGTGTAAGGTATCTGTAGCATGGTTCCTATATTCACCATGGATAACATATATAAGTAGATTTCAGGGACTGCATAGCATACACAGAGTAGCCACGTAAGAATAGATGCTACTCATGTGTAACTAAAGTTGTAGGGAAAATGAATTTGAGATACAGAATGTGCTCAAAAAGAAAAGGAGTACTTGTGGCACCTTAGAGACTAACAAATTTATTTGAGCATAAGCTTTCGTGAGCTACAGCTCACTTTATCAGATGCATCCGATGAAGTTAGCATGCACCAAGCTAGGATGTGAACTTACAGGTCACTACCTACCCTCACACCAACTCCCCACACAGACGCTTTTACTGGGCACTGCAAGTGCCATCAGACAGTTTAGCATAGAAACCTAAATGGCCAGATGGCACTTTTAATGCACAGTGAGAGTGTCCAAATGGGGAGTTACCCTGGGAGAGGTAGTGACCGAAATTCCCTCTAAGCTGCACGGCCGCACAGCTACCTATTAAGCGCCATGCAGGTGCTCATGGCTGTGGCAGGGAGAGATGCCCCCCCCCAAGCTCCAAATCTGCCACAGCACCCCTCTCCCAGCCCCAAACCTGCTGCCGCCAGGGGTCAGGTGTCTGGCCTCCAGCCCTGACCCAGCCCGGCCTCAGACCTGGCCCCGACCCAGCCTGGCCTGGACCTGCCATGGCCAGGGGAGAGGTGCCTCTCCCTACCAGCCCAGGTGCTGCTGCAGCGAGAGAGGGCTCATGGGGGGGGGTCCTCTCTCTCCCCACCATAACCCCCGGGAGCCCCACTGCACCCCAAACCCCTCATCCCTGGCCCCACCCAAGAGCCCACAGCCCCAGCTGGAGCCCTCACCCTAACCCTCTGCCTCAGCCCTGAACCATTCATCCCCAGCCGGAGCCCTCACACCCTTGCACCCCAATCCTCTGCCCCAGCCCTGTCACACATCACCTCCATATTGGTGCACATAAAATTCATTCTGCACATGGGTGGGGAAAATTAGAGGGAACACTGGTAGTGACCTGTAAATTCACACCCTAGCTTGCCACGCACTAACTTCCCAGTGTAGACAAGCCCTAAGATAGAGTGGAAACCACTTGAGACTTCCAGAAGTGGACTGTACACAATACCAGGGAGGCTCAAAGGACTCTGAGGGACTCCAAACTCTTTGAAACCTCAGCATTTTTTTTAGCTTTAATAGAAATTATTAATCCTTCTTTAAGTCACTCCTTCACACATAGGGAAGGAAACAGCTTACTCCAAAGTAAGAAAATTAGATAATGCTGTACAAGAGGCATCAGCTTATGCACAAAACAAATCTTTTACCTGGGCTCCTTAGTCCAAGGCTTTTGGGGGATTTGTGTGTCTTCCCCTCACCTACTCTAAAACTACATATGGTTTCTTTCCACAACCCATCCAATGCCACAGTCCTTTGCAGTCACAAACAATTTTTGGATTGAGGTTACAGCAAAAAACCCTAAGGCTGCTTTGGTTGCCAAGGGCAAGGAGCTTGTGTACACATGGGGCTGCAGATGCTGAGTGGGCTTCTTCCCTTCTCCCATCCTTTGCCAAGCACTCACCTCTGGACAGGGCTTCTTCACAAAAAGGCCAGACATCCAGTTGCAGAGACCCTGGAATCCTGAAGGGAGGTGGAAGGGAGGAGCACAGAGCAGCTTTGGGACTGAGCAGGATAGTGGCAGCAGCAGGAGGAGGGAGAGGAAGGAAGGGAAAGAGCCACTCTTTCCATCTTCCTTCTCCGCCCTGTCAGTCCTCTTGAGTCCTAGAAGCCCCAACCTATTGCCAGTATTTCTTCCTTCAGCTAGTAGAGCGCAGAACATATTGTGACCCACTTCCTGGTCTTGCCTCAAGAGCTGAGGCAAGAAACAGCAGGATTACTGGGATCATGGCATACAAGTTACACATAGACGAGACCTATCCAGTTACCGAGGCTATCATCCGGTCAGCCCAGGATTACTCCTTACAGTCCATTTTCTAGTGCTTTATTCAGTCCAAGCAACATGGCTTCCATTATTTCCTTTGTGGGACTATTCCCAAGTATGAAGATATTTTATATTGCCTGAGTTCGTGGCCCTATGCTATTCAACATTTTTATCAACAACATGGCAGAAAATAAAATCATCACTGTTAAAGTTTTCAGATGACACAAAAATTGGGGGAGTAGTAAATAATGAAGAGGACAGGTCACTGATTCAGTTCGGTCTGGATCGCTTGGTAAACTGGACACAAGCAAAAAATATGCATTTTATTACAACTAAATGTAAATGTGGACACCTAGTAACAAAGAGTGTTGGCCATACTTACAGGATGGGGGACTCTATCCTGGGAAGCAATGATTCTGAAAAGGATTTGGGATCATGATGAATAATCAACAGAACATGAGCAGCAGCTGCCAGTGTGACCCTGTGGCCAAAACAGCTAATGCGATCCTAGGATGCATAAACAGGGGAATCTCGAGTTGATGTAGAGAGATTATTTTACCTCTGTATTTGGCACTGGTGCACGTGCTGCTGGAATCCTGTGTCCAGTGTTGGCACCCACAATTCAAAGAGGATATTGATAAATTGGAGAGGGTTCATAAGAGAACCATAAGAATGATTAAAGGACTAGAAAACATGCCTTATAGTGATAGACTAAAAGAGCTCAATCTATTTAGCTTAAGAAAGAAAAGGTTAAGGGGTTGATTACAGTCTATAAATATCTATGTGGGGTACAAATATTTGATAATGGGCTCTTCAGTCTAGCAGAGAAAGGTAGAACAAGATCCAATGGCTGGAATTTGAAGCTACATAAATTCAGACTGGAAATATACTTTTTTAACAGTCAGAGTAATTAACCATTGATCAATTTACATAGGGGATTATGGTGAATTCTCCATCACTGGTAATTTTAAAATCAAGATTGGATGTATTTCTAAAAGATATGCTCTAGGAATTATTTTGGGGAAGTTCTCTGGCTTGTGTTATATGGAAGTTCAGACTAGATGATCACAATGGTCCCTTCTGGCATTGGAATCTATGAAGCATATTCATACGGCCTGGATTTTTTATGTGAGCAAGTTTGACTGGGGACATGTTTTGACACTGTTCTGTTCCAGCCCCAACTTCGGAGCTAAACTCTCCAATAGGCTGACATGATTGTATTTTTGTTTGCTCAGGGTGTAACACCAGCTTCTTGTCTGGCCTTGTGAAAGTGTCAACATCAGGGGACCTAGTACCCTCCATGGGAAAACTAAAAAAACCTTTGTCTTTCTGAACTGAAAATTCAGCTTTTAAATATGATGGTTGTGGATCTAAACTCGATGTTTTCAGGGCCCCAGGGAGATAAAATTGCTCCAACAGTCACTCATTTTCACATGCAACCATACAGTGCTCAATGGAGGAGGCAAAGAGTATAAATTCATAATCAAGGTGCTGCATTAGTCAGGTTAACGGTTACAATAACTGTCCAGGTGCCAGGACATTCACACAAGTTAAATAAGGAGTTTGGTATCTAGAAATTCAAGACACTTCAGTTTGCCCAGGTATTGTGTGTGATACACACCCTAAATGGTCCTCCCTTTGCATCAGTCTGCTACATTGTAAGGCTATTGTAGCTGTGTGGTTTCTCAGCAGTAATTCATCTCATGACAATAAAAAGAACGAGGAGTACTTGTGACACCTTAGAGACTAACACATTTATTTGGGCATAAGATTTCATGGGCTAAAACCCACTTCATCAGATGCATGCAGTGGAAAATACAGTAGGAAGATATACAGAGAACATGAAAAAATGGGGGTTGCCATACTAACTCTAACAAGACTAATCAATTAAGATGGCTATTATCAGCCAGAGAAAAAAAAACTTTTGAGTGATGATCAGGGTGTCCCATTTGAAATCACTCTCAAACCTGTCTCATGATAATGTCCATCTCTTCAGACAGTTTAAGAGGCTTATTTATATATATAGTCAAACAAGAGCGTCAGTAAATGAACTTCTACAAACATGAAACACATGCACTAGCTACAAAGGTTATTCACACAGTAGCTAGCATGCAGATCCACCCATCCCTGTTAAAGCTGGTAGTCTGGGGAGGTGTTTTAACTCCCTCCATACCAGAATTGGTGGAGACTCATGCAGGGACTAATTTTCATGGATAAACAAGATTCCTACCCTTGGCTTTGAAAATGTTCCTAATGTTTTGGCTAATGTAAAAACATTTCCATCTTCTACTTCTCCAAGACCATGGAGGTAAAGGAGGATCTTTTCTTGTCACTACGAATGGTTTCCCTTCATGAAGGCTCCCATGCCATTGAGCAACTGTTACAGATACCCATGGTGCCTGCTGATGGTGCCCAGTCTGAGAGCGAGCAAATGGGGGCAGACACCACTAACAAAAAGAAAGTTATTTTATCACCATTCACCTATTACTTTCCAGTTCAAGTTTTCTTTGAGTTGCTCTGGTCTTCTCCCATGCCCATTTCTCAGCCCCATCTAACCTATTCTCATCTCTAGCTCCTGAGCTCATCTTACAGTTACCATCTGGCTCGTTAACTCTGGGACTATCTTTTACACTGTGCCTGCCTGGCCTTCCAAACTATCTGCCCACTTATCTTCTGTTTCAAACACCTACTTTTCTACCTACAGAGATTCTCTCCCTTAGGGGGTTCCCCTCTTTAAGGGTTACTAAATCATAGCCAGTCTGGTCCAGGAATAGGCTGATGGATTTCTGACTACTGATCCTTTTGGTTCACTAAAAGACATTCACATTATCCAAACTGCGTAAGTGCTGACTAAGGCGATGTCTACACTGCGCTTTTGTCGGTCTGTCAGGAGTGTGAAAAAAAACAACACCCCGACCAACAAAGTTTTATTGACAAAAAGCACCAGTGTGGATAGCGCTTTGTCGATGGGAGAGGCTCTCCTGCTGGCACAGCTAACGCTGCTTGTTGGGGGTGGTTTTATTTTGCCAGCGGGAAAGCTCTCTCCTGCCAGCAAAGAGCAGCTACACAGGAGACTTTACAGCGGCACAGCTGTAGGGGCACAACTGTGCCGCTGTAAATTGTGCAGTGTAACATAGCCTAAGAAACAAACAGTTAATTAGGTCAGTGATATTCCATGTCATCCAGAGAGGATGGGAGAAAAAACTGCATTTAAAAATCTGGAGAAATTACTTCACCACCACTTCAGATTACAGACACATGGCAACCTGAGGAAAAGCAGAGAAAAACAATTCAAACTAAAGAATGTTTCCAAATACCACCACTGGAAAACAAACTGTGGACTTCTCACTTTCTACTGTGTAGACGCTTGAACCAGTTCACTGACTATGTTTAAATATGATCAGCATCCTCTTGGCACTTTAAGAAACTCCTGCTTCGATTGACCCTATGCAAACGATGTCAGTCTAACTTTTGGTTGTTGATGAAAGCAGACCTTTTAGCATTCTTGTTCATTTAAAAATGGATGGGAGGTAGCTAATTCGAATTTAGAAAGTGGCTCAATTGTACTTTTTATAGACAATCTTATTAAGCAATCAGTCAGATACTAGCTGCATCTAGTGTTTTAAAAATAGGACCAAATTAATTGCTGGCATAAGTATGCTCAAGTCCTTAGATATTTGGATATATTTGAAAAGGGGACTACAGGCCAGGACACTGGCTTATCCCATACTCAGCGTAGATTTTCAGACACCAGTGATGTGAGATCTAAAAGTTCCATGGCAGACTGTACAAAACACGAGACGCTGTCCCTGACCTACAGAGCTGACATTATAAAATAAGCAAAATAATGTAAATATATAATGAACTTAGTGGCTAGAAGGAGGGTTTCTCTCATAGCAGCATTTAAGTAAGATCTGTGCACTATTAACCATTTAAAAAAACCCATCTTTTGCTGCTGAATTAACACTGGTAGGCTTGGCAGGAAAAATATTTTCTTTGGTCTCAAATGTCACAGGAGGAGAGAATGCATGTAGCAGAGAAAGAGCAGAAAGGCCTTGCCACTGGGAATCTGACAGCCAAAAACCAGAAAGTAAGGTGAAGAAAGACAAAGAGGAAACGTGTGACAGACAAAGACATGCAAAAGGATCAGAGAAAGCAAAGGACTACCATGAGTCCACTTATTCATGTAACACTCATGGTGTTTAGACTTGCCTGCGCTTAACCACCTTGATGGCATTTTCCATTGAGCACATTGCCTTTGGCCCAACCACTTCACATCTGTTTGCTATTCATTTTCCCCAGCTCAAGTATCCATTGAGAGTTTTTTCATACTAGAGGAACCCAACACATGCACTCTTTCTCTCTTAAAAAATAAAAAGACACACAATGGATCTGGCTTTAGCTCAAGAGCTAGGAAAAGCAGAGCAAAGATTCCTTCCTCAACTCACTCCAGGTGTCTGGTTATTGAAGGGCAGAGTCCTCTTTAAGAGCTATCAGCTGAAAGAACTTGGCACAATTGGCAAAACTCAGGAGATGGTTTTAAGTTTAATGCTGCATTTCCTGTCTTTTGTGGGACTCAGCCAGACCCTTCAAGTTATGCAAGAGACATATATAAGTAGCAGGCCTTTCCATCCCTCAGCACACAGACACACACCATAGCCTTTTATAGCTGGATAGTGTTTGTTAAGATCACCCGTACCAGAATGTAAATATTGGATTTATCAAGGTTGTTCGATCAAAGCTCTCTGCCTTGGTTTTATAGACATCTGTTTCTAGAATAATTTGCTTTCTATGCAAATCATTTTTCATAAAGTCATATTGATGTAGGGAACCATAATTAGAATTTAGAAATGGAGGGTGGAGTGTTTTGTTGTATACAAAGTATTCTTCGTAATCCAGGATTTACACCATCTCCCCAGTGTTTGTCAGTCAGTGCATAAAATCCATTTTAATCACCTTAATCTGAATTCAAGTAATCCTGCATAGCAGTCAGAACACAGGCTGCTCCGTCCCTATTAGACATAAAAATTTAAAATTCCTACAGTGTGTATTCCTGAGCAAGCAGACAGTCCTTCCTACTCCTAGAGACTCTTACTCTTCAACCTCTTCCCAATTCCTATTGCTTGCTCTAAGAAAAGGAGTACTTTTGGCACCTTAGAGACTAACAAATTTATTTGAGCATAAGCTTTCGTGAGCTACAGCTCACTTCATCGGATGCATTTGGTGGAAAATACAGTGGGGAAATTTATATACACACACAGAGAACATGAAACAATGGGTTTTATCATACACACTGTAAGGAGAGTGATCACTTAAGATGAGCCATCACCACCAGTGGGCGGGGGGGGGGGAAGGAGGAAAACCTTTCATGCTGACAAGCAAGGTAGGCTATTTCCAGCAGTTAACAAGAACATCTGAGAAACAATGGGGGTGGGGTGGGGGGGGAGAAATAACATAGGAAAATAGTTTTACTTTGTGTAATGACGCATCCATTCCCAGTCTCTATTCAAGCCTAAAGTTAATTGTATCCAGTTTGCAAATTAATTCCAATTCAGCAGTCTCTCGTTGGAGTCTGTTTTTGAAGTTTTTTTGTTGAAGGATAGCCACACTCAGGTCTGTAATCGAGGGGATTGAAGTGCTCTCCAACTGGTTTTTGAATGTTATAATTCTTGACCTCTGATTTTTGTCCATTTATTCTTTTACGTACAGACTGTCCAGTTTGACCAATGTACATGGCAGAGGGGCATTGCTGGCACATGATGGCACATATCACATTGGTGGATGCGCAGGTGAACGAGCCTCTGATAGTGTGGCTGATGTGATTAGGCCCTATGATGGTGTCCCCTGAATAGATATGTGGACAGAGTTGGCAACGGGCTTTGTTGCAAGGATAGGTTCCTGGGTTAGTGGTTCTGTTGTGTGGTGTGTGGTTGCTGGTGAGTATTTGCTTCAGGTTGGGGGGCTGTCTGTAAGCAAGGACTGGCCACTCTATCAAGATCTGTGAGAGTGATGGGTCATTCTTCAGGATAGGTTGTAGATCCTTGATGATGCACTGGAGAGGTTTTAGTTGGGGGCTGAAGGTGATGGCTAGTGGCGTTCTCTTATTTTCTTTGTTGGGCCTGTCCTGTAGTAGGTGACTTCTGGGTACTCTTCTGGCTCTGTCAATCTGTTTCTTCACTTCAGAAGGTGGGTATTATAGTTGTAAGAATACATGATAGAGATCTTGTAGGTGTTTCTCTCTGTCTGAGGGTTTGGAACAAAGGCGGTTATATCGTAGAGTTTGGCTGTAGACAATGGATCGTGTGGTATGATCTGGATGAAAGCTAGAGGCATGTCGGTAGGAATAGCGGTCAGTAGGTTTCCGATATAGGGTGGTGTTTATGTGACCATCGCGTATTAGCACCGTAGTGCCCAGGAAGTGGATTTCTTGTGTGGACTGGTCCAGGCTGAGGTTGATGGTGGGATGGAAATTGTTGAAATCATGGTGGAATTCCTCCAGGGCTTCTTTTCCATGGGTCCAGATGATGAAGATGTCATCAATGTAGCGCAAGTAGAGTAGGGGCATTTGGGGACGAGAGCTAAGGAAGCACTGTTCTAAGTCAGCCATAAAAATGTTGGCATACTGTGGGGCCATGCGGGTACCCATCGCAGTGCTGCTGATTTGAAGGTATACATTGTCCCCAAATGTGAAATAGTTATGGGTGAGGACAAAGTCACAAAGTTCAGCCACCAGGTTAGCCGTGACATTATCGGGGATACTGTTCCTGACGGCTTGTAGGGCCTAATCACATCAGCCACACTATCAGAGGCTCGTTCACCTACACATTTACCAATGTGATATATGCCATCATATGCCAGCAATGCCCCTCTGCCATGTACATTGGTCAAACTGGACAGTCTCTACGTAAAAGAGTAAATGGACACAAATCAGACATCAAGAATTATAACATTCAAAAACCTGTCGGAGAACTTCAATCTCTCCGGTCACTCGATTACAGACCTGAGGGTGGCTATCCTTCAACAAAAAAGCTTCAAAAACAGACTCCAACGAGAGACTGCTGAATTGGAATTAATTTGCAAACTGGATACAATTAACTTAGGCTTGAATAGAGACTGGGAATGGATGAGTCATTACACAAAGTAAAACTATTTCCCCATGTTATTTCTCCCCCCCAACCCACCCCCCACTGTTTCTCAGATGTTCTTGTTAACTGCTGGAAATAGCCTACCTTGCTTGTCACCATGAAAGGTTTTCCTCCTTTCCCCCCCTCCCCCCCGCTGGTGGTGATGGCTCATTTTAAGTGATCACTCTCCTTACAGTGTGTATGATAAAACCCATTGTTTCATGTTCTCTGTGTGTGTATATAAATCTCCCCACTGTATTTTCCACCAAATGCATCCGATGAAGTGAGCTATAGCTCACGAAAGCTTATGCTCAAATAAATTTGTTAGTCTCTAAGGTGCCACAAGTACTCCTTTTCTTTTTGCGAATACAGACTAACATGGCTGCTATTCTGAAAAGAAACAGACACAGCATGCAACGGGACTTTGGAGCCTTTTGTGAGCCAGTGAGACATCCTCAGCTGGCCTCCACAATTCATTGAGGGAGCGGTAAGGAGAATTACGGGCATGCCACGTTTAATTATTTATAACATGTTTTGGGTGGAAGTGAAAAGTATTACTAGAGCCATTAATTGAAATTGCAGTTTTGTAAATCCACATATCTAAGGAAATTCTTTTATGTTTATTGGGATCTCCATCCCCAAGGACCATTGTGAGCAGAGTAAACTTGAGAAAGCCATTAATTTTGTAACTTTGAAAGGATAGTTGGATAAATGCAGCTAAAATAGGTGTGCACTAATTACTAACGTTGCCTGTAATTTGAATCTTTGTTTAAAACAGATGTCGGGCGAGGCAAATGTCTGAAGAAAACCATCTGAAGCTGCTGAACTCACCCAGAGTT
The DNA here is from genome assembly GCF_009764565.3 of Dermochelys coriacea. Taxonomy (NCBI): domain Eukaryota; kingdom Metazoa; phylum Chordata; order Testudines; family Dermochelyidae; genus Dermochelys; species Dermochelys coriacea. The sequence goes on from NC_050077.1 coordinate 24,013,569, forward strand.
GTTTCTTTTAAAGCAAAGCAGCACTGTGCTAATGAAAAGGGATTAGTTTTGAACTGCAACTTCTCTTCTGATTATAAAATGAAACCTAGAAGGATGCAGGTAAAAGTGTCATCATGGGACTCCCATTTTCTAACTGTTTGGTACTAAAGATTAGAAGGGTCAAATAAAACTAGCTAATCCAGTAAGCAGTATGGCACTTTAGCAGAATGCTAGCTAACTGTTCTGCTCAAGTCACTACTGCTGGTTGTAATATGGTCTGATCACACCTCTAGGATTTATTTTAATGATATCCTTGCCATGCACTGTGTGGCCAGTCGGACCATCTGAGTTTGAATGTGGTGCATAAACCACAAGTATGCTGCATTAGTGCTAAGAATTTGTCAAAAGAGTGAGAAGTGCAGTAGTTGCTTTGTGCTGCTGCTGATAAACCGGCAGAGTTGAGCTTTTTCAAGCACAAATCATTCATGATTTGGGACTGAGGTTTTTGCATGTGTGTATTTGTAAAGGATGCCCTATAAGTATTACTCTCTTTTTTTAATTTGCAGGAGGAATGGTTTCCTTACAGCTAGAGCGCAAGCATATAGGAAGAAGGCTTCTTGCAACCAGAATTTGTAAGTGTCCTTCTATATCAGGGAGAGACTTTTGCTGCCAGGAGTCCAATAAGTTTTTCTCCTCTCCTCTTACAGAATTCTCATTCTTGAGGGCATAAGCACGCCCAGCTATGTCCAACCCCAATCTCCTGAATCCCTCTTCAGTGCTGCGAGGGTGGGAGACACCTTTCATTTCTTGCTGTCAAATTAGGGTTTTAACCTTTTCTTTACCGAACACTGCCAAATCATTCCTGATTTAATGTCCTTAAGGGGAAAAATCACATTGGATAATTTTTGGTGCTTGCTCTCAGCCCAAACAAGGACTGCTCTGGAAAGTTTCTGTTCTGTTTTTTTGAGATATGCAAGTCCACTGGTGAAAAACATTGTATGTATTTTATTTCAACTACTCTGCATCAGCTTCTAGTGAACCTTTCTACTTTGCCATGAATTTAGGCCAAAGCAAGGGCAAGTACCTTTGTCATGTTTGAAGACATATGGTTTAAACATGTGTTATGAAATTGTGCAATATTCTATTATTTTTTAAAATGCCAAGAGGTGGGATGGGACAGCTGTTACTCTTGCTAGCCAGGGAAAATGCCTATTACATGAAATAAATATCACTGGCAGCATTGGTGTGTGATATGTCTATACATAAAGAACACATATTGTACTTTTAGTCTAAAATTACTTCTATTTTAGAGTATGGAAAACAGGTGAAAAAATGTTAAATTTCTCTACAAGGGAGAAAAACGGACACTGGGCTCTTGTAACAACAACAACAAAAAGGCTCCTGGATACAACACACATGGAGAGCTCTTCAAGTACCTACCTTGCATGGATTTCGGTGGGAGTTGCATGTATTCATCAGCATGATGGATCGGATCCTCAAAGATTTATGGTTTATTAAGCATAATTTGGGGGAGGAGGAAGAACTAAACAGGAGTGTCTTATAACTGATTCTGGGTGGTGATGTAACATGTATCTTGTTGCCTTGGTTATAATTCAAGAAAAAGGCGCTTGCCAGAAAGTAACCATTGAGAGCTGAACGTGGCCTCCAAGTTTATCAGCCTCCCTTGCTTCTGTCTACTTGGGAAGTGCTTGACCTACAGTATTTTATGTCTAATTTTTCCAACATGTTGGCTGAAACAGTTTTTCTCTAAACTGAAATGATTATCCTTATAGACGAGGAAGTAGAGGTAGCTTTATAGAGCAAGTTACCAGGCACTGAAGGTGGTAATTCTTTGTGACAGTGAACACCATCTACTTTCAGTATGTCTACATAACATTACTTACAAAAAGCTATAGTGAATCACACAGTTTCCTTCCATCCAGTCAAACATGCTATTGTCACTCTTCTTGTCTTTCAGGAAAAGCTCTAAGAAAATATCTTCACAAAAGAAGAGCCTAAGAAGCAGCTAAAGAGTTTCTACTAAGATTGTTATTTATACATCTGTGGATCTCTGGTGTCTCCAAGGGACTATAAACTCATCTTCTATCTTAAATTACTCCCCCTATATACTGCAATATATTTCTAAAATGGGCACTGTTCTAATTTCAAATCCTTCTGGCAGATGGCAGACAGTTTTATTTACAGATTTACAAACATTGCCTATTGCACTGGCATGGGGACAATTTACAGCAATTAAAAACAAAAATAAAATGTACTAAATTTAAAATACCTTGCAGCAGGGATGATATCAGTTAAATAAAGGCCTGGCCAAAACAGGTCAATTGTGCATTGATTCCTTATATTCACCCAAGGAAAACTCTGGTCTATTGCCATAGAGAGTGAGTTCCAAAGGCGTGTTATTACACTCCTGAAAAAATATTGCTTTACATAGTGCATTTATACTATACTTCACACCTGATTGGGTTAGGGTGACCTTATAGCAAGTGTGAAAAATTGGAATGGGGGTGGGAATGGGGGGGAAGGGGAGAAGAAAGATAGGCACCTATATAAAAGACAAAGCCCCAAATATCGGGACTGTCCCTATAAATCAGGACATCTGGTCACCCTGGATTGGGTGCAAGATAATTGTATTCCTGTGGAGAGATTTCACACTCTGAACATGAGATGGCCATATTTTTTTTCCATGTCTAGAACATATTCCCTATACATTACAGCTCAGTATCAAGTAGGATTTTTGATTGGTTTTATATCCAAGTATGAAACTCTTTGCATTGAAGTATGCAAAACACAGTATTTGCACAGCGAGACTTAGTCATTGTGCAGAGCAATACAAGTGAGCCTCAATGCCTGAAATGAACTATGCACATATGAATGGGGCCAAGAAGACATGCCAGGGAAGAGTCAGAATGGCAAGGACAGAGATATTTAATTGTAATTCCTTGAATAATGTGCATAGCTGTCATTTTTAGTATCTGCAGTTACTGACTGCCCAGCAAATATTGACTTGACTGCTTAATAATTGCACTTAGACACAAAACAGGCATAAAATACATCCAGGTCCCTGAGAAAACAGTATTCCTTTGAGTGTTCTTGCCAGTCTGCAGAACTGCACTGTTAGGGGAACTGTGAGTAGCAAAGCACCTCTCTCAGCAGCCCCCAAGGTGGCTCAGAGCTGCTCACACCACTCAGCTGTACTCCAACCAGGATTGAGATGTATCGGGCATTTCAGTTCAGCTTTCAAAATCCAGCAAGTTAAACCTGCCACGGTGCTTTATAAACAAAAGTAGTATATTAGTTTGTAATAATCACTTATACTTTATAGCTTTCCGTTGTACAGCAACTTTCTTGATAGGATCATAAAGCACTTTACAAACAAACTGACTGGACTTCGTAACGTCCCTGGTGGCAGGTCAGCATTAACTCCATTTCACGGATGGGAGCTTATGTGATTTGCCATATATCAAAAGGCAAGACAGCAGCGGAGTTAGGAAAAAAACCAAACCAAACCAGGAGACAGGATTCCCTGTTCTGTCCACTAGAATAATTTGCCTCAGCAGCAGAGGGAAACAGTTTCCTAAAACCTTTGCAATGTTCCTGCACTAATGCCAAATGGGGGTGTGGTTGCTTCTTTAGCTGCCTAGCCTTGCATAAAAGAAAAATAGTGGGTTTGAGCTAGGGTGATCAGATGTCCCGATTTTATAGGAATAGTCCCAATTTTTGGTCTTTTTTCTTATATAGGCTCCTATTATTTCCCCTCTCCCCCACCCCCATCCCGATTTTTCACATTTGCTGTCTGGTTGCCTAGTTTGAGCTGCCAGCCAGTCATTAGTGAAAGTGCCCTTTTAACAAGCTTTTTAATCTTCAGGGTTGATTAGAAGGCTGCACATGGCCCTTTTTGTCATTTTCCTTGAACGCTCTAAGCACAAAAGGTGTATTATACAGTACAGAATAAAAATAAATTGTGAATCATCATGAGATTTCCTGTTATTCACCTCTCTCAGATATATTTTAGATTTCATCTACCATCAGTTCTTTATAAACCTACATACAAACTGATTATTTGCAGGAACAAAAGTGTTCTCTAGGTTTCTTGGATGATTTAGTCCTTGATGTCTTTTCTTGAATATTGACAGCCATTACTTAAATAGGAGCAGATGAACCGCAAGACTATATAAATTTCCCACTCATTGGCCTATAAATATTGTCCCACATGATGTTTTGACTAAGGGCAGGGGAGTTTAGAGTGAGCTCTTAAGAAGCATAAATTTACAGCTAGGGTTTCAAAATCAGCAGCCAAACCTGGGCATTACAGCGTTCAGAGCGAGGAGCCTACATGTGTGCCAGCAAGGCATGTGTTTACTTAAAGCTGCCAGGAATGCAAAGCGGTGCTAGACGAGTCTAGACTGATCTCAGGATAAATGCAAGAAGCAATGAAGAAAAGGCCCCATCTGCATGGCAGACAGACAACATTTGTCTGGCAAAGGAACTGTTGCAAGTGTTCAGATTAACAGCTGTCCCAAAAGCACTGCTGGTTCTAAGGAACACTTCAGCTCCAATCAGTGAGGAAACACTGCTTGGCTGAATTAGCTTTTGAATTGTTTGACCCTCTTCCCCTATTTCTAAAATCAAACATTTTCAAATTCAGAGTAAGGACCAAGTCCTGGACCCAGCCAGTGGACAGCCTACTGAAAAACAAAACAAAACAAAACAAAAAATCCACACATTCTCCTGCAAATATTTTCATCCACTTCTGCTAGAAAGACTTTATCCAGATTAGAGCATAAGCTTTCGTGAGCTACAGCTCACTTCATCGGATGAAGTGAGCTGTAGCTCACGAAAGCTTATGCTCTAATAAATTTGTTAGTCTCTGCCACAAGTACTCCTTTTCTTTTTGCGAATACAGACTAACACGGCTGATACTCTGAAACCTGAAATTTATCCAGATTGTCACCTTAACTACTGCACACCCCTTATCCTGGCTCTTAGACATCCCACTTCCTTCCCCTTCACACAAATCATCTGCTTTCCCCCTTCTCTCCCCCGCAATCACATCAGCCTTTTTTTCCAAACCCCTCCACTGACTTCCTCCAACCTTCCACTTAACACTTAAGTCCATCCTTGCTTTCAAGACTACATAGCTTAGCTTCCTGTTCTCAGCTCCACTGTGTAGCTTGCTATCTTAGTGATGTCCAAGCTGACTGACCAGATGCTCCATTCACAGCCTCTCATTCAGCTCCTAACCTTCTGCCCTTCAAGCCCTTGTATTTGGAACAAGGTCCTTGACTGATCTCTCTTCTTCCTTCAAATCCATTCCTAAAGGACAAATTCCTCCATCCTGCCTATTAATCTGAATTCTGTGTCTGATTTGTAGTCTATCTTTATATAGGCACCTTTGGCAGAGGCTCAGTCTACTCCATGTTCAGTGCAACTCAAAACATGCTGTGAGCACTCAAATAAATAACATGCAACTTAGCCGTCAAAGGGTATTGCTGGAAGGTTTTTTGGTGATTTTCTTGGCATTTAGACACACGCTTGAATCTGACATCTCAGTATTGTTAACTCCAAACATTCAATAATAATAATAATAATAATAAGACAGACCCAGGTCTTAAAAAAATCATAAAATTAGCATTAAAATCAAAGAGATTTTTAATAACAAATGTGGAGTATTATCTTTCCCTTCTGTTTTTTGAGCCTTTAGGTTATATTCAAGTCATGTTTTCTACCTTTTTGCTGCAACCTTGGACATTAAAAACATACTTTTTTAATGGAAGTGGACATGCTCATGACTCCAGGAGCTGGGGCATTAAGAAAAACACCTAATATTGCAAGACTTACAATAAAATTGGAAGTATTGGCAACACCTGTGTCTGCAATCATGATAGTGCACTGACTTCTCAGTAGGAATAAAATCCTAAAAGTAATATCCATAAACTTTGTTAACACTGTCAATTCATGCCTTTCTTTCTTTCTTTCTTCTTTTTTTTTTTTTTTTTTGCCATTGCCTATATGTTCCCTGAACAAGAATCAAGCTGTCTTCAGTGAAGGATTTATATTATGCCCACCTAGTTTTATTTCTCACATCATCTGTGAAAATAATTTCCACTGTGAAACAACACTGGGCAAAATCCTGCCCACAGCTATGTTTGTAGCAACTCCTAGTTAAGTCAATGGGACTTACAAACATGTGGCTGAGGGCAGATTTTAGTCGAGTAATGTTCCAGTGTCTCATGCAGCACCCAATTCTCCCTTCGGCACTTATGTGCAGATTCCACTGACTTCAGTGGGGGTCAAATGTGTAGGGTCCCATTTTTCATAGTGCTTTTTTCTGGAAGACAAGAGGTTTAGCAAAATTCTAAAGTTTACACTGGATTTCAGTAGAACTAGGAGCCTTAGTGCTGTGGTCTGCTAATAGAGAGCCTTATAAAGAGGCAAAATTACATGCTATACAAAGTTAGTGCATTTTTAGAAAGTCTGCAGTGTAAAATAAGAATCTGTCCAATATACAACTTCTAGTCCTCTGACAATATACCTAGTCAAAATTCCTTGGAAATGACTGAATTACTGGCTTTCAACAATTTTTTAAAAGTGTGTGTGTGTAGCTCTGGAATAGGCCCGCTATTCCTGGGAATTTAATTATTTAAATGTGAAAGCTACAGAAATGATACTACATGGTAGAGCAGCAGGATTGTTTCATGGTTAGCACTGACTGTACAGCTACCTATTTATATGGGTATTGATACAGCAGGACAAATATATCTGAAAATGAATCCAAAATTATCACCCACAGGTCCCATTTAATCTACGATGAGTAAATCCCATTATGTACTTTGACATTACTAAGAGGTAACTACTCTGATAATATTTATACCTACCTCCCATGGCACTTTTCACAGTAGGTCTCAAAGTATTCTACAAAGGTGGTCAGTAGCATTATTCCTAATTTACAAATTGGGAAACTGAGGCACACAATAGTGAAGTAACTTGCTCAAGATCAGTGGCAAAGCTGGGAATAGAACCCAGATCAAGTGCTAATTTATCTTTACCAATCATGAGATAAATGGAATTTTATTCATCTCCCACATTCTAGGCATATGTTGCCATTTCAAATATGTCGACGTTTGGCTTATCTATCAGTGGTGCTAGCTGGCATATTTATCACTTCACTAAATCTATTTGAGGGTATCTGCATTTGCTCGATGCAGATTGTGTTTTTGGCTGGCAAAGTCACTATTTGAACTGACATAATATTTGTGAACTAATTAATACAAGTGGCTAGTTTGGAAAATTAATTTTTGGTAGGGCACTTTGACTCAGTTTTGGATTTTGTTAGCACAATTATAGCCCATCCCTGAAGTTCTTACTCCTAGAAAACACCCACTGATTTCAAACAATGGGAGTTTTGCACGGGTAAGGTCCACTAAAGCTCTGATTAACAACCCATGGACTGGTGTTCTGTTTTCACATTTCTAGTACATTGACTTGCTTGAAGTTGTTCTCTTCTGTATTTCGCTTGCAAAGCTGACAAACAGAGGGATGGGTTGCTACTGAAATTACTTTGGCAGCATGCAAACAAGCATACAGGCTTATTTGCGGTGTATGAGGACCTTGACATACTGCACTTTAAAGGGCCGCACACTTTACTTTTCTCAGTTTGTCTCTAATCTTTGACAATTTCTTTCCCCAAACAAAGGTAGGATTGTCAAATGTTAACACGACAGAATTTTAACATCCAGGTTCAGTTACTCAGTATATTTAATTTGTCATTGTCTGCACGATCACTGAATGAGGAGGAAAAAAACAAAAACAAAAAAACACTCATCAAGGGGGCCAAAAAGGATAGCCTGACATGCAGGCACTCAGACCTAATAGATACTTCTATCTTTCTAAGTCATTCTCAGAAATATTGCCTCCAAAAAACTGTGCTTCTAAGAATGAGATCATTGCACTAGCAAATAGCTTTGTCCGATCAAGCAAGAACATTTCCAGAGGTAACGCTTTAGTTTGTCTTGGCGGTTTGTGTTAGAATTTTTACTGGCTTTCTTAAAGTAATTACAGCATTAATACAAAAGGGGCACTTTGCACAAGAACACACAAGATCCATCCCTTTCATTTTAACATCACCTCTGTAGATCTGCATGACAAGTAAAAGGAAAATTAGCAGAACTATATCAATTGCTGCATTATATTAATCTATTTGACTGGGGACAATACCTCCCTGCTCTGATGTCCCTTTCTACAGATCCCACAGGCATCCATGTCCTGTAGGGGGAGGGACTGGACTAGCAGGTAGCTTGTAGGTGCAGCAGAGCAGGAGGCAGTAGAGAGTTGAGGAAGAACAGCAGCAAATATCAGCTCCCCTACTCCAACCTTTAATAGGCTTGCTAGCCTTTCTCACCGCCACTGCCTTATTGGGCTCAGCAGATTCTCCCAAGGCTAAATAGCGTTTTCAGCGCCCTTGAACCTAAAGAGCTGGGACACTAATGATCCTATTTAAATTCACCAGTTTATTGGGGACAAAGTTGCTAAAACTGGGGGGTGGAAGGGTCAGTAAGTTTGTCCACAAAGGCCACATTAAGGGTTGTAGATGGCCAGGGGCCTGTGAGACTCCACTTAGGATCTGAGGGTCCACGGGGATCAGGGCAAAGACCCTCCTAACACCTGCAGCAGGGGAGGGGAAGGCAAGAGACTGCTGCTGAGTCTCTTAAGGCACCAAATGACTGATGCACCCACTCAGGTGGAGTGGGTCTGTGCAGCTCCCCTCACGTGGGCCTCTGCAGGAAGGGAGGGGGAAAAAAAAGAAAGAGACAGACAGTGAATAAGTCCAGGAAACACTGCAGCTTTTCAAAGCCATGAGGGTGATGGTAGCACTGCTATAGGCATTAGGTAGATTCTTACTGATTGCAGGAGCTTCTTGGCAGAAGGCAGGAGAACCTTTAAAACTCGCCTTTTAATGGTTTAAACTTGTACGCTTGGTTCCCCCCCCCCAGCAATTGTACCATGCCTGGAATACTAGTTATGGATTTTTCCATCAGAATTCCTCCAAGAATACATTGCTGCTCACACAGTGTCTGTTACTACCCTGTAATTACTGCCTCTCCAGTGTGTTAGATAAAATACCACAAAATAAATATTATTCTGTTGATTGAAAATGAAGAGGCTCCTAAGTGAAACAAAAAACTTTTGCATGTGGCCAGAGGGAGAATTAGTCCATAAGGTAACTCCCTCTAACACTCTGTAGGAAGGTACATGTATAGGAGGAGCCTAACCATCTTTGACAACTTTTTAAAATATAATTTTTCAGAAGGAGCAGATTGGACTAGGTCCCATAAAGAGAGTATTCACTCATTACTGTATATTGGGGGAGGGAGGAAGGTAATTTTTTTTAAAGGGAAACCATTAAAACTTACCATTAAGTCCCAAATTTGTCATTATTTATTCTTTGTCTAAATGATTAAGAGTGTGCCACTTTATTAGGATGTAACTTAATTACCAGCACCTTAACTGTATGAAATGAAAATAGAAAAAAGAAAAGAAACAGAAAGACACAGAAATGAAAGGAAATGAGAAAGGACAGTAAGGCAGAGTCAAAGGGGTTACAAATTGCAAAGCCAATAACTTGAGCTGGGGACCTACAATAAAGTGTTTTCATATGGGGCTTTTATGGTGTGCTTTGGGCTGCAATTCCCCTAAGTTTAGGCTCTCCCACTAAGGCAGTCACTTTTTGACTCTACATTTCAGAAAGTGTCAAAGGAAAGCCACTTACAAAGTCATATCTAAATGAGTAACGTCAGGCCCATAAATCTAAAAATCTCCATTATGCAAAATCATCCTAAAAAAAGACCTTGTGCCAGTATTTAGACCTAAGCCATCAGGTCAAACAATGAGAGCTTAATTGTAATAATATATTATGCATTTTTAAAGTTTGATTTTAAAATGTTATAAAAAGACAATCTAAGTTTATAAAAAACTGAAAGATGAAATAAGGATAAGACAATATCTCTGATGAGGTCAATGCTGGATGATAAAATCCTTTTTTCAACAGAACAGTTATTTTGTTAATGGTAGCTTAACACTCCAAATTTAGTGTGTGTTAATAATGGGCTTTTACATAAGACCATTGTTAATAAAAAATAAATTGATAACTTTTTAGAATATTTTAATTGAAACAAATGGCTGTTTAGTTTAAAACATTGTTTCCTGAAATGTGGTCAAACAAGCAAAAAAAAACCCACCCAACAACCCTGACCTCCCTACAACCATCCTGCAACATGGAACCAAAAAAATGGAACTAAGCAGAAAGCAAAGTAAAACTGTTCTATTTTTTTTTGGTCAAGCTAAATTAGATAAAAGAGGAAATAAAGAACAGAAAATGATGAAATGCAAGTTAAATTTCTTTTAGTCTATCAGTTTTAATAAATTAAGTTATGACTAATAAAATAGCTTATTTTACCTGAGTTTATTTGTAAAGAGCTAGCAAATCCTCAAAAAATTAAACAAAAACTTAAACCCAGAAAACAACAACAATAGTAATAAAAAGATATTGAGAGAGAGAGTATGCCTAAAACAGTCAAACACAAAGGAGATTATGTTGGAAAAGGCTCTTATCAAAGGGAAAACTGAAGAGCAAGCTCAGTCACTGCTGTGGGTTTCAAAGAAGCAGTAAACTAACCAGGTCACTATTAAAAAAATAGTAATGTTAAATTTTAAGCCATAGGAGTATAAGGTATTTTGAATTTTTGTAAGTAAGTTTTTTCTTTTACACACTTTGTGGCATACCTTCTAATGGTGGTACCCTATACATCAGAAATGAGGGTTCCTTTAATTACTAATCTGTGTCCAGGATTTGAGTAATTGTACAAATACTTGAACTACAGACAATGGGGAGAAAATAAGAGGGATTCTAGATTTTTATGTTAGAGTTACAGGATCATGTAGTAAAATCTCACTGCTTCCTCCTCAGAAATGAGTATCCTGAAATTATCTATGGAACCAACAGAAACTTTCCAAAAAGGTAAGTAGATATTCATTTTTTAAAAAGCAGAAAAATATTCTACTATAATTGTAATGGAAAAATAATAACTAATTAACTTTTAATATAATCTCAGATCCTAGCTTATCACTTATTTTTCCATCAGGAATTGAAGTGACACAAAAAAGTTTATGGCTTAAATTTTCCAATCTGGGTGCCTAATTAAGGCTTCCATACCCATATTTATGTCCCAGTCCTGAAATCATTTATGTCAGCCAAGACAGTCACACCCAGTACAGTTGTAAACTTTCATGTAAAACCAGTCATTTGGCTCATGAAAGGGGGTGGGTGGGGGGGAGGATGCATCTGGCTCTCAACCTCTGCACAGTGCATTAGAGGTTCAGACTCTCATGAGTAATGGGGAAAAATGTTTCCTTCAAATAAGAATAAAACATTTAGGTCTCAGAATTTATACCAGAAGGGATCATCGTGATCATCTAGTCTGACTTCCCGCACATTGCAGGCCACAGTACCTCACCCACCCACCGCTGTAATAGACTCCTAATCTCAGTTTGACTCGCTGAACTCCTCAGATCATGATCTAAAGTCTGCCAGTTACAGAGAATCCACCTTTTATTCTAGTTCAGGAGTGGGCAAACTTTTTGGCCTGAGAGCCACATCGGGTTTCCAAAATTGTATGAAGGGCCGGTTAGGGGAGGCTGTGTCTCCCCAAACAGCCAGGGGTGTCCCAGCCCCCGCCTCCTATCCAACCCCCCACCCCACTTCTCGACTCCTGATGCCCCCCTCCCGTAACTCCTGCTCCCTCCACCACCCCCTGCTCCCTGTCCCCTGACAAGCCCTGGACTCCCCATTCCTGACTGCCCCCTGCCACCCCATCCACCCCCCCCCATTCCTGACTCCCCCCTGGGACCCTTGCCCCATCCAATCCCCCTATTCCCTGCCCTCTGACCGCCCCAACCCCTATCCACACCCCGAACTCCCCTGCCCTCTATCCAACCCCCCCTGGCTCCTTACTGTGCTGCCTGGAGCACCGGTGGCTGGCGGCGCCACCCAGAGCACCGGATCAGGCTCAGATGCAACAGCGGTGTGCTGAGGCCGTGGGGGAGGGGGAACAGCAGGGTAGGGGCCGGGCAGGAGTGTCCTGCGGGCTGGACCCATAGTTTGCCCACCTCTGCTCTAGTTCAAACCAGCAAGTAACCCATGCTGCAGAGGAACGTGAAAAAAACCTGGGTCTCTGCCAATCTGACCTGGGGAAAAATTCCTTACAGACCCCAAATATGGGGATCAGTTAGGTCCTGAGCATGTCTGGCTGGTGGGTCTCACTGACATGTGGGAAAAAATTCACTGTAGTGACTCAGAGCCCTCCCATCTACTGTCCTGGCCACTGGAGATATTTACTACTAGCAGTTACCAATGGGCAATCTCATCATAACTTTGCTTTTTGAGGGAGCTGGAAGTAGAATGATCCATCCAGTAACCTGTGTTATCAAACCAGCTGAAGGGACTTCAAGACCTGCTATTAGAAATAAGATCTTCCAAAAGGGAGCTTTATACAGATGTGTTAAAACAGTAAATTATGACTTAATGTGGATATATAGAATATGCTTTAAAGATTTTACAGACTGACATGGAAGATTACACAGAGGTTAATTAACATACTGCATACTTTGGTGAAGCTTGTCTACTAATAGTGGCACAGTGACAAACAATTATGACAACGAACCATGCCTCTCTCAAGAGACTGCATGGGGAATTTTGGTAAATTGGATACATGCATCTAAATTCAGGACACTAGGGTTAAAACTACTGCTCATGATAGAGGTGCTTTGGTATCTTAGTGATCACAAATTCTAGGACCTTGGTCTTAAATATCCTTTACAAGATGAATCTATCATCTGTACCCTAACACCCTGCTGTCTAAGCTGACTCTTGTTAACTAGTGCAGTGGGAAAAAAAACACTGGTTGGTCTATACTAGTGCTCCCATGGTTGGAAATACAGTGGTGCTAGAGCAATAAGAGAAGAACTTCAGACATGTCTGTGTAGTCAAACCAAGAGAAAGTGTCAGTCACTACATCAGAGGTGGGCAAACTACGGCCTGCAGCCCATATCCAGACCCCGTGACCCTCCTGCCTGGCCTCTGAGCTCCTGGCCCAGGAGGCTAGTCCCCAGCCCCTCTCCTGCTGTTCCCCCTTCCCTGCAGCCTCAGCGCACTGCTGTTGCTGAGCCATGGCCTGACCCAGTGCTCTGGGTGGTGCAGCTGTAGCGCCGCCAGCCACCAGTGCTCAAGGCAGCGCGGTAAGGGAGCAGGGGGGTTAAATAGAGGGCAGGGGAGTTTGGGGGTGTGGTCAGGGGTGTGGATAGGGGCAGGGGTGGTCGGAGGGTGGGGAACAGAGGGGTTGGATGGGGCAGGGGCCCCGGTGGGGGCAGTCAGTGGGGGAGGGTGCGGGGGCGGGTCAGGGGACAGGGAGCATGGGGTGGTGGATGGGGCAGGAGTCCCAGGGGGACCGTCAGGGGGTGAGAAGCGGGGGGGGGGGGGTCGGATAGGAGGTGGAGGCCGGGCCACCCCTACCTGTTTGGGGAGACACAGCCTCCCCTAACCGGCCCTCCATACAATTTTCGAAACCCGATGTGGCCCTCAGCCCAAAAAGTTTGCCTGCACTACATGTTTGCTCTTGTACTACATCCTTCATCAACTACACTGGGACCTTGCAATCCTTGGGTTGATAAGCTCACCAGGGTCTCCAGTCTAGCCCAGGCCTGGAGAACTTGTGACCTGTGGTAGGACCATTGGACAAGGTGTGTGTTCAGTGAGAAGCCTGATGTCATCTGGCAGGATATTAAGCTCTAGAAGCATCTAATTTCTAGCTAAAAAAAACCAAATGAGTAAGTAAACTGTAAGAGAACCAAAAATATATGGAAGAGAAAGTGAGGGAGCAAGAAAGAAGCTGATTATGCTTATTGGCAAGATAAAGCCATTTATCCTACAGTGAAAGGAAGAAAAAAAAATTACTTCTTAGTAAGTTCTATTTTTTTTGGCATTAAACAGACTAACTTATCCCCTCTCTAGTCACAATTCACAGCCAGAAATACTTCATTAAAACCATCATGCTTTTAAAAAACACATTCTCTCTGAAATGCTTTTGTATGTATCAAAAGCATGGTTTAAATGACTTAATTCCCAGCTCTTCAGCCCAAGCAGTCAGCTGTTCACGCTTATGCTAGCAGGCACAGCCTTTAAAATGAGGGACTGGTTTTTCTCTCTGTCTCCTTTCAAAATTCAGAGGCCCAGCCTCCACTGCTTTTATTCCACAGTTCCAGCTTTTCCCTTCTATTTACCTCTGCAGGCTGCTTCTTCAGGCCCAAGGGTATAAGCAACTACCTCTAGCTCCACTAGCTAATAATATTCTTTACTCAGGCTAGCAACAATGCTGTTATTGAAAACATGTTTCTCCTCCCTATTGACAAAGGACACAATCACTTCAGGTCTCTGCCAACTTCCTCCTACCTAATAACTTGGAATACATGACTATACAAAACCTGAAGTTTTGAACACAGGGACTGTGTAGGAAGAGGCCAGTTCAGGACACTAGATTTTCTTGTGAATCACATTGAAGTGACTCATGGACAAACACATTCTAATTTATTTAGTAGCTAAAGCTAAAGTAATAAATCATAAAGGGAACACACTCAGTGAGGGAGAGCTGCCTATGTCTGAACTCTAAGTTACTCGCAGTGCTCTATATCAGTGGCTCTCAACCTTTCTGGAGTACTGTACCCCCTGCAAGAGTCTGATTAGTCTTGCCTACCCCCAAGTTTCAAGTTACAAAATCAGACAAAAATACAAAAAAGTGTCACAGCACACTATTACTGAAAAATTGCTTACTTTCTAATTTTTACCATGTAATTATAAAATAAATCAATTGGAATATAAATATTGTACTTACATTTAAATGTATAGCATGTAGAGCAGTATAATAAATCATTGTCTGTATGAAATTTTAGTTTGTACTATCTTCTCTAGTGCTTTTTATGTAGCCTGTTGTAAAACTAGGCAAATATCTAGATGAGTTGATACCTGTTGATAACCTGGAAGACCTGTGTACCCCCAAGGGTACATATACCCCTGGTTGAGAGCTACTGCCCTGTATGTATAATGATCAACAGAGCTCTGACTTCTCTCGGACTATAAGAGATAGCAGGCATTCTGAGTTCTTGTCTCCTATTTCCTACATTTAAACATGAAACAGAAGGACCTAGCTACCTAGGGTTCTAGCCAGGTGCTGATTTCGTACACAAAATGCCTCAAGTGAAAGGATCCCAATATTCAAAACTTGAGTAAGTCCCTACTCAGGTAATTGGGCTGTTAGCATATGGTCTCTGGCTTGTATCCATTTTCTATACTTCCCCTACTTAGGGCAAGTCAGTAGGTTATATGCCAAACCAACTAAGCAAGCCAAACCTAATTCCTTAATGCTTGAAGTAAATAAAATGTTATCCTTTCCAGGAACCAACTTGATGAAGGGTTGCTCTTGGCTTAAATGGCCTTTTACTTTGTATCCCAAAAGAGCAGTATAGCTTGTCCTAATGTAGGTGACCCTCTTTCAATAAAAGTAATACCAAATACTGTACTCAGTACAGGAATCTGACATGTCATCAGTTTGCAGGGAAAATGAAAGCACATAACAAACAGACCTAGGTTATAACAATCTGAATGGGAAAGCAGTTATCTCCAGTTTTGAGACTAGAGTTTTGATTTAATACAAAAGAGGTAGCTCAAGCAATACCCCTAAATTCTCATATTATAATTCGTTATATTAGTAGCAGAATTTCCTAGTGTCATGCCTGTGACAATCAAGGATACTAATATTCTGACTTGTATGTTTGAAAGGATGGAAGAACTTTTTCCCATTCAGGTCCTACTTGGAAGCCAATACTGGATCTCTTACTTGTTCTTAATCATATTCTTGATCCACCTTTACCGAAGGGGAAAGCAGAGAAGATGGAGTGGCGTATGGCTGGGAGTTAGCACTTTTCCTGTTGGACAGAGACCCAATGATCTTGATACCAAGATGGGATGTTAGACATATGCATGCTATTCAAAGTACAGGAGAAATGATTTTAATACTGACAACAGGACACTATGATTAGTCTTATGCCCAAATATGTGTAGAAGCCAAGTTGCACGGAGAGGCAAGGGTAAGATATTGTACCTTATTGTTGAATATTACAGATTTAAATAGACAAAAGAAGTCTTTCATGAGCATACATAATAAAGAAAATTCCAAAAACTGGTTGTGGCTATAGTACAGTCACCAAGTTAAGGGCTAGCTTTAGACTGGATTTCACCTCTTCTGGATTTGAACTTTCCTAGTGGATTCTCATTAACCTTCTCTGTTTAATTTAGATATAACCATTTAGAGAAGATTGAGGAGAAAGTGTGTATTCAAAATGTCATGAGTGTCATAGCTATATATAATGAATCCATGGAGTAAAGACTTTTTACCATGGTTCAATTAACACTATGTCCAGGAGATATCTTCAGATTTGCTTAAAAGATTAGTATGTGAAAGTGACTCTTGTATAGCAGCACTAGTATCTCTCCTTGTCCTGTTTGGCAGTTGGCCTTACCCGGGGGGGAAAAATATGTAAAACATGGCACGAAAGTAGTAGTCACCATGTTAATGGTATGGTTACAGAAGTCATCACCCCATCCACTAGGTGAAAGGTTCTGCGCATGAAAGGAAGCAGTGGTGCTTACTGATGAAAGCAAGAGATGGTACGTCAGAAAACCTGGGTTCTGTATCCCACTCTGTCACTGACTTGTTGTGATCTTAAGAGTCACTTGAACAAACTATAGGTTTCAGAGTAGCACCCATACTATGCTTCACTGTCTCTAATAGTCAACTGGAGAGAACATTTCCCTACCAGTAATGTACTTGGAGATGCTCTGACTGAAGGCACAACAATAGCCAAATACTTAGTTTCAGAGTAGCAGCTGTGTTAGTCTGTATCCGTAAAAAGAAAAGGAGTACTTGTGGTACATTTATTAGAGCATAAACTTTCGTGAGCTACAGCTCACTTTGTGGGATGCATGAAGGTGCCACAAGGACTCCTTTTCTTTTTACAAATATTTAGTGGGACATTTGAATACATCCATCAGAATTAAGACATTTCTTGGTGAAATGTCTGAGCCAAGGAACAAATCCTAAAGGCTGATAGAGAGGCTTGGCCCACTTTAACTGTGAATAGTACTCTTCAGCATGGTTACTAAGCACCCAACATCCATATATTCTGACAAGCTTCACAAACATTAACTCTCACCTCATTTTTGAGAGGTAGGTGAACAATCCCAACTTGAAATGGAGACAAGGAGAATAAGTGTCTTCCCCAAAGGTTGCAGCGAAGTAACAGAGCTGGGGAATAGCACACAGGCATTTTAACTTCCAGTCCCTTGCTTTAACCATTAGAGGCGCTTCCTCTTTGTGGATGCCTTCAAGCACCATAACAGACAGACAGCATATAAATACTAAGTATTGCAGGAGCTGCTCCTTTGGCCAATAATGGCAAAATATCATTTAAGGTATAAAAAAGTCACTAGGGTTAACATAATTGAGCAATCACTGATAAGGACCTATCACTGTTAAGTGATTGCTCAATGGATCAGTCACGATGATTTATTATGCTGCTTGTTTGCTTTAAATAAAACCATAAACTCTACCCCAGGGAATTTCCCCCTAAAATGGAATATGGACGATGCTTCAGTTTTTGGAAAAAACAACAGTATCCACGTATGCAATGTTGGTGGAGCTGCGTTGGGCCCAGGAGAAGGAGAGAGACAAAGGTGGGTGAAGAGATATCCTTTATTGGACCAACTTTTGTTGGTGAGAGAGAGAGAGAGAGAGAGAGAGAGAGGGGACCCGAAGAAGGGCTCTGTGCAACTCAAAAGTTTCTCTCATCAGCAGAAGCTGATGCAATAAAAGATATTACCTCATCCACCTTGTTTCTCAGAACCTGTGGGCTCTCAGTAAATAAAATTATATAGCTCCAGAGACATGAGGTAGTGTAACAGTTCTGCTTTAACCTCACTACATGGGGCCAGACTGCAACCGGACGTACAACCCAGACCAGTAGGGGGAAGAAGCCAGGGGTAAATGAGCACAACATGGCCTATAGTGTTGTACAAGACAGTCTTGCACCAGTGCTATTTCAGCTCCTTTTTCCCCCTCCCTTGGGGACGGGAGCAACTGACACAACTGCAGCTCCTTCATTCAGGGCCGTCTGCTTGGGTAAGGTAGAGGTGAGAGGCTGAAGTCTCATTCGGTTACCTTGCAAGTTGTATCTTCACTGTGGAGTTGCTCACCAACTGGTAGTGGATCCAACACTCAGCAGTACCTGCCCCAGGGAGCTCAGCATTACCTCCTGCCAAGGACAGGTTTTGCTTCCTGCTGGGCTGCCCCTGAGGCATGCCTTTGCATGCTGTTGCTCCACATGCCAGGGAAGGGTTCTCCCTCCTGCTGCAGCTTGCAGCTGCTAGGAAACTCCCTTCTCATCTGCTGCAGCTCCAGCACCGAGTCCCAGAATGGGAGAGAGGGCGGAGGAGAGCTTCAGTGCAGCCCCTTTCTGCTGTTCTTCCTCTGGGGAATCAATTGCTTGAAACCACAGAGCACAGCCTCTCCCCTTCCTCTCTCCTCCCTCATTCCAGCTGCCCCTTCAGTTGCATACATGACTGGAAGGGCAGAAGGAGGGGGTGGAGTGTGCACTCGCAGGCATTGGAGCTCAGCACAGGCATTCATTCATTCCACCCAGGGGAAAATATTACTTCCCCTCCCTTCTAATAGCAGGTGCGTGGGGAGGCCCAGTCAGCCAAGCAGAGGACTGTGTTGGGGGAAGCCTTACTGCTGTCAACCCATTATGGCTTTGCTAGACTGGCAACTTCCCCCCCACACCACGTTTTGCTGTAAAGATGGTGAGGAAATAATACACTTAGGTGGAGGAGGCCCAAGTCCTCCCTTCATATGCAAAGACCCCACCTAGATGGAGATGAGGAGCAGAGCTCTGGAGAGGGTTGAGGGTGGGCATCCCCAGAGTAACAAAAAGAGTGGTGTAAGGTGGGTGAAGTAATATTTTTTATTGAACCATCATCTGTTGGTGACATAGAAGCTTTTGAGCCATACAGAGCAATTCCTGGAGTCTGGGAAAGGTACACCCAGCAAAATGCAATGTGGAACAGATTGTTTAGCATAAAGTACTTAGCGCATATTGTAAGGGACCATTCATAGAGTGGCCCATTAACACCTCTGCAGGCACAGGACAGAAAGAGAGGGGTTAGTGGGTTACAGATTGTTGTAATAATCCATAGATCCAGTGTCTGTTCAGTCCATGATTTTTAGCGTCTAACATGCTAACCAATCTGCTCCACCATGCATTTTTCTGTGAGGCTAGGAGCCCCTCTGTGACCTGAAGAAAATATCTATGTGACTTGAAAGCTTGTCTGTCTCACTAACTGAAGTGGGTCCCTAGCCCTCACCCCCCTTGTCTTGCTAATGTCCTGGGACAGCCATGACTACAACTACACTTCATGCAAAGAGTGTTGTCAGTCTGCACAGCAGTTGGATCTGTGCATGGGTTGACCCTGCCACTACTTCCACCCCAGTGGGGTTAGTGCTATGGTGCAGGGCCCCAGGAGTCTGTGTGTGGCCTTGATCCAGCCCTGGGTCTCCTTTCCAGAGTACTGTACCTCTTTCATAGAATATCAGGGTTGGAAGGGACCTCAGGAGGTCATCTAGTCCAATCCCATGCTCAAAGCAAGGCCAATCCCCAACAAAATCATTCCAGCCAGGGCTTTGTCAAACCTGACCTTAAAAACCTCTAAGGAAGGAGATTCCACCACCTCCCTAGGTAACCCGTTCCAGTGCTTCACCATCCTCCTAGTGAAAAAGTTTTTCCTAATATCCAACCTAGACCTCCCCCACTGCAACTTGAGACCATTACTCCTTGTTCTGTCATCTGCTACCACTGGGAACAGTCTAGATCCCTCCTCTTTGGAATCCCCCTTCAGGTAGTTGAAAGCAGCTATCAAATCCCCCCTCATTCTTCTCTTCTGCAGACTAAACAATCCCAGTTCCCTCAGCCTCTCCTCATAAGTCATGTGATCCAGCCCCCTAATAATTTTTGTTGCCCTCCGCTGGACTCTTTCCAATTTTTCCACATCCTTCTTATAGTGTGGGGCCCAAAACTGGACACAGTACTCCAGATGAGGCCTCACCATAGTTGAATAGAGGGGAATGATCACGTCCCTCAATCTGCTGGCAATGCCCCTACTTATACAGCCCAAAATGCCGTTAGCCTTCTTGGCAACAAGCGCACACTGTTGACTCATATCCAGCTTCTCATCCACTGTAACCCCTAATTTCTGCAGAACTGCTGCCTAGCCATTCGATCCCTATTCTTTAGGGAGTGTGATTTGTCTTGCATACCCCAAAGTTTCACCTCTCTTAAAAACTACTTGCTTACAAAAATCAGACAAAAATACAAAGTATCACAGCACACTTACTGAAAAAGAGTAAGTGTTTTTACCATATAACCATAAATAAATGGACGGGAATATAAACATTACATTTCAATGTATAGTATACAAAGCACTATAAACAAGTCATTGTATGAAATTTTAGTTTGCACTGACTTCCTAGTGCTTTTTTGTAGCCTGTTGTAAAACTAGGCAAATCTCTAAATGAGTTGATGTACTCCCGGAAGACCCCTGGGTACCTGCAGGGGTATGCGTGGCCCAGGTGGAGAACATCTCTGTTAAACTGCAGAAACAAACAGTAACTTGTTTGCAAATCCCGCAGCTTTTTTAAAGGGAAACCTATGCCTGTGTGTGCATTCTCCCTAATCTCATGGGTTATTACTGTAGCATCCCACCTTTCCTGTTCCTCTTGGACAAAGCCAGTTTATTAGGCTGGCAATATAAAAAAAAAAAAGGGAGGGAGGGAGGTAAAGAGGGGAAGTCCTTCAAGTCTCAGTGGAGACTGAAATTAGAAATTTTAGTCCTCAGGAGCTGTCTGTGACCCCCAATACAAAGAGTTTGGAAGCCAAGCATAGCCATTAACATGCAGGAAAGGGAGATCTAACTATCTGTATGTGTTCAGAGATTGAAACAGGCGGGAAAAGTTTGTTCCAGGTTTCCCTCCACACCCCACCCCCGCCCCTCCGCATTTCCAGGCAGTTGAGAGGCTCTTTTGAAAATTATTTTCTTTCCACACCCAGTTTGCTTCTGACATCATTCATCCAGGGAGGGAGGGCTGGAGAGAGTCAGAGTCAGACCTTCAAAACAACCCAGAGTCCCGCAGCATCTTCCCCTCGGATCTGCCTTGCTCACCACCATCTCCCTGCTCAGATCTCTGGGCAACTCCTGAGGCCACAAGCAGCCCGTGAGTAGCCTTGCTGGTTAGTGAGGAAGGGGTTGGTGGGGGGTGTTGCATTTTATTATGAGAGAAAGGTTTTGCAAGCAGTGCTGGCTGCCAGATGGGATTTAGTGGAGAGGGAGAGGAAAGGGATCTCTATACTGCTGGAGGGAGAGGAATTGCTTTTCTAGCAAAGAAAGGGAGAGATCAAGAAAGCAGAGGTTTGTCTAGAACAAACATTTCTAAAAATGAGACATCCACAAATACTTTTTGTTTAGGCTTTTGCTGCTTAGCTGGTCCTTCTAAAGCTGGCACTTAAAAAGGTAAAAAGAAAAGGAGTACTTGTGGCACCTTAGAGACTAACAATTTTATTTGAGCATAAGCTTTCGTGAGCTACAGCTCACTTCATCGGATGCATCTGATGAAGTGAGCTGTAGCTCACGAAAGCTTATGCTCAAATAAATTTGTTAGTCTCTAAGGTGCCACAAGTACTCCTTTTCTTTTTGCGAATACAGACTAACACAGCTGCTACTCTGAAACTTAAAAAGGTGTTGCCCTTCTCCTGTGAAACTCTGCCTAGAGTGTCCTTGAAAACTATTCACTTCCCCAAAGAATCAGGCAGCACTTTGGAAAGCTTTTAGTTCTTCTGTGAAACTATCTTGCGTTTGAAATTTTGGACTTTAAAAAAAAACATGAAGAGAGTCTTCATCAGAAGATATTGCTCAGCCTATGAAAATCCAAAAGGTACTTGGGGGTGGAGAGGGAGGGCAGAAGAAACTTGAAATTCACTTTATTGCAAGTAACTTAAAGTCTGGACAATACAATTGTAAACTTTTTCTGGGATAGTCTCTTTCTATGTGATTCACTGCAGGGTTTGCTACACTCCAACAAGAACTCGGGCTGATCTTGACTACTGTGCCCCCCCTTGTGGAAGCACAAAATATTTAAATATAATTCAGTACAGATTTTTGGCTTATGAAATTCTTGCTGGTGTTAAATGTTTTTTCCTCTTGAACTAGACTAGAATTTTTAAAAGCCATCTGCCTTCCTACAGCTGCATGCTGGTGCCTCTTTCCAGATGTGCTGCCCTCTCTCCTTCAGAGAGACTAATTGCCAGATTCAGGCAAATGGCCTTTAGTAATTTATGTTGCTCATAACACTCCGTAGTAAATTTTAGAGGTTGTCTTGTTTGGAGATAGCTGCTAAGAACGTTCCACAGCCCTCCCCAGTTCAGCCAGGTAACACTAAGGAAGCTACTAATTCTCTGTTCATGCTGACAACAAGAAATGTTCACCTGCACTGAGGCAGGACCAAGTAAACCTAGACCAGTGGTTCCCAACCAGGGGTATGCATATCCCTAAGGGTTCACAGAGGTCTTCCAGGGGGCATATCACCTCATCTAGATATTTGCCTAGTTTTTCTACAGGCTATATAAAAAGCACTAGTGAAGTCAGTACAAACTAAAATTTCATACCATGACTTGTTTATACTGCTCTGTATAACATACAGTATACACTGAAATGCAAGTACAATATTTATATTCCAGCTGATTTATTTTATAATTATATGGTAAAAATGAAAAAGTAAGCAATTTTTCTGTAATACTGTGCTGTGTCACTTTTGTATTTTTAAGTCTGATTTTGTAAGCAAGTACTTTGTAAGTGAAGTGAGACTTGGGGGTACTCAAGACAGATCAGACTCCTGAAAGGGGTCCTGTAATCTGGAAAGGTTGAGAGTCATTGATCTTGACCTCCTTTGATACGTGTTTGTCAAACCTGTTCTTAAAAGCCAACAAAGATGGGGATTCCATAACTTTTCTTGGAAGACTATGCTAGATTCTTTATAACCTTTGTAGTTAGACAGTTTCTCCTAATATCTAACCTAAATCTCCCTTGCTGCAGATTAACCCCATTACTTCTTCTCCTGCCTTCAGTGGATATAGAGAACTGATCCCTGGCCTCTTTTTAACAGCCCTTAACATATTTGAAGACTTATCAGGTCTCTTGAGTCTTCTCAAGACTAAACATGTGCAGTTTTTTTAAAACCTTTCCTCATAGATAAGATTTTTCTAAATCTTATTTTTTGTTGCTATCCTCTGGACTCCCTCCAATTTGTCTACACAGTGTGGAGTAAAGAGGAACAATTATTTTACATACAATACACCCCAGAATGATATGAGCCTTTCACACAACTCTATCATATTGTTGGCTCATATTCAATTTGTGATCCACCACTACCTGGAGATCCTTTCCAGCAGTATTACCAGCTTGCCAGTCATAGCTATAAAATGGGGGATAAATTTGATTTTTCCTTCTTTGCACTTGTCTCTAGAATTTCATCTTGTTGAATTCAGATCCAATTCTTCAATTTGTCAAAGTTGTTTTGAATTCTAATCCTGTCCTGCAAAGTGCTTGCAACCTCTCCCACCTTGGTGTCATCTGCAATTTTTAGAAACATATTCTCCACTCTATTGCCCAAGTCATTAATGAAAATTTTGACTAGTACCAGACCCATTACTAAGAAAAGGAGTATTTGTGGCACCTTAGAGACTAACAAATTTATTAGAGCATAAGCTTTCGTTAACACATTAATGCATCCAATGAAGTGAGCTGTAGCTCACGAAAGCTTATGCTCTAATAAATTTGTTAGTCTCTAAGGTCCCACAAGTACTCCTTTTCTTTTTGCGAATACAGACTAACATGGCTGCTACTCTGAGACCCAGTACTAACCCCCTTCGGGACCCCATTAGATACACCCTCTCAGTTTAACAGAAAACCACGGATAGCTACTATTTGAGTATGGTCTTTCAACCAGTTGTGCACTCATTTTATAGTAACTTCATCTAGACCACATTTCCCTAGTTGGCTTATGAGAATGGCATATGGGACTGTCAACAGCTTTACTAATAATTAAGATATGACCTCTATTGCATCCCCCTCACCCCCATCTACTAGGCCAGCAATCCTGTCAAGAAGGAAACTAGGTTGGTTTGGTATGAGTTTCTCTTGACAAATGTATGCTGTCTTTTTCTTATCACCTTATTATCCTCTAGGTGCTTACAAATTGATTGTTTAATAATTGGTCCTAGTATCTTTACAGGTGTTGAAGTTGCTGCATTCATTAATATGCAAGTGACAGCAACTGTTTGTTAACAGGGTGTATAGAGACTTCCCTCTCTAAAATTTGATTGTTTATCTCTTAAATATTACGAGTGCAGGTTTGAAAGAAGCTCCTTCTGCATTTTGTAGATGCCTGAGCATTCTGCTTATTTGCAGCCTGGGTTCTCTGAAGCATCTGATTACATAGAGACGACTATTACTTCAGAGGATACCAGATACTCCTGTGGAATGGCTGTAAAAATGCATGCCAGATCTTCCTAAATGGGATTGAAAATCCACAACCTTATTTTCAATCTCGAACAACAATGAAAAGCAGCATATTATACTCACTTTCAGACTCATCAGCCCACATTAGTATGACAGCTATACAGAACAGGATTGATCTCTGCCTAATGAATGGTCCGTTAGTTTGCCAAACAAAATATTTGTAATGCATCTTCTGGAACAGCCTGACCTCATGACAGCCACGAGTTTCACTTTCAATTGCACCAGATCAAAATCAAGATGAGAGAAATAATCACTAAGAATAAAGCTGCTTGTTCTCAATTGAATTTTAATTCCAATCATATGCTACAATAACTCATGGCCCTGACAGGATCACTATGGAATGAAATATTAGCAGTTGAAGAATCTGCTCTCTTCAGTTTATGGCTGATTGTTTTGCAGGTAATAGATGTATTTATCACCCTTGTTCTTGGCAATTTAGTTGTAAATTTTACATTATCTACAGAATTAGTGTCTGATTCTAAACCAAAATCAAAAGAGTTTGAAAATGTTATAACCATGAGCATAAAGTATTACATAGCTATCAATATTATATATCATTGGCCAAAGTTAAAACAATTATATCTTTCTCTTGTACTGAATTAGATGCATTTTGCTTCATTTGGAAAGACAGACTCTGCCTTTGTTTTTGGCTAATTAGGTGGAACAGCATAAGTCACACTAGCTGTTCTAGTACATCTGGAATAACAGTTTGAATAAACGGCAGTCTGTTTTCAGTAGAGGTCACTTGTTGAGCTGTACTCTTACAAATGTGTCTAGAAGTAGGGCAACAAAAATATATGGTCAGCCTTTTCAGTAGTATTCTGAAGAGTTCACTGGCCAGACTGACCCCAGATTTCTGCCAACATAGACACTGCTGAAGGGCCTGACAGAACAAAGTCTGACACTTTGCACTGGGGAAATTCTGAAAGAGGGTCCAGTCATGCTGAAAAAAGTGGCCAAGCTCCTTCTCAGTCAGAGTGGGGCTAGGACATGCCTGGATTCATTCACTCCCTCCATGAACTGGCATTCACAAGGCTTTTCTGGAGCTTTTGGAGAGTTACAGCTACTCCCCAATTTCCCTGCTCCAACTTCAGTAAAACTGGCCTCAAGTCTCTTGCTCCTCAATGTTAGAAAGACAACTATGCCAGAAGATTCCATAGAGTCCCACATACTTCTTCATGAGACCTGGTGACCAAAGTGCAAGATGTGGAAGGAAACATTTGGAGCTCCTTTAAAAATGGAGAAGACCCCTCCCCAAAAATATAAACCTAAGAAATTCTACAGTTTCTTTGAGATGGTTGATTTGTGTTAGTGATCAGTTTTGGGTACCACCACTCATATTGATCACCCTGCTATATAGTTCAAAATTGAATTTCTAAGATACTTTGTTTTCTCTTTATATTAATCAGTGGGACTGTAGGTTGAAGGAGCAGGAACATCATATGTGATTTTTTCCAAAGATAGGAAGGAATTTAGAGGCCTGTGGGTCACTGGAACACTGGAATCCAAGAGAAGGATTTTAAAGCATGTGGGGGTAAACTGCTGGTATAACCTGACTGACCTGCCATGAAACTAAAGTGCCTAGTAGTAGAACTTGTTCTGTCTTTGAAAGATAGGTTGTTTGTGCACTGAATAAATCTGTTGTTGTTTTTTTTTAAAGTAGTATTGATTTTGGACCTCATTACAGTTAAAACATCAGTTTTGCTCAATTTGATCATGAAGAGATTTCAATTATGTGTGACCCAAGAACCTCTGGGTGCCAACTGGCAGAGGGCATAGACGGTGTATAGAATTTTACAGGAACCAGTAGCCCACTATTCATCATAATCACTGCAAAATGTGTATATGGATAATATTTAAAAAGCGTTGTCTGTACAGGCAGTCCTCGGACTTATGACACAATTGGTTCCTGAAAATTGCATCATAAGTTGAAACGTCGTAACTCGGAACTGCAGTCCACTCCATTGCAGGACCAAGTGTCAAAGTCAAAACCAATTGTTGTAAGTTGAATCAGGGTGTCAATTCAGAAATGTCGTAAGTACCATGCATCATAAGTCAAACGTCAGAAAGTCGAGGACTGCCTGTACTGAAAATTTTGTTAAGGCAGGTAACCAGGAGGTGATACGTCTCAGACAGGATGCTTCTCTCTCTCCGTCCAGTAGTGTGTATTGGACATTGTATATCTGACAGTGAATGCCTGTTGGCATACTGAGCCAAATGCTAATCAAGAGATTGTGAAATCTTCAAGAGGAAATTGACAGGAAAAAAAAAACAGCAGGAGGGGTCCTTGTGTACGAGTAAAGACAATGGATTGTTGGGGGCAACACAAGTACTTCCCTGTAGGCCTATGCAGGCCCCCTTCTTTCTTTCTGTAGGTTAGAGATGAACACACACTAACCCCTGAGCATTCCTGGCGTGTCCAACCCCTGTTCCACTGGACACTCGCAGTATTCACATATTTGCTGCTACCAAAGAAGCAGTACACCCCAGCTTGCAAGTTTCACCTCAGATCACTGTGCCACATAATGCAGAGTACTTACATATGTTTACAGTGAAAAAAGTAACACTTTATTCAATAAACTGTAGAGATTCAAGTGATAGCAAGTAGAAGTATCAAATGGTTACATATGAAATGAAACATCCATTCTAGAACCTAGATTGACTTAACTAGATACTTTGGGGGAGCAACGTTCTGTAAGACACAAAAGTCCTTCCAGTGTGTTACAGCCAGGCTTGGCTGTGACCCTCTGTTCATAAGACACAAACACTGTTAGCTTGTCTCCTTAGTGAAGGATCCAGGGTGTACCTCAGCAGTCCCCCTTTCAGCTGTGTGCAGCACAATCGCTAAACCAGAATCAATTCAAATCAGTCAGGGTACAGCGTCGCATGGGTGTTTGACGGTTTTATGCACAGTGTTACAAAGAGTTAGTTCAGAATATGGTTGGCATGTGCACCACATTTAAACCATTCTCTGTTCCTAAGTTCTCCAGTATGTTCAATTGTCTGGGAACCAAGAAGACAAAAGGAAGATTAGAAGTCAATGTAACACCCCCACTTCTATAAACAGGAGCAGCAAACAGGGAAGTTTTGCAAGGGAGTTCTCCAGACTACCGAGGAGGAGACAATAAGTGACCCTCCCCCGTCTGTTACCAACTCCCCACTACTCTAGTGAGACTAGGACTACAGAGTTCCTTCTTGCTGCTCCTTCTTGCGCTTTATACTGGTTTTATACTGCTCAGGCTTCCCATGCTGAGTGGGGCTTCAACACCAGTTAGACCATCTCAGCCCTGACTCTCTTCCAGGTGCAGCCTGTCACAGGATTAATTGACTTTTTTTGCCTACTTAGGCCTGGTATGGGAGTAGGGAACATCCATTCACATCCCCTCCCTGCAAAAAAACAACCACCCCCACCCAAAAAACCCTTCTAAGAGTAGGAGATGTGTAGCCAGAAGTCCAGCAGAGTGGAGGCTATACAGGGCTGGGCTACACTAGAAAATAAGATCAACCCAGCTACATCACTCAGGTATGGAAAATCCACACGCCTGAGCCATATAGTTAAGCCAGCTTAAGTCCCCATGCTGCATGTGTCCCAAAAATCTCTGGCTGCCAGAAACTTGGACTTGCTGACAGGGAAGGGATCACTCAGAGTTGTCTTCTTCTGTTCATTCCCTCTGAAGCATCTGCCACTGGCCACTGTCAGAAACAAGATCCTAGCTTAGATGGACCATTTATCTGATCCAGTATGGCCATTCTTATTAGTTGGTTAGGACATTTTTAATTTTTCAAATTAGACTAATTATAAAACTTCTGTAGAACATAAAACTATATAGAAAGAGGTGATGAGCAGGTTGCTACAAACCTAACAATAGCAGCTCACTTCTTTGACCAGAGAACTATTGATACAAGTACAGAATCCAGCTTGCAGTCTCTTGGCAATGTCTTTATATGCATAATACACTGTATTCATTTCCCTGATAACTTTACATATCCTCAGGGCTAATAATTTGAAGAGTATTCAGAGGCTAACATGTTAAAATCTAGTTGCCTAAAGTAAATTTCCTAATTCAATAATTAAACTAGAACTTGCCTGTTTTGTTCCTGCCCCCTTGTACCCCAAAGGGCTAATATCACCCCAGTGAAGGACTGTGTGGCAGGAGAAGGAGAATGCAGCAGGGCCCACCCACGCATCCTCCAAAATAGATATACTCTGCCTACAGGGTTAGGTACAGTGCATGGAGTCCTTGCTGCAATCACTGAATGACGGTGGGACCCTGTTGCCACTAAGTGGAGAACAGAGCCATTGAGGGTGTACGTAGTTTACCTTAATCTAACCCTGACTGGATTTACTCATGGGTAAGGGTTGAATGACTGAGCAAAAGAGTAGATATGAACTTTGGGGCAGGAACATGTCTTAACAGGACCACTCCTGGAATATTTAGAAATGGGTCAAGGGGCCAAATGCTTCTGTTACACCAGTGTAAATCTAGCATTCTGGATTCACACCAGCATAGCATGGAGAGGGGAGGAAGAATTAGACCAGAATTTCATTCTTGACTAAATTCCTCCTATTATTATGGATTTAATTTACACTCTGACAAATATTAATGAGTACAAAATAATTACATTCAGTCAAATTTTTAATACCATTGAAGGCTAATTAAAGTAGAACCACTAACACTTCAATCCTTGGCTTGTTCAAAGTTATCATGGAGGCTGTGAAGGCTAATTCCCCACTCTGGCTCTTTGAGTGCAGAAGGTGGGGGCCTGCAAGGATTCTAAAAATTAATACTGGCCACTCCAGGCTTGTATTAAACTTCTAAGGTTACAGCTTCTCTGACCTTGTATTGGTAAATGCTGCTGCCACCACTCAAGTGCAGAACCTCTTTGAGAGCCCAGAAAGGTGCACTTGGGAACTCCTTCCTGTGGGGTACCTTCAAGCCCTTTCACCCCCCTCCAGGGAAGAGCTAAGGAAAAATAAAAATAAAATCAGCTGTTGCCACCAGCTAATTAAACAACATGTGCACAAACCTTTTAAGACACAAAAATCCAATTCTTTCTTAAAAAAAGGTACATTTTATTATTAAAAAGAGAGAAAAAAATACATCTGTGAACTCAGGCTATTGCTAGATTTTAAAAGAGCAACTACAAGGATTAAGCACCAAGACTAGCTTTTTTGAGGTCCATCTTAAAGTTTACAAGCAAAACAAAAGCACCTGGGGCTAGCACAGAAGAATCCACAAGCCATAATGAAATAAAAGGGATAAACCTAATCACGTCTTCCTAGACATTTTCGGATCTATTTACATATCTGGGGTCTTAAATGAGTAGTTTCTAGGTATGATACTGATGATTTTTCATACCGGGCCCAAGCTTCTTATTACATAGCTGCTGCCCTGTCCACCTCTCCCCGGGAAAACGACAGACAAAAGGGGAGTCTTTTTTCAATTTAAAAAAATTCTAGCCTTCCCATTGGCTCTTTTGGCCAGGTGCCCACTCAATCCCTTTTATCTATGCATAGCAGTGAGACTTTTTAACCCTTTACAGGTAGAGCAATTAGAGAACAGCTACTAAGAGGGATTTTATAGGTAATGGCAGGGTGGGTGTCCATAAAAGGGAGCTCCCCCACCCCCTTAATTTATCATAGAAGCCCAACCACAGTTTATACTTGCCAAAATACTTTCAATCATCACAGCTGGCTAATGAACAACTTAAGCAAATAGTAGGCCTGTTTTTTCCACTGCCTGGAATCTGTTGTAGTTGCATACTTTGAAGGAGAAAATAATTGCAGAATGTGCTAGGCAGTGTCCCAAAGAACATCTGAGAGGCACTTCTATTTATTTGGTTTTATGATGCTTATTTTAATATTCTAGCCTGTTTAAAAAGTATGACACATTTATCCAAATGGAAAAGCATCCAGAGTCTCTTATTTATCTGTCCCTCATCTTAAAGAATGACTCTCAATTTAGTCCCAAAATTGCACCCTGCAAATGTAATGTTAAATAGCTTCAGATAATGAAACTGAAGTTAATTCTTTTCACTAAAGGAATTAATCTAACAGTATTAAGTTTCCTGAATTTTGTGTCTTGCACATTGTCCCATGTTTAGGCCTTAGCAGGTTGACAAGTGTGCAGAGAAAGCTTTTGCTAGTTTGAAGAAAAAAAAAATCCACTAACTGAACCAGCTTATTTTACTTTTCTAATTGAAGATTATTGGCCATGGAAAAGAAGTCGTGCATACTAGATTTTAAAAAATGCAAGTTTCCAGTCTGTTCTTACAAACCAGTGAATTTTATACAAGTTTAGGGACAAAGGTACAATGAAAACCTGAACTGGCTTCTATGTTACCATGGGATATGTCACAAGATGCCATGAGATGTTGCACAACAACACTGAGTAAAATAAGTTATTGTGATTAAATCAAGAATCTTGTGATACATCATAAGGTAACAAACCTCTCATGTTTCAGAGTAGCAGCCGTGTTAGTCTGTATTTGCAAAAAGAAAAGGAGTACTTGTGGCACCTTAGAGACTAACAAATTTATTTGAGCATAAGCTTTTGTGAGCTACAGCTCACTTCACTGTAGCTCACAAAAGCTTATGCTCAAATAAATGTGTTAGTCTCTAAGGTGCCACAAGTACTCCTTTTCTTTTTGCAAACCTCTCATGCCAATCCATAAAAAGTTTTTTCTACTAACTTCAAAACATGTAGCCTTGATACTACTTGGAGTTCCTAAAAAATGGAACACTTCTCCTGATTCAGTTTTGTTCTACTAATGACGTAGAAAATACAGCTAAGGCTTGAAATCAAATTTTAACTCATGGACATTTGCTCTTCTTCCTGCACTCTAACAAATCTCAAATGGTTGGGAAGTTCTTTACCAGATCCTGAACAACAAGTTAGGGTAAGATCCTCTCCTGTCTTACACTGAATTCGCTCAGTTATTCAAACTTATTCAATGTCCCTATGAAATTGGATAATCACCTTGATTTGGAGATGCATGGACATGATCTGGCTGCTGCCATAAAGTCGGAATACTCAAGGGTTTTAAGCTTCCATACAACTGCTTGTGGATTAGAATTTGAAACTCTGAAAAGACTGCACAGAGATACTGTATCTCTGAATTTTGGATTCTGTGTACTCTAAAAACTCAGGGGTACTCTTGCTTTCTCCTAAGTACATAGCCCAGATGGAAATGATATGAAGAGCTAGTTTGTGATTAATGGGCAGAGGACAGGAGTTGACATGGCAGGGTAAAATTACCGTCACCTAAATGCAGTGAGCACAGGATAAAATAAGTAGAACATCTTTCCTTGGTAAAACTGTTTTGATCCCAGAAAATGAAGAATTGACAATTAGTGGAAGAGTTTGGGATGCTAAAGTTGCCTTCCAGAACTCAGGCTTAATGAAAGAGGTCAAGGTAGATATATCCAAGCTTTGAACTTCAATAAAAAACAAACCAACCAATAAAAAAACAACCAACCAAAAAACCACTTGCCATAAGAAGGGGGAGGAACAGTTGCTACAGAGGGAGAGAAAAACCTAAGTGATAAACATCATGGAGTTAAAGTTGTATAGGTCTTAAAAGGGTGTTTCAAATAGGAGTAATGGAATTAAGATGAGAAATTTAGGCTGAATATCAGGAAAGTTCCTGACAGGGAGAAGTCTCTCAGTGGAAAGAGTTATACCACCAGAGATGGCATCTAGACTGGAAAGCCTTGATAATTCTTTTGCAGAGAAGTCCTGCATTAGCAGAGATGGACTCTCTTCTATTTGCTAATCTAAACAACAAGCAAAACTTAGTTTTTCCTGTATTGTCTTACATTTAAATAACAGAAAACAAGTCAGGAGGCTGAAGCTGCCTTATTTTCTTAGTAAGAGTAAGGGACTTGTATTGATCCCTATACTGCTGCTAACATGGCATGCAGAGGCAAGCTATTCCCTGTCCAATAATGTGTTTGTTAAAAAACTGTCTACTAGTTACAATACAATATTCCATTTTGAAATAGCAAGGTGAGAGCCAACATTGAATACAGTGCCAAATGCCATGCTGTTGGCTTGGCAAGCTACAACGAGGGGTTGATCTATTGCTGAAAGAACTGGGTACAACTGTGAACATGAAGAGAACTCTTAGAAAAGTGTTGTTGGTGGCTGACAAGACAAAGTGGACAACTAGGATACAAAAAAAATGGATAGGTTACTGTACTATCTGGACAAGTAAACAGTCAAGATACAGAAGTGTCTGACTATTGATGGATGAAAGTCTTCTCATCTGAACTCTTCCTAATGTTCAAAAACTACACAACTAAATCACTTGAGACAAAATCAAGTGATGAATGATCTGGTTTCCCCTGAGCTTTAAGTGGCTTCTGGAAGGAAACTGGCCATTTTTTATGTAAATGATACAAATTAAAGGTGGCATGTTACATGCCAAGGGATTTGAAGGATAGCAAAGCAGAAGTAGCTGTTTATAGAGGGTATAAGATAAAGTGCATGTAGCCTGATTTCTCAACCTTTTTGTCATCTTTGAATTTCAAACCAGCATTTTTTGCTGAGAGTTAGTCTGTCTCAGACACAGTAGATAAATGGACATGTGTCTGTGAAAAGGAGGACTTATGAGAGAAGCAATATATACTGAGGCCTAGTCTACACTATAAAGTTAGGTCACATGAGCTGCCCTCCATAGACCTCATTGTTCATGTGTCGGTGCTTAAATTTGTCTCCCACTGATAAATGCCCTGTTACAGAGATACAGTAATGCCTCCTCCCCAATCGGCACTGAGCTGCAGTTGATGTAGCTGATGCTGAGGTTGATGTAGTGTGAGTGCAGACGCTGCATTACCTATATCGATCCTAACAGTTTACTAGCAGCTGTCCCATAATGCCTGACACTGACAGCTCTCATCACACTTGTGAATCCACTGCCCAGGGTCACAGACACCAGAAGTCCCCTCTCTCTGCCCCATTTTAAGCCCTGCAACTTTTAAAATGCCTTTTCCTGATTGCTCAGCTTGGCGAGCACACACAGCAGCTCTCCATTGTTGTGTGCAGCTGACCATGCCGGCTACATGCTCCAGACGCGCTCTGGCTTGGAGTAGACAAGAAAGATTGGAGCCCGTGGGGAGGAGGTTGTGTGGGCAGAGCTACAGACTAGTTGTAGAAATGTGGACATCTACCGGCAAATTGCACAGGGGATGCAGGAGAAGGGGTGTGACAGGAATCAGCAGCAATGGCACATGACAGCGAAGAAACGACAACAGGCGTATCAAAAGACTGGGGAAGTCAATCCAGTGCTTTACAAAGAGCTGCATGCCATACTTGGCGGAGACCCCTCTACCTCTCCACAGACCAGTGTGGATACCTCTGAGGATCCAGTCACAGACCTCTGGCATGAACAGTGAGGAGGTGGTGGGAGACATGCAACCATGGGCTCCAGCTACGCCATGCGCCAGGACCAGTTTGAGACACCACCACAGTCCAGTCAGTCCCAGGGAACGATTCTCAGGTATGTGGGTAAATGTATTTCCCATTACAGTTTGGTGCCCCTAACGTAGCATGACACAGTTATTGACCTTTCATTAATTAACTTACACTAGAAAAGGTATCAGTACAAGGAGAAGTAGTTATCAGTACCAAAAGAAGTTCTCTTCTTTTCTTTCCCCTGTGGAGTTAGGCAGGGGTGGGGAATACAGACCAGTTTTCTTATGTACACAGGCATGTTCCTTACATCCTCCTGAGAGATCTTGAAACTTTGATGGGGGTACTCTGCAATCCTCTACTGAAGGTTTCTAGGGGTGGCAGCCTTATTTCTTCCTCTATGGTAGGACACTTTCCCACACCAGTCAGTGATAACTTCAGCAGACACCATCCCAGTACACAGGCTAGCAGCATATGGGCCCAGGTAGCTTTAAGATGCCAGCAGCAGCTATGCTCTCTCAACCCATGTCACCTTCAGGAGAAATATCAGCTAAAATCACCATTGCCTGTGGAAAATGGTGCCAGTATTCAGTGCCATTGCCCTATGCTTAGTTTCATGCAACTGAGCGATTCCTTCTTCATTTCCCTCACCCTTGACAGGCCATATTCACTCTGGCTGGTGTTGTGAGCAGAAGTGTCAAAGCAGAAGTGTCAATAAGCATGTCTTGTTTAAAACTTTAGGGGAGCATGGACAGGGAGTTCTAAATCTTAACTTTCGCTTTCTGTTCTGACTATACCGACAATAGTACCTCTCTGTGTTTTATCTGTAGCTGCTGCCACTGCAGCCTTGAGGAGTTCCCCTACACACCTGCAGAATGCCTGAGGGTGGATGAGGAGAAAGAGAGGACTCTGGACGACATGTTCAAAGAGACCCTATTAGCCAGTGCTGCATCAGACTGTGCGCAAAGGGCCTGGAGGTTGAATATTGCAGACAGCTTGGAGAAGGAAAGAGTGGACAGGAGAAAGGCCCAGAATGCCCATCAGGAAAGGAGACAGAGATGAACCAGGACATGATGGGCTTCTCCGGCAGCTAACATGGATGCTGCAGACTCTTGTGGACCTATAGGTTCAACAATCAATCACGGGCTCGTCTCTCTTTGCAGTCCATGGAAAACTTCATTATAGCACCTTCCTGCTTCCTCAATATCCCATGTGGCTTCAGGGGCTGCACCCCTACTCATACCACTCCACACCGAGGGACATTAAGGACAGCCACAGCTTCACATAGGCTGACCTGTGAAAGCCATGGTTGCAGTATGTGTAGGTAAAATGGACATGCATGTTCTTTCCCCTTGTTAAGCTCTGTTCCATTAATTTATTAAATTGTTAATGTACTTGCTTTAAAATTTCAGAGATTTTTCATTGCACTGGTTGTGTTACTCAAAATTCTATTATTTGGAAAATAATTCTTCTTGATTAGTTCACAACATATGCTACGGAATGCCTAGTGGTACTGAACACACCCACTTATTTGTCACTGCACAGCGTGACACAACTCATAGGATCAGTGACAAACAGTGGAATAATCCTAAATATATAGCGAGTGCCACAAGATTAATAGGTCCATTGACAATGTTATATTCACAGATGTACACCAAGCATCACACGAATCCTAACTTTCCCCAAAATAACTGGGCCAGGAAGAGCACAGTACACCACAAGGCATTACTGTGGTTCCCTGAACAGGGGACCCATCACTTTTAAAAGTGGGAGGGTTTAGATTAATAGATTCATAGATACTAAGGTTATGGCCTCCCAGTTTTTACTGGCCGTGAGGGTGAGTGATGGGAGGGAGGGAGCGAGAGGAGTGAGCAGGGGGTGGGGCTTGGGGGAAGGAGTGGGATGAGGGCCCTGCCCCTCATGGGAAGGCCCTGTCCCCTCACACACATTTAGGGAGCTTCCGCCACTCCTAGTTCACACTATGTCCCACAGCAATCTGCCCTCCAGGAAATCATCATATTCCCCCTGATTCAGTTCTTCTTGCAGCTCTGTAAATTCCAGAGGATTTTGCATTCTTTGCTTGCAATGCTTATGACAATAGTGTAGAACTGTGCGGGCTCCAAGTTTCTGTCAAGATGGAAGACAGTGAAGAGAACCATGTGGGTTCATGGAATTTTTAAAAAAGGTGTGAAAATTACAGGCTATAGTTAATGTTATGGGATGGAGACAGTTGCATGCTGGGAAATTGACTCCTTCCTCCCAATCATCCCTGCAAAACTTGTTTCTGTCCTACCATGCATTGCCAAAACTACCCAGAAGATACTGTGTTGGATGATGGTGGGTTGTGCACTAGAAGACCTATCCATGGTGTACTGCACTGTACATTGACACGAGCATACCCATAGGTGGCGAGTTATATGGGCCCATGGTGACAGTGCCCCACCAATATTTAGGAACGTAGGCCTGGCTCCACGAATGTTTGGGCTTATATTTTCAGAGCTGTCCCATCCATAGGACTGGCCAGGGCAACCACCCCAGGCCCTGTGCTTTGGGGGGGCCCTACGCTTCAGGGAGATGCGAGGTCCAGGGCAGCCTGGGGAGTTAGTGGGGGTAGGGGGCTGGCAGCAGCAAGCAACCCAGCCCCAGCCCACTCCTGCTATGCCCCACCCCCAAGTCCCCACCCCACCTCTTCCTGCCCCTACTCCGCCCCCTCCCTGCCACCATTCCATCCCTTTCCCCCCCAGGAGATGCTGGGAACCAGAGGGGTGGAGCAGGGCAGGTTGGGGCTGGGTTGCTTGCTGCTGGCAGCACAAGGCCCCTCGCTGACCTCCCAGGCTGCCTTGGATACCGCTTCCCCCTGAAGTGCAGGGCCCCCCCAAAACGCAGGGCCAGGACAGTTGCCACAGTCCGTTCTATGGATGAGACAGCTCTGCTTGGACCTGTTCTGGGCACCACCAAAAATTATACAAACCTGGCATCCACGACCACACCTGGTGAATATGTGCAGCACCTAGACAAGAAGCCAAGTGTGCACATGCACAACGATATGCTAAGTGCAGCAGCTTTACACTGATATCAAGGAAATCGAGGCTCAGGTGATCTTAAAGTCTATGATATTACTTGTAGGTGCAAAAATTTGCAGCGTAGCATGGATTTGTGACTTAGGCCATAGCAACACAAAGCTAGGAGTGGTAAAAGCTTGTAACGTTAAGTACAACTTGGCAACTCCATGAGAAATGACCATTCTGACCTAAGCACTTTTATTAGATAAGTTATGCCCAGAGGGGTTTGGATGGCCAAGGCATGGCTTGCTACAACAAAGTTCCTTGGAGAAAAATGGTCCATCCAGTGTTCTGCACCAGCCATTTTCATACAAATCCATCTTTCCTGACCCATTGCCAGATTTACCTTCTAACTCTCCACAGTACAATGCTGTTATAGATAGCTAGGGAGAATCACTTTCCTACTTCTGGCCAGCCCTTCTACTCTGTACTTGGGGAATATGTGTGCCTCTTTCTCCAGAGGAGGGATTTTTAACCCCCTCCCTGCCAGCTTGTGGACTGGGTTTTTCCCCCTTCATATAATGGAATAAGTACAGGGCCATGTGAATGGATGAAGAAGAGATTAGTCAAATGATATAAAAAAAAACCTACACAATTTTTATACCTACTATCTCCTTCCCTACCCCCACAAAATACTATATAGCAAAGATCACCACTAGCATCCAAGAGGTGATTTAATTTTTACAAAGGCACCACTGCTGTTGCAGTGTATTGGAATGTGGTGTGCCTACAGATGCACAGCTCAAATCTATTCATTATTACTTCTGTCACAGGGCACACCACTTGCGATGCCTCCTGCTGGTCGCTCTGGGGATCAGCTCATTCAGTCAACACCCTGTTCCGTAGTTTGCAAACCACCTTTCTCTCCAACTTTGCAGCCACTCAGTAACTGCAGCATCCTCTCCATGACTTAGCCCTCTAGCTAGGTCACTCAAAGTTCCCCCTTTTGGGATATAGTTCCTCAGCAGTCCTAGGGCAGCTGTGGCCTCTCAGGTTAATTAGCCTCCTTATTAGCCCTCATCAACCATAGCAGCAGTGTGTGTGCGTGGAGAGGGGGGGACCGGAACACCCCATCACAACCTCCCATTTTAAAAAACCTACACAAACTCTGAAGAGGAGGAATGACTGAAAAACACTGCTTCAGAATCAAACTACCTCTTTCTTGATTGGAACAGAATTAGAGCTGCTCCCCTAGGATTAGGAATGAGAAAGCCAGCACCTGACCCTGGGGAGGGCCTACAGGGAATGGGTGGCGTGGCCTGGCCTCTGAGAGTATGTCTGTGCTGCTGTTAAACATTCACAGCTGACCTGTGTCAGCTGATTCAGGCTGTGGGGCTATACAACTGCAATGTAGACATCCAGGCTTCAGCTGGAGCCCAGGCTCAGGAACCCTTAAGAGACATCTACACTGCAGTTTTATAGCCCTGCAGTTGAGATAGTTGATATGGGCCAGCTGTGGGTATGTCTACATTGCAGTGTAAGCCCTTCTACACACAAAGCACTTTAATTCAGTGTTCCAGGATCCCCCAGGGATGGAGGGTCCAAGCTTGAGCCAAGCTGGAATTCAGGATTCAAGTTCTATTGCTTTACAGTGTAGACACAGCCCTGTGGGACTTGTGCTCTGGGTATTTGTCAAAAGTATTCCACAATCCCATGAGCCAATTTTCTTTGTTCTCTAGCAATCAAGTTTGGTGGACAGTCAAATTTTCCCACACTGCCCCACATACAAAGGGCTAGAGCGGCCACATTTTGGGAGAATGCTAGAAAATCTGGGCTATGGGTGGTTGGACTCAGGGCTATATAAAGCAATATGGACCCTGTAGCCACAGGTTGGGATGCTGAGTTCAACTATTCCTAACCTGGGGTTACAAATTAGTGTCGCTCTCAAGCCCTTGGTTAACAAACCCAGGGTCTACTAACTTGAGTGTTGCTAACCCTGGGCTTACACTACAGTATAGACACACCCTGAGGATGTTCTTGAGATGAATGTTGTACCTCTTGCTTTTGAGTGAAGAGAAATGGAAAGAGATGTTCCTTTTGCTCTGTGCTGATGGGGGGGGGGCGATGTCTGTACACACAAAGCTGAGAGGATCTTTTCCTCAAAGGTGGGGAGAGTTCCTCTGCATTTGTTTGAGCTTAGTTGCCTCTCCAGGAAAAGCATCTAAAGTCAGGCCACCTTAGGGCTGTGTATGAACCATGTTGGACTTCACTGGGCAGAGGGGAGAGCTGAGCAGAGAAAGCTAGCTTAAAAGGCACAAACCCTCCAGAAGGCCCCTAGTGAATCCCATCTTCTATTCCCTGTCCATAGGACCTATCCCTTCCTGACCCTCACTGTTTTCCTCTATTCCCCACTGCCTCAGAACTTCTCTCAGTGAAGGTCCAATCCTTTCTTTTTTCCTAGCTCAGCCAGGGAAGGGGAGCTGAAGCTGCCTACTGCTATGAGAGGGAAGCTGCCTGCAGAGGAGGTCGGAGGGAAGAATACCTCATTCACGATCCCAATGCCCTAGAACAAGACATTGTCCAGGCTAAACTAGCTGATTGCAGTGTTGAAGAGCTCAGTGTAGCTCGAAAGCTTGTCTGTGGCAGCAACAGAAGTTGGGTCAATAAAAGATATTACTTCACCCACCTTGTCTCTCAGGTTAAGGTAGGACAGTTGGCTGGAGGAGGAAGCTGCGTCTTCTTCCTGTCTCTTGAGTGGTGTGTGAGACCTGCTGTTTCGGGTGTTCCCTTTACTGTAGGCTGGCCTCACGGGGGAAAGCAGCTGCCTGCTTCTGCTGGTGCCCACATTCTATTGCACTTAGGTAGAACATACATCCTGATTGCTTCTATTACTTTGAGGGCAGGGATACCTCTGCTCTTTTCAGCCCTGAGGCAAAAGGGAGCGAGCTGTTGCTAGTAATGTCTGGGCCACAAAGACATCTTCATCCTCTTCCCGAGTTTCTGCCTTGCTAAAGCATGATGGGGTGGTAGGTTTATTCCCATTGCTGCTCTGTATTGCGCTAGCACTTGAGGCATCTCCCTCTCTTCCCCAATATCCTAAAGGGCCAGTCTCCTTGGTTTACAGCAATGCATTCTGAGACATTCTAGAAGGAGGCAGTTGAGGAAGGGTTATTTCTTTTCAAACCTTAAAAAGACAGGCAGCTCTATATTTAAACACAGAAGCCCTAGTTTAGCCTATCATGCCTTAGTGTGCTTCATTATGAAGGGCATGTTAGTCCAGAAATTATTTGTATTCCACCCAAACTTGCTGACCCTGGCACATCCTAAACCAACCATGCCTGCAATGAAGAATCATAAAACTACCGGTCTAGAAAGCTAATTGCATTAAAGACTTTAAGCATTCTGCAAGAGGGAAAAGAAATTCCCCTCATTATAGGTCTTTGTGATGCATTGCATCCCAAGTTTGGGCCTTATTAGTTTGGAAGGTATGATCTCAGTTAATGAAGTTGTAGACTCCTGGTGCCCCTTTACCAGCCCAAACCTGGAGAAAGCTCTTTAGTATAACTCTGATTTCAGACTTTCTTGGCTGGCTTCCAAACAGCAAATGGGGAGATTTGAGTCTATGTCAATTACTTGAATTTAGGTAGAAGTTCTGATGTAATAAAAATAGGTTAAGCTTGTCACTGCTGAAGAAGCTGCATTTTTCATTGATTTGTGTTTAATTGGATAGTTGACAACAGGTATTGGCATTTGCATGTTATCTTCTAGCTGCCATGAGGAGGGATCTCCCTGCTTAGCCCCCGTTAAATTCTTAGTGAACCCAGGTGCTGAATTTGATAGCTGTAAATATTTTTTACTCTCCTATCAATTAAATGTACCTCACCAGCAGGTTTTTCTGATTCTTTGAGCATTGGGTCTTGTAAACATCTGTGTGGCCAGGCTGAATAATTTGACAGGTGACTAAAATCATTAGTAGTTTCATTATTTGTATCATAAGGGAGCTGTTGGCCAGTGGATTAAGCACAAAGGATCTTAGATTGTAGTGAGTTGTTAATCTACATGTGGTGATTTTTCTTCAAGCTTTGGCTCCTGGATTCAGATTATTAGAAGATTCTAAGCCAAATGAGTCAAATTTCATTGGCATAAAATCATTTTTTGTTAAAGATATTTTTTTGAGGACTTGATTGAAGTGTTTTGAAAGCTTAAGGTTGGTAATACTGACTTCTTGTGCCTTAACCAAGTTAATACCCATTAACTAATTCTCTAATTCCTCATGACCCATTCTGTGAAATAAGGAGGATGTTTATCTATAGTTTTCTAAAGTACTTAAATCTATGGCTGAAAATCAGTAAATCAAAACCATTAACTTGGTTTAGTGTTTTGTTTTTTTTCCCCCAGGCTGATAAAACTTGATTTTACAAGGTTGACTTTAATTTGAGCAAATCTGGTTAGTTTGTACAGCAGGATAGGAGATATGAATTGAACTCAAAATTGCATCATACTGCTTTTTATACTGTAATACAGTTTGCTTCTCTCCTGGTGTGGCAACTGACCTGTTGATACCTGATTAAGTTCTTGTTTGGGAATAATTTGTCTAGCAAATGAAATCTTAAACTGGGGAGGGAGCGTGCTCTCCATTCAGTATGGAGATCAGTGATATAGATGGTTTCAAACTACTGGTATACAAAACCACAAGACTTGTGCTCTTCTTTCAAGGAGGAGTTTGGATGACATTAATAGGAACAAACATGACTAGTGGCTTCAGTCATATAATAACCTAGATTTGTTGGTGAAAATTAGCACACAAGGCTAGATGTGGAAAAGGCAAAGTTTAACAGTGAGTAATTAGACTGGCATAACAGTAGAGTAGTTTCCTTTAAGTTAGGATCCAGATCTAACTTTGCAATATTCCAGTATTATTATACCACTTATAGGTCTTTTTTATATATATATATATATATATATATATATATATATATATATATATATATATATATATATATATATATATATATATAAAAAGACCTATCAGATCAGTCTTCCTTTTCTCAAAAAAATGCTTTGTTAAATGAATTTATACATCTTATGATACTCCATAGTTGTAGACTCAGCACGTTAGCATGAAAACGAGGAGTTCCAGACAGTATGTCTATATGCTGTCAGCTTTTTGTTTAAACTTTCGCAGGGTAGTTGTATTTTGGAGGAGGGGAATGCCAGTAGATCCATTGCTCATTAAAAATGCTGTCAAAATAGTCTTTTATTTGGTTAATCTCACTGTCTGCATTGCTGAGTGTACATGTAGTTCATGAGTCCGGCAGATAAGGCTGGGGTTGAGACTATTAGACATGCAGCAACTTGGTTGTGGTAAATTTGTAAAAATAGATTGACCATTAAATTAAGTATGTTATGTGAATCTGGACATTTTTTAAAAAAACCCTCCATAGTAAAGGAAATGGAGAAACATCCATTAATGTAAACATCTTAATTTCAATCACACATCCGTGTTCTCATAATGGTATATACAATAGCCTGATACTGAAATATAAAGAGCTTGAAACAGAAAAATACACAACTGAACATAACTAAAATGCACTCTCATTGGCAAGAGTTCTTAAATAGCAAGAGGGGGGAAAAAAGGCAATGGATAGCAGGCAGTAACACAAGTTTAAATATGTTAAAGACCATACTTTCCCCTCTGCGTTTGGTGACTACTCAGACCTCTTTCTTAGTGGTCCCTTTCTGATTGCACTTGATGTCAAAGGGAGGCTGATTGGGCAATAAGATAATTCTTTTTCCATTCCACCTTTAAGTGACTGACAGTAAATCAGCTACAATGAGTATGAACAAAACTACACTTTGGTGAGCAAAGTACTAACACTCAGTCAGCAATAGACAAAAGGCCTAGAACAGTTTTTCCTTCAACAAAAACTAAGACTTTTTTGGTATGGTAGTATACCATAGTTATTGATAAACCTAGCGAATAATTCCTGAACTGCTTAATCTTGTCTGGGTTTGATCGGCAACAGCATCCTTCCGAATCCAGGTTTCAGAGTAGCAGCCGTGTTAGTCTGTATTTGCAAAAAGAAAAGGAGTACTTGTGGCACCTTAGAGACTAACAAATTTATTAGAGCATAAGCTTTCATGAGCTACAGCTCACTTCATCGGATGCATTTGGTGGAAAAAACATAGGAGAGATTTATATACACACACACACACGGAGAACATGAAACAATGGGTTTATCATACACACTGTAAGGAGAGTGATCACTTAAGATAAGCCATCACCAACAGCAGGGGGGGGAAGGAGGAAAACCTTTCATGGTGACAAGCAGGTAGGCTAATTCCAGCAGTTAACAAGAATATCAGAGGAACAGTGGGGGGTGGGGTGGGAGGGAGAAATACCATGGGGAAATAGTTTTACTTTGTGTAATGACTCATCCATTCCCAGTCTCTATTCAAGCCTA
The DNA here is from genome assembly GCF_009764565.3 of Dermochelys coriacea. Taxonomy (NCBI): domain Eukaryota; kingdom Metazoa; phylum Chordata; order Testudines; family Dermochelyidae; genus Dermochelys; species Dermochelys coriacea. The sequence goes on from NC_050077.1 coordinate 24,057,232, forward strand.
AGTTAATTGTATCCAGTTTGCAAATTAATTCCAATTCAGCAGTCTCTCGTTGGAGTCTGTTTTTGAAGCTTTTTTGTTGAAGTATAGCCACTCTTAGGTCTGTGATCGAGTGACCAGAGAGATTGAAGTGTTCTCCAACTGGTTTTTGAGTGTTATAATTCTTGACGTCTGATTTGTGTCCATTCATTCTTTTATGGAGAGACTGCCACTAGCCATCACCTTCAGCCCCCAACTAAAACCCCTCCAACGCATCATCAAGGATCTACAACCTATCCTGAAGGACGAGCCATCGCTCTCTCAGATCTTGGGAGACAGACCAGTCCTTGCTTACAGACAGCCCCCCAATCTGAAGCAAATACTCACCAGCAACCACACACCACACAACAGAACCACTAACCCAGGAACCTATCCTTGCAACAAAGCCCGTTGCCAACTCTGTCCACATATCTATTCAGGGGACACCATCATAGGGCCTAATCACATCAGCCACACTATCAGAGGCTCGTTCACCTGCGCATCTACCAATGTGATATATGCCATCATGTGCCAGCAATGCCCCTCTGCCATGTACATTGGCCAAACTGGACAGTCTCTACGTAAAAGAATGAATGGACACAAATCAGACGTCAAGAATTATAACATTCAAAAACCAGTTGGAGAACACTTCAATCTCTCTGGTCACTCGATCACAGACCTCAGAGTGGCTATACTTCAACAAAAAAGCTTCAAAAACCGACTCCAACGAGAGACTGCTGAATTGGAATTAATTTGCAAACTGGATACAATTAACTTAGGCTTGAATAGAGACTGGGAATGGATGAGTCATTACACAAAGTAAAACTATTTCCCCATGGTATTTCTCCCTCCCACCCCACCCCCCCACTGTTCCTCTGATATTCTTGTTAACTGCTGGAATTAGCCTACCTGCTTGTCACCATGAAAGGTTTTCCTCCTTTTTCCCCCCCCTGCTGTTGGTGATGGCTTATCTTAAGTGATCACTCTCCTTACAGTGTGTATGATAAACCCATTGTTTCATGTTCTCTGTGTGTGTGTATATAAATCTCTCCTCTGTTTTTTCCACCAAATGCATCCGATGAAGTGAGCTGTAGCTCACGAAAGCTTATGCTCTAATAAATTTGTTAGTCTCTAAGGTGCCACAAGTACTCCTTTTCTTCTTCCGAATCCAGTATTTCTTCCTTCAAGATTTAGGGTGAAATCTTGACCCTACTGTAATCACATGGCCAGGACTCCATCTTCAGAGGGGCCAGGATCTCACCCTTAGTCTTTAAAACACTAACTTTCCTAAAAGTAAAGTCAAGATCTCCTACGCTCTGTTTGCTTCCTGCAGAGGCTCCCAGTCAGAAATATATGTGCAGTTAGGAAATTCTGTAGAACTGTGTGTCACCCAACAAGGGTAGCACAATGCATCTGTCTGTAATTGGCGTATTACAAAATGCAACAGTCCCATTCATACTTTTTTTTTTAATTATAACTCATTGCAACAGGAAAGGACATAAGGAACTCACTAACTAATCCTTTATATCCAGTGAAATTGTTGCATTATGTCATTCTATACTAAGATTGACCAAAGCTACAGGTGAGCCTTCTTTCTTTTATAAAAGCGAGTGCTCTAACTTCCTGGCTCAAAACATAGTAACATTTTTGGCAGGTACAGTATTTCCTTACTCTGAAAGTAAGTAATACTCAGACCTTCCTAATCCACAAGCAATTGAGATCATATCCCTGTTTTAAGATGTCAGATGTCAGCTACTCAGTTTATCACTACATAATCTAATTATATATATTCCTTGTTTTTAAACAGCTTTATCTCAGGCTTCACGGAGCAAACATGTTGATTCTTCTGGCTTTCATTATTGTGTTTCACATAACTTCAGCAGCGCTGTTGTTCATCTCAACCATTGACAATGTAAGTTTCATTCCAACTAGAAATTGTAATTCAGAGCCATAGGTTTCTCCATGTTATACTGACTCGAGCTTCAGATTATGTGTTTTCTAACTGTGTTCACAGAAAAAGCAGCTTCCCCAGCATATGATCTGGGCACAATCATAAGTGAAATATAAATACACCTTTACATAAAACGTGAAGAAAAACATTTCCTGATCCTAGAGTCTAGCTGAACATAAAAAATACAGTCAGATCAAAAATTAAATGAGTTGCTCATCAGACCAACCCAAAATGTAACCAACTAGCATATTTAACCTCAACAATGCCCCCCTTTTTTATCAGATCCCTCACTTCCCAAAAGCCTGGGTAAAAACCAGCTTTGTAAGTATAGAACAACATATTGCAACTCAATCTCTTCTCTCTTGGTTTTGTGTTTATTTCATATACTTGTATCTTAAGACTTGCTTTTGAGCTCTCAAAAACATTTGACAGTGTTAAGATTTAGTACACTTGATCTACTTAATGGGAAATTCTAGGCTTCTTGTACTTGCTCGAAAGACCTGAAACCTCCTGCTGCCACTGTGCCTGGAAGAGGCTATGCAAATCAATGTCACAGCACTGTTTCACAGAGCAGAATTCTGCAGCAGGGCAGGGGGATGTGGCCCATGGGCCTGCACTTACATGGATCTGTTAGCCAAGAACTCTACACAGAAGAAGTGTAGCAATCTACAAACACTATTATAGCTTAGAGGCTGAAGTTGTGGCTTTCGGTATTGCTGAGTTTGGGGAGAGGTGAAGATTCTACTGCAGTCATGCCAATGTCACATACACAAAGCGAGTTAATTTATGATTTGTGTAGAGGGGATTCTTTAAGCCTTCAGAAAGAGGCTTATTAATACGTTTATGCAAGATGCCTAAAACAGTACCATGGAAGACACAATAGAAGCTGAAATATGCTACAGCTTCTGTGCTTGCTTGGAGTCAATTGAGACTCAAAGTTTAGAAATACTTTAGTGTTGCTTGGAAAGGTGAATTTTCTTATTACTGACCTTTTGCTCTTACATAAAGGGAGTTTGCTCTAGCAATATCTGTACGTGTCTAGCTCTTCATCTGGATCTTTTCCTTTTGCTGAACACCCTTTGTCCCACTGTTGCTACTGCAGTTATCATGGTACACTCTTGCTAAGAAGGTAAATGTACACACAGGCTTTTGGGATACTGAAAACAGTATCTCCATCTGTTTTTCAACTAGCTCAGCAAAGCACTGCCCCCCTCCCCCCCCCGGCCAACCTTCCCCCTCCCAACATTAGCAGAAACTTTGTTTGCAAAACTTTGACTCTCTTTGTTGGGGTTGCCTGCAATAGCAGGGAACTGGATTCTGACCCAGGAGGTCCTGTTCAGTCCTACATCTCTATCAGTTGTCTCCTTTATAAATATTATAAAAAACTTTAGGGAAATATTGACTGAAAGACAGTTAGGAAATATGTTAACTTCAGTCAGTGCAAGTCATACACTAGTGTCCAAGCAAATGTAACCCTAGCTATACAGAAACATGCATTCTTGGTCATCTAGTTGCATTTTTTAAATAATAATATTTATTAATTAATTTAATTAATAATGAAACCTATAGGTTTGTAACCACCTTCTCAATTTTTTTTCCTCATTGCCTGAATTGCTTTTGTACAGTGCTGAATATAATGAAAAATAAAACCGTATAAGAAACGGGTGTTCAAAATGCTATATTGAACTGTAACACTTCTTTGTGCCATCCTTAAACTGACGGTTTATTTAGCCTTGAACAAAGGCCAAGAGTATAGATAAGTCAATACCATAATAAAACCTGATAGAGAGTTTCACATCTGCACTGTGTCTTTCTAGAATTAATATCCAGAATTTCAGGACACTATCCAGTCTGAATTCTCCTTGTAAAGTGACTAATTCCAGAACTGCTTTGCAAACAATTGTTGCATTAAGCAATTTAACAATCTCTCAGGTTTCTTATGGGCTATTCCAGTAGCAGACACTACTGTAGATAAAATTTAAATGGCATATTTTCCCAAGCCCAGAGAATAGAGGCCTGACTGTAAATTAACTAGTCTTGATTTCCTCAGGAAATATGCTTGGCAGGACAGCTTGCGGTATTTGTAGTGTTGCTATGAAAAAGGCATTCAGTCACTACAGTGCTAGTTTGTGTTAACAGATAGTACACCAACAATAGTAATATCACAAGTAGATCTTAATGAGTCACTAGTCGCTTCCAGTCTGATGTCATACAGTTGGACATTGTACCAAGAGTACAGATAAGTCAATACCAACTTTGCATGATGTCTGACATTAAATCAGTCAGGAAATTCATGCACAAGGTTTGAACTTCCCAAGCCTGTAGTTTTACTCCCTTGCTCACGTGCGTTACAAGAGCATCTTCTATGCTCACATAACATAGGGCCCCATTTCACTGAATGTACCAGGGAAGGCTTCACTTCTGTTCATTAAAGGAACAGACACTGGCATTTCTGGCTGGTGATCTCCTACTTCTGGCTAGCAGATGCAGCCATCAGCTTCTGTTTTATAGTTCTGGTCACCATAGACTTGTTCTGCGTGCACTTGCCTACCTTAACCTCAATATACCCATCACACTTCACTGTTACCTTTCAGAGATCTACCATGTAAGCCTCCTGTAGCATAGATGGGTAGAAAGATTTGTGCCCCCTTTACCCACATGGAGCTCTATTACTTTTCAAACCATAGCAATGGAGCAGAGATTAATAGTATTCCAGTAGTGCCTACTACCCCAGTTTCAGTCACTGGATACATTTACAGTGAGACAGTTCCCACTGGTCTTCACCTGTTGATGGGGTTTTAAGCCATAGGGAGAAATGCAAAATGATGCAAACATACATGAAAGGTTATAGAAAAAGAAGCAATTTAAACATGTATGAAAATTCCAACTTCTGGATCCTCAGGGGGACACATTTGAAATTTAGAAAATGTGAACTCTGGGAGCTGGAGCTAGGAATCTGATCTCTATTTTTCTTGAGGGTAAGGGGACTTCGGACCAGCAGAAAATTGGTGCTTCTCTAGACACAGTGAAGTACAAGTTCCTCACTTAGAAACAGGTACATGGCTGCAGTGGAGTTTTGAATCGGAACAACTTGTGATTTTTTTTAATCAGTCCTAAAAAAAGCACCTGAAACATTTGCCTGAGCAGCAGAAAGAGTCTCCAACATCTGGACAAAGTAACTGAATATTTAAGTTTCCTGCCCATTCCCTTCCCACTCTTCACAGAAGACTAAATTGTGTAACCAGTTCATGCAGGAAATGTATGTTTTGTTTGTTTATTGCAGAAGCTGTTTTTATTCATTTGTATCCTAGTGAGTAGCAAGTGATTTTTGTGATCAGTTTCTTGGGTGCTACATAATTGTATCCTTAGACTGTATCTCTAGGCTGAAACATCACTTCCAAGTAATTTAGGTAGCTGAAGATGGGTGCTGAGAATGTTGCTTAAGCCAAACACTCTTTTTATAAAACAATTTTAAGAGGGTGGTCTAACTTTCCTGGTCTGATTTTTTTTTTTTTTTTTAAACATTTCCTTTTATATTGTTTTACAGGCCTGGTGGGTAGGAAAAGACTTTTCTGCAGATGTCTGGAAAGTCTGTATCAATATCACCAACTGTGCAGTCATTAATGAAAATAATTCAGGTGAGTATTGGTACTTACTATTAAGCTGTCAAACTAGAAGCTGCTTTTAAACAATATCATGTAAATAAACTATAAAATGTTGCAAAACAAAAAAACTTAATGTCTCCATTTCTCTGTTTCTCCATCTATAAAATGTGGATGCTATTGCTTCCTCTCCATCCTACAAAGGAACTGAGAATTAATGTTCATAAAGTACACTAGAGTGTATTTTGAAAGGTCTGAGATAAAATACACCCCCTATTTTCTGGCATCAAGAGTCCATAGCAAACTAGTGAGTCTAAAACAAAATGGAGGTCCCATGTGACTGTAATAAAGGACATTAAATGCTAAAAAGTTCCAGTTTTCAAAGTAGTACAGTAGTAACAATTTCTCTTATCCCATCCGTTCATTCTTGGCCTATATCCAAGAGGTGAACAATTTGACAAGTATAAGCATGGATGGATAGACAATACAATGATTTTCTATCTACAAGTCCATTTAGTGAGGAGTTATGAAGATTATCAAGGTAATTTATGGCCTCCACCATGGTATGCATCCGATGAAGTGAGCTGTAGCTCACGAAAGCTTATGCTCTAATAAATTTGTTAGTCTCTAAGGTGCCACAAGTACTCCTTTTCTTTTTGCAAATACAGACTAACACGGCTGCTACTCTGACACCATGGAATGGTTATAGTAAGGACCTCAAGTATTTAAACACAACAAACCAAACCAAAAGTCCTCACAGCCTTTCCATTTCAGTTTATAGAGCAATAGCTGGATTGACTTACAGGGTTGTGGGACTAAACTGAGGAAAAGATTAACGGAAGTAGAATTTTACACTAAGTTTTGAAAGCTGGTAGGTCCATGGTCACTTACCTCTTCTAAGTCTGCGACAATGCCCTGCTCTGCATTCATGAGCCATCTCCACTGTGCTGGTGGAATATACCTGGTACAGGAGGACATTATTTTGGAGTAAGACATCGTTTTTTAATAATTAAAGTCAGTTCTATTGAAGGCTTTGCATATCAAGACAAAGGGTGTCTACGCTGCAGTTGGAGGTGTGACTGCAGCCCATGTAGATGTACATGAGCCAGGGTAATCTAACTAGATTAGGTATCAACAGTAGTGAGCAAGTTGCCTGAGTACATACCCAGGCTCCCTGGCAGGCTTGTACTTGGGCGGCTAGTTGGTACTAGCTGTTGGTACCTGAGCTAGTTAGGTTAAATCTAGCTCAAGAATGTCTACATCTGCTGCAGTCCACACCTCCAATTTCAGTACAGACACATCCCTTCACCTTCAACTATTATATTGTATTATAGGGCCACAGTGTAGAAAGCAGACCAGTGATCCATTCACACTGGCCTGTGTTACAGTAGCTCATCTGCTTAGCATTGCACTGCCCACTCTTCCTTATTTAAGAAAAGGCAACCAAAGAGACACTAGCACAGGAATCCTGAAACACCTGACCTTTGGTGCTTTCTAAAGGACAGCACTGCTGGAATCCTCCTGAATACTGGAGATCATGTTTGCACTGCTATATTCTCTGACTTCACCTCTGTATAACAGATCAGAAGCATCTGAAAGGAAGCAAGTGATGGAATTGGGAAGGTGTAGTGTGAGAGGCTGGGGAAGCTCCATTTGTGCGTTGTGGTTGCAGGGCTGGGAGAGACTGTTTAAAAAGCTGCCTTTAATGGGAAAGCAGTAATAGATTCTAAGACCAGAAAGGATTATTGGGATCATCCAGTCTGACTTCCTGTATAGACCACTGAACATCCCCCATGTAATTCCTACAGCACATCTTTTAGAAAAGTCAGTAAGAGGGGAAGGGTGAGTGGAAGTAGGAAGGTGGCACAGAGGCAGTGGCTTAAACAAGAAGGGAAAGCTGCAAGAAGGAGGGTAGCCAGCAAATCCCAGTAAGAACAGACTACCTGGGAACAGGTAAGGGTTGGTGCTGGTAGTGGAAGCGGCTGCGGAGGAAGCCACATTTACAATAAAACCTGCTTTTATTTTCACAGAATATCAGTCTGTGCAGGCTGTTCAGGCCACCATGATCCTGTCTACTATTCTGTGTTGTGTGGCATTTCTGGTTTTCATTCTTCAACTCTTCCGCCTAAAGCAAGGAGAAAGATTTGTGTTGACTTCTACAATCCAGCTGCTGTCATGTGAGTGGTTCTTTGACATGTCTCACTTCAATAGCCCTTACATTAAAAGTGGGAGATAGGGTTCGGAATGGAGCCATGGTACAACACAAAGCAGAAGCAGAAAAATGTTGTACATAATTGGTAAGCTTTTTGCCAAACATTTGTTAGATTTCTAGCTTACCACTACATTTTAAATTTAACATAAATTTCAAATTAAATGTTCTGATTTTTTTGGACTCCGGTTTTGACAATGACAAAAAAACATTCACAAAACATTTTAGTATCGCAGGATCTCCATTTTCTGCCAAAAATGTTTTGATTGGAAAAACTTCATCCCGCTCTACTGACAGTACTTTAGTAACAGGACTATTTAAACTTGGCTTAAGAAAAGATTTGGAAGCTCTGAATTACCCTAAATACAGTTATGAGCATGAAGAGTGATTGCAAAGAGCAGCATCTGGGCAGGGGATGAATAGAGTGGTTGAACTACACACTGTGAGCCTGTATAACTGTTTTAAATCTTTTAAAAAAGTAACAGACATTGTTTTAATGCTTTTTCTCCTCCAGGCCTGTGTGTTATGATGGCAGCCTCCATTTACACAAATAGGCATGAAGATCTGCACAAGGGTGATGAATACGAGTTTGTTTTTAGTGGCCAATATGGATATTCCTTCATCTTAGCCTGGATTGCATTTGCTTTTACTCTGATCAGTGGTGTCATGTACCTAGTATTAAGGAAACGTAAATAAATGTCAGCAGCTAGTTATTTCTGTCACTGCAGTCCAGAAGCAGAATTTCAGTAACCATTTTGTATATAGTCATTTGTTTTGTAGTAAAGGTATTGTTTCTCTAAAAATGTACTGTGTTCTTGGTATGAAAGACTATATGGAAAAAATAATGCAAATTTACTGGAATGCTTTGCCAGCAAGGGTCAAGAGTCTGAACAAGCCAAGGCCAAAGTAGCTTTCCTTTGTACATTTCACAACTTTAAATGGCTGCCACTAAAGTAGGCATTAACAAGAGTTTGATCCTACCCTCTAAATGGTTCACATGATGTATAGTGGAAAAGATACAGTAAATGCTTATTACATTGTTAGCAATGTGCTATTAGAAGTCAAGATCTATCTGCTTGGGGATAAGTATGGGGAAAGAAACACACGCACACACACCATTCTTAAAAAAACCATTGGGGAGTTCAAAGATATGCTCAGTGCCTATCATAGTAGGGAACCTGCATTCTTGCTGTTTATAACTCTACAATACATGCTCTACAAGCTTTTATTAAAACCCCTTGCTTTGAAAAAGTAAACCACTCACTTTTGTATGATTTTTTTTTTTTATATATTGTGTCCAGAGCATCCTCAAGCACTACATGCTGTCAATTAATTCATTGCACATTTTGGGTCTGGAACTGGTTGTTTGTACATGCTGAAGCTAATTTACAAACAAAACAAACCCTAAATGCTCTTAACCCTGAATTGTGCATAGGCTTACTCAACTCTTGATCTACCTTAAAATTTGCTTGCCTCTATTTCAGGCTTTTTTTAAAAAAAATTTTTTTAAGCTACCATGTTCCCCACTGATAGCACACAGAGGTTTGGATGTACAAGTTAGCATGAAGAATTTACTTGTAAAGTGACTTCATGACAGAACAGGAATGTCATGCTAAAGTATTATTCAGGACTGCCCATTAGGAAATCCTGGCAAAGATGTACAGGTGGCCTTTAACTTCTGTTGGAGATGTTTAAAGGAGCCCAAACACATCTGCTCAACACACCAGGATGGGGTTTTCCTAAGCCATTTAGCCCTCTTTACTTAAACTTCCCCAAAGTGACTTAAGGATTTTTTAAATATGGAAATAACTGATATAGCCTGTACTAGGTATTAATGATCTCTACTGTAAAATACAGTTTTGGTTAATGGTGATTTTAAAGGCTGGTCATCCTTGAAGGTTGTAGTTTTTTACTTGTCTATTGTAGTGTGTGTTTAAAGTAGCATTTTATAGTTTGGCATACTTAATCATGGCCTTTTTTTACCTACCACAGATGGACAAACCCCATGTCTAGAAAAAGGAAAGCTAGTAGGTTTTGAATAGGCCTGTACCTAGTTACAGTAAAGTCAGATCAAAGTTACACTGAAGTCAGAGCTACACCCTATAAATCAGTGAAATAGTTGACCCACACATCTTCAGTGAGACAATGCTTTGTTTGACTACTCCCAAGGTAGGAATGGATACAACTAAGTGAACTATCTTAAACACGGGAATGGATCTTGCTCTGTTTCCCAAATTGGTGGTGGTTAGGTGTTGCTTGCAGGGGGCAAGAAAAAACTACCGGCTTAGGGTATGTCTTCACTACCCCCCGGCTCAGCAGGTAGTAATAAATCTATCAGGGATTGATTTATTATGTCTCATCTAGATGAGATAAATCAATCCCCAAATCGATGCCTGTATTCTCCCTTGGCAGAGGGAGTAAGCAGAGTAGACAGGGGAGTGGCCGCGGTTGACTCACCGCTGTGAGGACAGCCAGGTACCTCGTACTAAGATTCGACTTCAGCTACGCAAATAGCATAGCAGAAGTTGCGTATCTTAGTTCAAACCCCCCTCCCCCCATGTAGCCCAGGCCTTTGAGAACAGGTAGAGTAAAAGGGAAGCCAGATTTAAATTAGTCCTAGTACTATGCTTTCTTGCCCTTGTAACATGACAGTGCTAGTCTCTTACCTGCATTGTTTCCCTCCTAAGTGTCCTAACTTGTGAAGTTCTAACTAACACTCCTTTAATTTGTAATATATCCCCAAATCTTCATTCTGTTAAAGGAATAATTAGGTAGACATAGAATAGAATTTGTTCCGTATATAAACAGATGTACTATAAGGAAAGGGTTAAAGTAGCATTCACCCTAAGAATTTGATATTCTGGCTTACATTTCATGTAACGAACAGTAAAATGATCTAATGAAATTATAAAGCAAATACGTGGATCAAAACTATGTAACTGACTTATGGCTAACAGTCCAATATTTTATAAAAGTTCATACATTACAGTATAAATACTAATTGTGTCACTGATTGGCTACTTGACAGATACTTCAGTTACTTACAGTAAATCATTTTACCTGGGTAATTTTATATTTGACTATTTAAATATGTAAGATACAGCATGCATATATGTACATACATGTATACACAATCATGCTTTCATAATGAAAGCCCTAACACCCTAAAGCAAATAGCTGTATGAACTCTTCCAGCATATGCTATCTATAGATGCTGCCATATTTTAGTTAGACCAAGTGTGAATCTTTTGTACACTGAAAGTTCAAACTTTTCTTGGCATTTTCTGTGTCTTGTGAAAGGAAAACGATAGTTTTAGGATATTCTTTTTACCTACTCTGCCTTGAAAATATTCCATTTTCTGTTTTATATACTCTGAAATTGTACATGAAAATAAAGCAGAAACTACTGTACTGTAACAGCAAGCTTGATACATTTGATAGCCCTTACATTGCCTTAAAGTTCTGGATCCATTTAAACATTGTGTGTGAGTTTTTCTGTGCAAATAAGTAAAAATTAATAGCTCTTTACTTTCCCTGTGAGATCCTCATTAAGACACTATAAATGAAAACAAGTTGGTTCATTACAGGAGAAGTAGCAAGAAGAATTGTCAGAGAAGGTAGATTTTCCTTAGTTGTCTCTAGAAGACTGGAAGTAGCTAAGCAGCTGGAACTTCATGGTCTCACTATGTGGCTATGAAGAGGGATCCTTTTATTAAAGTGGAGCCTGCTCCTTTAGCAAAGTAAAATCATATTGCTAGCATATAAATTTAATAAGGCTTTGGCTGAGTGTTTAAACTAGGACAAAGGGAAAGATGACAGAAACCAAAGAGCACATAATTTAGACAGGACTTAGATCAAGGATGTAGGTAATACAAACATCTGTATCCAATGAAAGGAAGGACCCAAAACACAAATCAGGCCAGGAAAAGATCACAAGAAGCGTGTGGGCCATCAGCAAAGTATAAGGAGGTAAATGAACAAGGCATCTATTAAAAAGTGAAAGTGAGGTTTATGTACAAATGCAAGAAGCTTAAAAGCAATATTAAAGTGACTGGCAATGGCAGAGGCCTTTCATATAATAAGCATTACTGAAACATGACATCAGTTAGGCTAGGACTTGACTATGAATTACACAGAAAAGATAAGACTATACCAAAGAGGTGGCCGAACAGCACATTATTTAAAAGATTCAATTGAATCCAATGAGAAGTATTGAATGGAGAACACCACGTGGCTGAATACAGATGGATACAAAGCTTCTGCAGTCAGAATGTAAATATATTAGGAGGGCTACACTAATAGTTTCTGACTCAAAATGATGAGCACACACTACTCAGAGGTCAAACTACCAGCCAAGGCTAGGAGATCGCTGGGGGAACTGGTCCAATGGCACAACAGGACAAAGTTTTGTTTGAAGAAACAAATCAGTTAAATTGTTTCTCTAAACAACTAGTTCTAAAACACACAAGAGAAGAGGCTTTCTTCAATTCAGTCTTATGCACAACAGAATAGCTACTGTTAGACTCACTTTGAGAATTATGTAACAGTGACCACAATATACAGTAGTTAAGATTCCAGAAATTGATACAGTAACTCAACTTTAGAAAGGGAGATTTCAATATGGAGAGAGCTAGTCAAAGGTACTAAAAGTAAAATTCTTGGACTCTTATGTTTTTCTTAAGTCAAATCCATACCACATCTAAGAAGGCATACACACTACTAAGAAAAAAGAGACAGCCACGCAGGAAATATATAACTAAAAGGCAAGATTGAAAAAGTTATTCAAGAAAAACATCTTTCAAACATTTGGAAATCAAATCCTAATGAAGCTAACAAACAGGAACATAAGTTACAGCAGGCAATACGATATCTCAGAGGGAAGTTAAAAGCTATAAAAGAGATTCTGAAGAGTAAACAGTGAACACTATAAAAGAAAGAAGGAATTCTTTAAATATATCAGAAACAAGGAACCTGCAAAAGAATCAGTGCATCTGCTGGGTCAGCAGGGGTTAAAATTAAGGACAATAAGGACCTAGCTGCAAAGCTAAATGTTATGGATTGTTTTGTTTTGGGTGGGTCTTCACCACAGATGATGTTAGGGAATTACCTACCCAAAACTCCTCTTTGTTGGTTAATAAAGAGGACCTGGAACAAACTGATCCAGATTATACGTATCCAAGAGTTTTGAAGGAGTACATCTGTGAAATGACTGAGTTGTTAGCAAAGATGTGTCATTAAAAATAATTTCTAGGCCACAGGAGTGGTAAAGTAGCAAGTGTTGTACCTGTATTTTAAAAAGTCTCCGAGGGTGTTCCAGGGAATTGCAGAGCAATAAATCTTACATCTTTACCTAATCAACTAGTTAAAATGGTAGTTAAAAAAAATTCACAATGAGCACATTATTATGGTAAGGTAGGATCTAACCAGTATGGTTTCTGCAAAGGAAAATCACGCCTCACTAATCTGGTAGAATTCTTTTAATGTGTCAATGTAGTATATAAAATAGAAACTGCTGATAATGTAGATTTTCAAAAAGTATTTGACAAGGTCTCTCACAAGAGAATATTATATAGGTATGAGGTGACAAGCAAAGTATTGCAAGATACAAACAGAAAACTGAATAGATGCAGAGAACACCCTCAGTGTAGCTAAAGTTCTATTATTTTACCTGATCAGGCTGAAGTCATTCAGGAGCAACCCTAGGCTACTTCTTGTGTGGAAGACAGAATGAGGGATCAAGCAATGCCTACCTAAATGGTGTGTTAATGGATGCTTACTTGTATTAAATCTTGCTACAAGTTAGCAAGATTAGATCCACCCATACAGTTTAAAGTCCACCAGGGGTCAAACAGCTTCTGCAGCTTCCCAGGAAAGCATACCAATCTCTGAAAACTGCAGGGCAGCTTCACTGTGATCTGTCCACACTTCTACACCATATTATTCCCTAGCCATAGCATTAAGATCCAATGTCTGGTTTAGCAGAAATTCAAATAAATTGAGCATCCATCTCCAACCTATAAAATCATTGCTTTTGCGTCATTAGAAGTGGAATACATGCAATCACTCAAAAGAAAATGACGGTGAGCTGTTACTTCAACAACCTAAGTTCCCCATCCTAAGGTGGGATGTGCTGCATCCATGAAGTAAGAGATAGGAACACTAATTTTGGAAGAATTAGCTTTCATGTATGTGTTGTCTGAACTTGACAGGTAATTTATTACCAGCCAATATTATAATATTTCAGTCTGAGAAGCATATGGAAGAATATATTACTGAAACCATAAGGCCCATCAGTCTGAGGAAGAATATTTCAGTTGATTGGAATTATCTTCATGTTTGAGAATGGCAGACTTGCCTCTGGAAGGAAAACCTTTCTTGCTCGAGAATCTACAAGTCACCAGACAAAAGACTTTCTGTATAGGAAGGTAAGATTTCTTTCAATTTATTCTGAGTCCCACTTTCTCAAAAAGTAAACATGTATGATGACTTCTGTAAGGCCTTTGTGAGCCAGTCATACAAATAGGGGTAAATCTAAATAGTCTGACACCTCCAATGCACTGCCAAATTCATGGCTGGATTGGACCATATTGTTCTGGTGGGTTGTAAAAGTCCTTTTAATACTGGTAGAACAATCTTGGAATTAGAAGGGTTCCCAAAATATCAAAGTCAAGATGAGTGATATCAGTTTCTGTGGAAATAATCTGTAGAAGCCCTTCTAGATATCATCTCATGAAATTTTATGGCATATTCAGACAGGGAAGATGCTGAAGCAATTCCACTGTCATCTGGGGATGTCTGGTCACCAGGCTTTAGATCATTGTCCTGAAATTCCACATCTCATAGGTGGTTATTGATAAAATATCTGGGATAATCAAAAGGATAGCATTCCAGAGAACCGGATGTGGTGAATGGGGCTTCCCGTGAGGTCTGGGGGGAATGACTCCTCTATAAAGGCAATTCTCAACCTCCGTATAGTATCTCAAAGAAAGCCAGTGGACCCATCCAGACCAAGGTTTCAGAGTAGCAGCCGTGTTAGTCTGTATTCGCAAAAAGAAATGGAGTACTTGTGGCACCTTAGAGACTAACACATTTATTTGAGCATAAGCTTTCGTGAGCTACACTCACTTCATCTGATGCATCTGATGAAGTGAGCTGCAGCTTACGAAAGCTTATGCTCAAATAAATTGGTTAGTCTTTAAGGTGCCACAAGTACTCCTTTTCTTTTTACCAGGATATAGGCAGAGTCTGTGTCTGTTTGGACTATGTAGAGCATTGGTCTAATGTCTGCTCTAAAATGTTTTTTTGTCAGGTGACTGGAACTGAGGTGGTAGAATAACTTGCCTGTCCCTATCTGACTTATCAGACCTCAGATCAGAAGCAGAAGATATTGGTGAAACAAAAGGTCTTGGCAACCTTAAAACTGAAAAGGGAGAAGTAAACTTCCCTTGTGAGTCCACAGAGATTTAGGACAGGGAAACTGGAAAATCTGAATATGCTATACAATCTTTTATCTCTCTCCACCCTACAGCCCCCACAGGAGAAGCTACTGTTGTTCTTGTATCACTTATATCTTTCCCTTCTGGAGATACTGTAGTCCAAGTATCTTCTGGATCAGTTACTATTGGCTGAACAAGCAGTGAACTTGTGCTACTGCTCCTACTGTTAGCTGGTGCTGGGGTGTAAGATCCTAAGAAATGTAAATAGCTAGCTAACTATGACTAAAACTACCTAAAGATGCTGTCTTGCTTGAAGAGGTTGTTCTGGAGAGGTTCTAATCTAGGCCATTCACAACCTTGGCTGGAATGAACTGAGGTGTCCTGAGTGCCATGCTTTTACATAGGCTCATCCTCAGAATGCTCATCCTCAGAATGCTCAAACCGGTGAGGGAAAACTCCAACAGACACTGCTAGAAAACATTCCACCACTCAAGATGCACCAAGGGCACAACATAAGAGTGGGAATATGTAGAGGCCATTCAAACAACAGCAAATTATTGCAAGAAAATGATCTTTCAAGTTGCTTTTGTTAGAATTTTGCCATATATGAAACCTTTTAATACTGAAAGAATCAAACTTATTAGGTTTTTAAAATATTTTGAGTAACCTACATCGCATGATTTAAACTGTGTAAGAAAAACTTAAGTTGCTTGTAGTTTATTATTAAAATTAAATTTCTTTATATCCTTGCTGTAATGGACACACTATAAATATCACTGAATTCATTTCAATATGCATATTTAAACAGAAAGCCAAATGCCATCACACTGATTTTGTAATTAATAATTTTGTAAACTAATATTCTAGAACCATCACTAACATAAGTAATGGGTCACCTACCTCTTTGTGGCATTATGAAATGTCTGTCTGGATGAGTAACGACTACCACTGAACCACACCTAAAGGCAAGTGAAGCCTCTTTAATACCAGAAGATACAAGCAGGTGAAGTACTTATACAGCACTGGAAAACATTTATCTATCAACACTTTAATCAACTTCCCCAGAAGCTTAATGCTTGCCCAAAATGGGTGACAATGAAACAATCTCACTTGGTGTTCCTTTACAATGCAGCATCTCTAAAAAGATCATGGTCCAGATGATTGTAGTATTTAAAACACTATAGTTCCTGTATTATTACCCCCACTATAGAGACTTTCATCCTTACAAACATTTTTCAGAGGCTTCAGAATAATGGAGATGCTCCTGTAGTACTGTATGAGTACACTCAAGTACAAGAACTAAAACCTTCTGAAAGCTTGTGTACCATTTAGTGAAGGAAATGGTACACAAAAAAACCTACTATTTCACCCAAAAATACAAAAAGGAAGGGTGAACAAAACACCACAAAACTCATGACATGTTAGATTTCTCATCTCATGATCATCATCAAAATTCATGGTTACCAAGTAGAAAATTTTATTCCTTTATGTCCCAAGTACATACTACCATGTAATGATGCTCAGTGAAAGGAATGGGAGGGGAAGGATTGGAAGGAAAATAAACTAAACACAGAACTGAAATTAGTTTTATAAACAGAATTCTCAGTGTCAAGTTATTAGAAACAACTTACAAAACGTATAGAATAATGCTCAGAATATAAATAACTGATAGTTGGCATGATGGATAAGAAACAGAACTGAGCAAATACAGTCTGTAGTACAATTCATTCCTTGGCTCTGGTTTGTTTACAAGTAAAAATACAATATTTCAAACTGAAACAACCATGTAACAGTTATTGAGGTAGCTTATGAGTTTTCCAGAGAAATTAAAGTAATTGATTGTATATCACAAAATGGTCCATAACGTCCACATACATCTTTTGATTGTATAGTAAAGTAGTACTTCTTGGAGGCTGTAAATTGTGATAAAGAACAAGCCATTGGTAGGGGCAAAGCCTTTATTTCTCCTATTTTCTTCCAGTGTGGTACAGTACTGTTATTGGAGTGTTCATGGTATATGAACAAGTGATAGCTCTCTACAGGAGCGCACTTGGGATCAATCTCTGTAACAGTCCATGAGAGTGCAATACCTTTTGGATTTTGCACCTGAGCCAGTTTTAATTCAGGCTTCTGAGGTGGCACAGTGTCTCTGAATCCATCCTTGAGTTCTGGGTATGGAGGTATCCTTGGTAGCAGAGGAACATGTGGAAACTGTTCAAGAACCTACGGAGCATAAAAAAAGAAAAAAGGTGAATAACTTAGCATTACTGTAATATTTCTTTAATGAACAAATCAACCAGTGTGCGCTAACTTTTGATTCAGATTAAGTGTTCCCATTTTAGGAAACAGTTTAAAAGTGTTTGTACCAAACCAGTTTTTTTTGTATTGTGGTAAATAATGCTGCATTAGTCTCCTGTTAGGTATTTATTAGTTCAGTATTTCTTAAAATGACTGTATGGATAAGAATACTAAATTCAAACCAAACAATAGCATTTTGTTAAATTGTTTTGTTTTCTGGTATGTCATGCTGCAATGCTTTATTTACTGAATTTATGTTACTTTACCACTTTTAAAAAAATTCTTCCAAAGACTCCCTCTAAACTATTTTACAGTCTCTAAGAGGTCAACAGACAAGAACAGTCACAGGCAATGATCTATTGCTGCTATATAAATGTTTAAATTTTGCTAACTGATTTTATTTTCCATAAATCCAATACTCCCCCTCTCCCCCACAAAAGTGCAGAAGACACTACTAACAAGCATCGTGTTAAGATTATTTTTGGTTGTCCCAAAATGAGTGCTGTAGAGGTCAACTTTATATCTACATAGATTTGCATAGTCAGAATTCAATTAGTGTTCTGTTATTGCACTCTGATAAATATTCCAAAAAATACCTAGAGATTCAGCCAGACAGCAGCACATCCATAGGACTGAAAGGTTTTTAAAAAGTTACCTATAGTATTCATATTGGTAAAGTTATCTTGATCAAGTTTAATTATTAGTGAATTTTGACAGCCATCCTATAATCGGATTGTTCTGTACAGATATCATACAATGTAAGACGCTGAAAGAAAGAGCTTATGTTCCTATCTCACTAGCAATTACCAGAGCAGAAAGCTTGCACTCTATGTAGGTCTTCAAAAAGAAAGAAAAAAGTTAAACTGACAGATCTTTAAAAACTGCTGCTTAGATTTTAATCTCAGAAGAATTCCAAGAAGGCAGCTGTGAAGAGAGTGTCATAGCTATTTCAGAAGATTTATTCTGGTTTCATATCCTTTTGAACATCCAGAAGAACAGAATAAAAAGCAGGACTGTCATAGTGGTTCCATCCTCCTCATAGTACTAGAGTCAGTTACAAAAATCCCAAAACAATAGAACTGCCTTTTCTCCCTGTACATTTTTCTTTTTGATAGTTAATTACCTCTGAGGATATACTGTAGACAGGACTGTACATCTATTAACAAAATATTTTAGGCCGAGAACAATTCACTGCTCCTGAAAGCATCTGTACTGATCCACTAAAGATTTATAGTCCTGACAGGTCACAAGATAGATCATAAAATCCTGTTACCACATTTGGTTTTACAGGCATGCAAAAATTTCTTGGGTGGATAGAAACGGATTTTTCTCACACCCGGATGTTCCCTGGCAGTAGTCAATCCCTTCTCCCCTACCATCAAGCTCTTCCAAGAATCCCCTTTTTCTTTCCCACGATGCTTCCTTAATAGGATCCTGGCCAATCTCTTTGAGGTGAAAAAGACAGAAAAATGATTGGAGTCACCCCTTCACCGTGTGCTGGCAACTTCTGCAGATACCACTCTCTCACTGTTGGATCACATTAAAGTAGTTCTGTATTAAAATCACAAATGAGTTTGATTCCCCATAGTTTAAATTCCAAGGTATTACTAATTAAGAGTACTTGTGGCACCTTAGAGATTAACAAATTTATTTGTGCATTAGCTTTCGTGAGCTACAGCTCACTTCATCAGATGCATTCAGTGGAAAATACAGTGGGGAGATTTATATATATAGTGTGACAAAGCTCTGTCCTTGCCTCCGTGGGTCCCGCGTTTCCTGGTGGATTTCGCTAGCCTCAGAGGCTCACTGTGACCCTCCACGTAACCCTTCTTTCTCTAGAGACAAGGGTCACAGTCTACTGAGCCATTTTCATCATCAGCCAGCGAGGAAGGTGAGGAGAAGTTATCCTTCCTTGCACAGTCTCGTCTCCCAGTCTCAGTGATTAAACAGGGGACAAAGGTGGTGGGGGGGGGAGGGAGAGGAGCCCAGGCCCACCCTCTACTCCAGGCTCCAGCCCAGGGACCCTAATAGTATCAGCTATGGTAGCTGACCTTTTAGAAACATGACATGTACAATTCCCTGGGCTACTTCCCCCACAGCAGCCCTCACTTCCTCAAGGTCTACTTCACCCTTACCTCAGGGCCTCCTTCCTTGTACCAGATATGGTGTGTACTACTCAGTCTCTCCAACCACACAACTTCTTCCCACAACTCCTAACATGCACACCCACCTGACTGACTGGGAGGCTTTTAACTAGTTTCAGCCAGCCCCTGATTGGCTTCAAGTGTCCCAACCTAGCCTTCTCCCTGCCTTCTGGAAAGTTCTTAATTGGCCCCAGGTGTCTTAATTGACCTGGAGCAGCTTCCATTTCACTTAACCTGGTACCAGGGATTTGTTAAGCCTGGAGCTAATATATCTATCTCCCACTACTTTTCTATAGCCATCTGGCCTTGCCCCATCACAATAGAGAACATGAAACAATGGGTGTTACCATTCACTCTGGTTACAGTGTGTTCACTTAAGGTGAGCTATTACCAGCAGGCGCGCGGGGGGGAACCTTTTGTAGTGATAATCAAGGTGGGCCATTTACTTTGTGTAATGACCCATCCGCTCATTATTACACAAAGTAAAACTATTTCCCCATGTTTATTTCCACACCCCTCCCCGTTCCTCAGACGTTCTTGTCAACTGCTGGAAATGGCCCACCTTGATTATCACTACAAAAGGTCGTGCCCCCCCCCGTTCTCCTGCTGGTAATAGCTCACCTTAAGTGATGACTCTAGTTACAGTGTGTATGGTAACACCCATTGTTTCATGTTCTCTATGTATATAAGTCTCCCCACTGTATTTTCCTCTGAATGCATCCGATGAAGTAAGCTGTAGCTCATGAAAGCTTATACTCAAATTTGTTAGTCTCTAAGGTGCCACAAGTACTCCTTTTCTTTTTGCAAATACAGACTAATACAGCTGCTACTCAAACTAATTAAGAGCTCTCTTGGTTTTTGGTACTGTTTCTCTCCCTCTGTGTGTGAAACTTGCAAGCTGCTAATTGTGTTAGTAAATTCTAAGACAGTCTGTTCTCAAAGCAATACTCTAACAACAGAAACAGCACTCAGAGACTTCCTGCCCTTTTGTTGCCCATCTCGCTTTGTTAACAATTGTGATTAAAACAGAGATAGAGGATGTATGTGGATGGATCCTTGGTGTGGATAATAACTGAATGATCAGGTTTCAGAGTAGCAGCCGTGTTAGTCTGTATTCGCAAAAAGAAAAGGAGTACCGGTGGCACCTTAGAGACTAACAAATTTATTAGAGCATAAGCTTTCGTGAGCTACAGCTCACTTCATCGGATGCATTTGGTGGAAAAAACAGAGGAGAGATTTATATACACACACACACAGAGAACATGAAACAATGGGTTTATCATACACACTGTAAGGAGAGTGATCACTTAAGATAAGCCATCACCAGCAGCAGGGGGGGGGGGAAAAAGGAGGAAAACCTTTCATGGTGACAAGCAAGGTAGGCTAATTCCAGCAGTTAACAAGAATATCAGAGGAACAGTGGGGGGTGGGGTGGGAGGGAGAAATACCAGGGGGAAATAGTTTTACTTTGTGTAATGACTCATCCATTCCCAGTCTCTATTCAAGCCTAAGTTAGTTTTATCCAGTTTGCAAATTAATTCCAATTCAGCAGTCTCTCGTTGGAGTCTGTTTTTGAAGTTTTTTTGTTGAAGGATAGCCACCCTCAGGTCTGTGATCGAGTGACCAGAGAGATTGAAGTGTTCTCCAACTGGTTTTTGAATGTTATAATTCTTGACGTCTGATTTGTGTCCATTCATTCTTTTACGTAGAGACTGTCCAGTTTGGCCAATGTACATGGCAGAGGGGCATTGCTGGCACATGATGGCATATATCACATTGGTAGATGCGCAGGTGAACGAGCCTCTGATAGTGTGGCTGATGTGATTAGGCCCTATGATGGTGTCCCCTGAATAGATATGTGGACAGAGTTGGCAACGGGCTTTGTTGCAAGGATAGGTTCCTGGGTTAGTGGTTCTGTTGTGTGGTGTGTGGTTGCTGGTGAGTATTTGCTTCAGATTGGGGGGCTGTCTGTAAGCAAGGACTGGCCACTCTATCAAGATCTGTGAGAGTGATGGGTCATTCTTCAGGATAGGTTGTAGATCCTTGATGATGCACTGGAGAGGTTTTAGTTGGGGGCTGAAGGTGATGTCTAGTGGCGTTCTCTTATTTTCTTTGTTGGGCCTGTCCTGTAGTAGGTGACTTCTGGGTACTCTTCTGGCTCTGTCAATCTGTTTCTTCACTTCAGCAGGTGGGTATTATAGTTGTAAGAATACATGATAGAGATCTTGTAGGTGTTTCTCTCTGTCTGAGGGTTTGGAAGAAAGGCGGTTATATCGTAGAGTTTGGCTGCAGACAATGGATCGTGTGGTATGATCTGGATGAAAGCTAGAGGCATGTAGGTAGGAATAGCGGTCAGTAGGTTTCCGATATAGGGTGGTGTTTATGTGACCATTGCGTATTAGCACCGTAGTGCCCAGGAAGTGGATTTCTTGTGTGGACTGGTCCAGGCTGAGGTTGATGGTGGGATGGAAATTGTTGAAATCATGGTGGAATTCCTCCAGGGCTTCTTTTCCATGGGTCCAGATGATGAAGATGTCATCAATGTAGCGCAAGTAGAGTAGGGGCATTAGGGGACGAGAGCTGAGGAAGCTTGTTCTAAGTCAGCCATAAAAATGTTGGCATACTGTGGGGCCATGCGGGTACCCATCGCAGTGCCGCTGATTTGAAGGTATACATTGTCACCAAATGTACTACAGGACAGGCCCAACAAAGAAAACAACAGAACGCCACTAGCCATCACCTTTAGCCCCCAACTAAAACCTCTCCAACGCATCATCAAGGATCTACAACCTATCCTGAAGGACGAGCCATCACTCTCACAGATCTTGGGAGACTGGCCAGTCCTTGCTTACAGACAGCCCCCCAACCTGAAGCAAATACTCACCAGCAACCACACACCACACAACAGAACCACTAACCCAGGAACCTATCCTTGCAACAAAGCCCGTTGCCAACTCTGTCCACATATCTATTCAGGGGATACCATCATAGGGCCTAATCACATCAGCCACACTATCAGAGGCTCGTTCACCTGCGCATCTACCAATGTGATATATGCCATCATGTGCCAGCAATGCCCCTCTGCCATGTACATTGGCCAAACTGGACAGTCTCTACGTAAAAGAATGAATGGACACAAATCAGACGTCAAGAATTATAACATTCAAAAACCAGTTGGAGAACACTTCAATCTCTCTGGTCACTCGATCACAGACCTAAGAGTGGCTATACTTCAACAAAAAAACTTCAAAAACAGACTCCAACGAGAGACTGCTGAATTGGAATTAATTTGCAAACTGGATACAATTAACTTAGGCTTGAATAGAGACTGGGAATGGATGAGTCATTACACAAAGTAAAACTATTTCCCCATGGTATTTCTCCCTCCCACCCCACCCCCCACTGTTCCTCTGATATTCTTGTTAACTGCTGGAATTAGCCTACCTTGCTTGTCACCATGAAAGGTTTTCCTCCTTTCCCCCCCCTGCTGCTGGTGATGGCTTATCTTAAGTGATCACTCTCCTTACAGTGTGTATGAGAAACCCATTGTTTCATGTTCTGTGTGTGTGTGTGTGTGTGTGTGTGTGTGTGTGTGTGTGTGTGTGTGTGTGTGTGTGTGTGTGTGTGTGTGGTGTGTGTGTGTGTGTGTGTGTGTATATAAATCTCTCCTCTGTTTTTTCCACCAAATGCATCCGATGAAGTGAGCTGTAGCTCACGAAAGCTTATGCTCTAATAAATTTGTTAGTCTCTAAGGTGCCACCGGTACTCTTTTTCTTTTTGTGCATGATCAGGGAGGTGCCAGCCTAAGAATCCAGTGTCCGTTGGCTGAAGAAGGCGGCAAGTGGAAATAACCAGAGGAGGGCAGACTGGAATCCATCCAACAGCCTCAAGAATGGGAGAACCAAAGAACAAGATAACATCTGGCAGCATGGAGCTGTCAGGAATGTGCCATCTGCTGATTGATTCACCAACAGCATGATGAAGCAATTCCCACAGACTGGCGCAGGAAGAAATTCCTATACAAATAGACTCTTGAAAGTGAGACTTTGGGGTCTGATTCTGCAGACCAACTTCCAAGAGCATCAGATGAGCATCTGACAAGGCCCTGCTCCCTCCTCATGTCCAGGCCACCTGGCCAGTGGCTTGGCATGAGCAACTCTAAGGCTGGTAGCTATGATAATAACCTTGCAGAACCTGTGTGAGTGTGTGTATGAATGAATGTGTGAATAAATATGAAATTGAATGGAATGTTTAGCTATAACTAACTGCTTACTATGATTCTTTCTGCATTCACAATAAATGTGGCATTTTGCCTTTTTCCCCTTTAATAAGATCCTGCTGGTTTTTATTTTATTGGTATAACACTATGGCTCCCAGCTCTAACCCAATGGAAAGCTCTGCAAGTCATACAAATCACTTTCTCAAAAGCAGGGACATCATTTCAGAAAAATTCAAGGGAACAAAGCCGTGTCAGCCTATACGATACTATATGTGACATTGTGACACTGCACTCCATATTCTTCATAGTGATATAATAAGTCATGGGAGGTGTCATTGGAAAAATTATGATTTGCTGAATACGATTATCCTATTTGTATGCATGTATCATTTTTGTATCTGAAGTTATTAATATTGGCTATGTATCTATTTCAAATGCAGTTACACGAGGGTAACGTCCACTAGAAAAGATGCTTTCAGTCTAGATAGTGGGTGGGGGAAGGACCTATTCAGGGCAATGGGTCATTAGGAAAAAAAACAATAGACCTTAGGAGAAGCTTATCTCCCACCTGGGGAGCTTTCCTGAAAATGCTATAGACAGCCTCCAAGTCATGACTGCTTTGATTCTACAAGGACATGTGATGAGACCACGTGTCTGGATTCCATCTTGGGATGTCAGTATTTTTCCACAGACTATTCTGGGAACCAAGCTTTGGGAACAAAGAAATCCTGCAATATGCAAAAGCTATATAAGGCAAGGAATGACATCATCTGGTGTTCTTCACTCCCCACCCAAGGAGACTCCTAAAAACACCTGTGGAACAAAGACTGAACTGGGGGAAGTGCTGGATCCAGGCTAAAGGGATTTCTAGCCTGTGAATGAAACACCTGGGGATTCCAAGTTGTAAAGCAAGTGCAGCTTGCCCCTTAAGAATCTGAAGCCTACTTGTATCATCTCTTAGAGAATCTGCTAGTCATATACAATCTATTTTGTATATTAATCTTACTTTGCTTTTTTTGTCTATTTGCTCAGTAATCTACTTTGATCTGTTCGCTATTACTTAAAACCTATCTTTTGTAGTTAATCAACTTGTTTTTGCTTTATCTAAACCAGTGAGCTGGAGTGTCGTGTGTGGGAATCATAACTCGGGGGAAAAGCTGTACCGCAGTTCCAGGTACCCTGGGTGGAATCAATCACAATTATTATGTAATATTCTAAAAAAATCGGGGGGGGGGGGGAGGGACAGACAAAAAGATAAAAGATATAATGGAGCATATAGACCTATGAAAAGTTGTAGGGATGGGGGGGGAAGGGAGAAAGAGACAACTGCCACTGCTGTCCCATAACAAATGATGCTCCTGTCCAAGAAGGGAGAGCTCCATCCAGAGTTATACTTTCAGTTTCAGTGCTCAGAAGCCATCCCCAAACCCTTTAATGGAACTGAACTAATATTATTTGTTTCAAGGTAGGGGGCAGAATATGCTAGACATAAACACAAAAGATGAAAGTACCCGTCCTGAAGAGCCTGCACTCTACAGAGCCAGGCTTTCATCCATAATGCGATGCAGCAGTCAGGGAGAGGCTCCAGCCTCTCACTTGTCATGCTTCTTGTCCAGCTGCTGTGTGTGGGTTGCCTATAGATATTAGATAGTTTTGTCTCAGAGCTGCGGATGGATGGGTGGGTGGCAGATGCTCAAATGTTATTAGGAGGTAAGAAGAAACTGATGTCCCTTGTTAATGACACTTTGATCTGTCTTGCCATTACAAAACTGAAGGTGCTGTTGTGTGGTATACCCTTTATAGTGGCATGCCCAGGGCTCAAACCGGGCTAGTATGCAGCAGTATGATATACCAGCTCCTCTCCCAAGTTGCTATTATATATAATTTAAGAGAAGAGTTAGTGGTTATGGTTGAAGAGAACTTTGAAAACGTGAATTAACCAAAACAGCGACACCTACCTGTGTGGAATAACAGCTCCAAGAAATGTGAGGTGATGCTTAACATCCCACTGAGATGTATCTCACATGCCCAACCATGCTACTTTAAAGTAAATATGCCATTGCTAATTAAAGCATGCAAGATAGAAGAATGGGGTGGAAGTACAGACTTCAGATCTGCACTATCCACAGTGAATGATCTCTCATTTTGGTACCATGAGTGGGTGATGTTTTAGAGATGCCATTGCGTTCTTTTTTGTTTGCTTGTTTTTTTGGTCCTCAGTCAAGGAGGAGCCGAGCACAAGAAGCACCACAGAACCTAGTAAGACACCTGAGCCCCACCACGGCTAAGCAGCTTAGTAGAACCCAATGGAATATTCAAATACCCCAAGTATGAGAAACTCATGGACCCGAGAGACCACATGATTATGTTTTGAATACTTGCACAATCGATTGTGAACAGTGCCTCATTCTGGCAACGCACAGGAGTGGCACTTATTTGTGGGTGGAACAGTAATAAAACATGCACATTTAGATACTTGATGTTTAAATTACTGCTCCCTCATTCTAGCACTCATTTTTAGACACCGGGGTAGGACTGAACACAGAGAGTCTTGGACCACCGATGGGTGAAATTTTCAACCCCCTTTTCACTTGCTCAATTTCAGAAAGGTTTTTTTTCACCCTTGACTGAAATTTTCCTTGCTGGTCTTTGCCCCATGATATATTTTCTATTGCAACATTTTCTACAGTATTTTTTAGAAAAGTTCATTTTAGCATGTAGTAATGC
The DNA here is from genome assembly GCF_009764565.3 of Dermochelys coriacea. NCBI lineage: Eukaryota > Metazoa > Chordata > Testudines > Dermochelyidae > Dermochelys > Dermochelys coriacea. The sequence goes on from NC_050077.1 coordinate 24,083,833, forward strand.
CTATCTGATTCTCTTGCTTCAATATTGCTTCTTCTAATAGTATTTTATTAGAAATCGCCGCCATTTTAGGAGCCATTAATGCAGTAAAAGTATTTCATGGTCACTGAAGACTTTATTACTCTTTTCATAATACAGTACTACCTCCTTGTGGCTCAAAGGAGTAAGCATACCCTTTGCCAAGGAATCTAGTTTAAAACAAATGTAATGATACATTTTCATCAAAAATGTCCTTTAAAAGTCTGTTTTAATTCCCATTAAATTGTACATCATAGATTCATGAAAAAGCTAGTCAGTTGGAATTTGTAAACACTTCAAATTTAATAAAAATTGTAGAAAGCTTAATAAAGAAAAAAATTACCTGATTTGATGCTTGTGCTGGTGGCTCAAGGCGATTTGATTTGGGGCTTGCTGCCTTTGAATTACTTTTGTTTGACACAGAATTCTGGTCTTCTTTTAACTTATCTGTAAACAAAATGCAAGTTTTAAATACTGTAATTTACCACCTATTGAAAGTGAACTGGGTTAAAAAAAACTTATTTCACAGATTTGTAGTTTATGTTTACATACTGAGGATTTCTCAGAGACTGTGAAAGGTGCGACCGAGGACCCTGGAGAATGAAATCTCCATTTTTCTACAAAACACGCAAGCAGCAGAGTTGTTCACACTGTTAAAGTGCTTCAGCCAGACGTGTACGGGCTATCATTAAGTGAGATTAAGGGGGATAGTTCGGTATTCATTTCATTTAATTGTTCATCTTGATATTTTACATCTTGATCAAAACAGAATTAGATAAGTTAATGGAGGACAGGTGTATCAATGACTGATAGCCAAGATGGTCATGGATGCAACCCCATGCTCTGGGTGTCCCTTAACCTCCGATTTCTAGAAGCTGGGAGTGGACGACAGGGACAGATCACTTGATAAATTGATCTGTTCTGTTAATTTCCTTTGAAGTATCTGGCACTGGCCACTGTCGGAAGACAAGACAGTGGGCTAGATGGACCATTGCTCTGACCCAGTATAGCCACTCTTATGCTCTTATTTCCTGTTCACACTAGAGGCAGACAACCAACTCAGTTAACAGAGTTTTAGCTGAACGTCTCTGACTAAGATCTTACATTAAATACAACATCTTCATTCATTCCAAAATGATCTCCGAGTTTCATATATTTTACAAACTACTACACTAAATACCACTAAAATGCAATATTGTCTTGGTGGGATGCAAGAGCCTTTTAACAGCACAGGAACACTAACATGGCAGTTTAGAAGAATGTAACAACGAAAAAGAAATCAGTTAGCTGCAGGAAGAATTTAGGAAGTAGCAACTTATTTATTCCAGGATACTGCCTAACACCCATTCTACTGCAAAAAAGTGGCATGTGATCTTAAATTACTACAAAGGTTCTGATCCAGTTTTAAAATTCATACGAAAACACAAAATTAACAACAGCACAGTACTTTTTAACTCCAGGATAGAGCATTAGTTCTGTACACACTGAGATGGAAGAAGGTAACCTACCAAGCCAGCCACTAATACTATTTCCTGCAGCACCCTGGGTTCTCCCATACAGGTCTTGACCTAGAACAAATCCTGCTTAGTTTACAAAAATTAAGGAGATTACAAATCAACTCAAGGCAGTATATCCCCTAGTAACAATTTCTACTGAAACCAAACTACTTGAGTTCAAATCCTGAAGTTGAATAATTGCATATGGATTTACAGCAAAATGAATGTTACTTACCAGCAACTAGAGTTCTCCAAACATGTGACCCATGAAAGTCCATATTAGTCTCCCTGTCTTTGGTTACTACACTTCCTCCTCACCTAAACATAAAACACTCTGCACCTAATTTGGGGTCTTCTCATTGCAGGAGCAGTGGTAGGCAAGTAGCCAACTCATTCTGTGCTGGGGAGCAAGTCTTCACCCACAGATGGATGAGGAACAGGAGTCTCTCCTCATTATGGGGAATATTTAAGATTTATAGGCAAGGTGGCAAATCAGGCTGTATTGTGACTAACTGGCTCTGGGTTCCTGGCTCCTATTTCAGTTGTTAGGCAGGTGGGAAGAGATTGGTCAGCTGCAGCTTTCAATCTTAGTGAAACACCAGTTAATGACTAGCATCTGCTTGCAGCATTGGAGAGAGGGACTAGGAACAATTGCGGTAACAGGGTTTTATATCATTACAGTTGGGACACTGGATCCATGAGTCAAAAAGCATAGATCCCTTAAAAAAAACAAACTACTTTAGAACTGTTCTTGAATTGCAAGGTACTCCACTGCAGTGAAGATATGCAGAAGCAGTTGCCTTCAGGAGAAAGTTTTTTCTTTTAAGGAATGGGTCCCAATCTCAACTCCACAAGATTATTTTCTCTTAGGTTTAAAATTGATTTGATTTAGTACTTTTTCATACTTATATCTATTACATTTTAAGTTCTCATTTTCAGAATCTCTATAAACAAAATTTTTTCCCTCACCTTTATCAAAATTGTGCTTTTCTTCTTCTGTTAGATCAATCACTGCACACTTTTTTTCTTCAGCATGCTGTAAAAACAATGTCAATTCCAATTAAATTGTTTCTACAATGGCTTAATTATAAATACTTCTGTTAAAATTTATGAACTGTCAGGATGCAAACTTACTTGTAAATTAAACTACCAGAAATGCTCATTTTTATATAAAACTTCTTGTAGATGTGAAAACTAACAGAAATAAGTACAGTGTATAAGTGTCAGTATCTGTAAGAACTCAGACATTTAAAAATACACTTGATATATCACAGTAGATCACCTAGCCAATCAGTCAACAGTACAAGGACAAAAAAATATAAAAGATAGATTTTATAAACATTAATGGATCTCAATGATAATCATACAGGTCTTGGCTCTCTAAGAGCAAATCTACATAGACAGTTTTTCCACTAGTTTCCTTCTACGTAGGTATCCTTTAGGGTAAGTTTTCAGATAGCTTGCCAATGCACAATGCTGCCAGTAAACTTCTTATTTCTAGAGCTGTCTGATAAAGCCTTTTTTTCCCCCCCTCTTGCTAATGGAAGATGTAGAATTGTTTAATATAGTAATTCAGTTGTAAACTTAAGGACTCATTTAATGTAACTAAACAAAAAAGTGTTTGTATAATGGTTTTATATAGATTTGAAACAATTAGATCTTATATACACTATCCTCCCTTCCTCCCACTAATTCCTGCAGTTGCTCCCATTGGTGCAGTTCCACCATTGGTAGCAGAAGTGTAGTGGGAAGAGAGCCGTTTTTCCACCACCATCTTGTCTAAATATTCCCAAGCAGGCTTATACTACATGGTAGTAGAAATCCCAGGTGCCCCGTATATACCAGTGTTTGTACTTTTGCTACCACCAGTGAAGTCTCACTTTTCATTAACCAAAACAGGGATTTTTATTTTATCTTTTTTATTTTATTTTATTTGGGGGGGGGGGGGTAAGGGAAGGCAAGACAGGAAGCTTTGTGTGTAGACTGACCATTTAAGTGATTGAGAACAATTTGGAAACAGACCATCTAAAAAAATGTATACAATTTTAACATGTTCTGTTGCTAAAGTCTAACCACAAGCTTAGCCTGCTTACATTATATATATACAAATTGGTTTATATAAAAATATTCTCCTATTTGAGCTAAATAAAAAAATGCTGTTTTCAATAGCATTTTCAAACTATGTTATGTGAAAGACTGGGTGTAACATTTAATCTACATTTTGAAAAGTCAATGTTAAATGAAACTCTTCAGCGATAAACCCAACCTAAAGTACTTCTCTACACAGTGGAGAAATGCACTCTAAGGAGATGTGATTTCTAAAGTGCACTAATGTACTGATCATTAATTGGTCCACACAGACCTTGCTGGTGCACACTAAAGGTTACCTAGTGTACTTTAACGTGTTTCAAATGGCACTATATTAAAGAGCATTAAGAAAGCTGTAGTGTACAACAGCAGAATCTATACTGATCAATTAATGTGTACCACATTAGTGCACTTTAGAAATCACACTCATATAATGCACATTGCCACACCATGTAGAAAAGCTCTTAGTGTGTTGTAAGTAAGTGAATACCAGATAAGCTTATTAACCATTTGAACAGAAGTATACAAATGACATGATTCGTACTAGTGTAGCAAAAACATCCACCAAAACAAAATGGTTACGGTGAAGTTAAGGTTGAGACTATATATCAGTAATGTAAGAGTTAAAGTCCTTATGTTAATGTTTTTGAAGAATAAGTCCACAAGTCTGCTTTAGACTTTAGAGACCACTCTTGTTAATCTTATCTTGGCAGATTATATGGTTTCCTAACCCAAATTTTGCCTGCAAGATGAGAGCCTTTTGTTGGGTCACCAGTCCCATAGGAACACAGCCTCCTGACAAAGTGTTTGGGATTGAACCTCACCTTGCTTATCAAAAGGGAACAAAACATGAAAATATTTAATACTTGTTACATACATGCAAAAAGAGATGAAAAAATATTTCCATTGATGATGCTCAAAATTTATAGACAGGAAAAGAAAAATGCTGCTTGAAAACTTAATACAGTTTGATTTAAAGATATTTATTTTGTATATGTTGATATGTGATGTTGACAATTTGTGTTTTAATGATGGTAAAGCTTTAAGCTTTTCTGAATATCAGTGTCTACTGTCATTAAATTGTCAAATCCCCTCCACCAAAAAAAAAAAAAAGCTTTAAAAATAAACATCTGTCAAAAATTATAAACAGCATCTAATTCTGTCAAGTACAGAGGAGGAGAGGAGGGTCTGCTTCCCTGATCTTTTCCTTCCTAACCAGCTTGTACAGCAGATCTCCTAAAAATTTCAAGAGTAGATATTCCATCTGATGAGCTTTGGGATTGTGTGTGTTTGAGTAGATGAATGCAGGGTCCTTGGAAGAAAGGAAAGATGAGAGATTTTTTCTGTGTGTTCTTAACATCCACTCGATGTTAAGGCTTGTCTTTTTAAGGAATGCCAGAAGTGACTGCCACAGTTTTATTTATTTTAGGAAATACATTCTGCTTTTAGAAGGTGACTTGTACATGATTATTTTAATTGGAATTGCACTTTATTTTGTTTCCTTTTGATGTAGGAAGATGGCCTAAAAAATTTCTGCTTATTTTTTCCACATTAGAAATATGAATAACGTTAAGCCTCGTTTTGCTTAGAGATATCAAAGTACGCTCATGGTGAGTTCTTACTTGGGGGATGGCGGTGCTGAATTTTTAAAAAGTTATCCTTTACCCAAACTATTATTCACTCAAGTTGAATAGGTGCTTACAAAAAAATCAAAAAGTTTTGGAACAGTGAGAAAAAAAATCCCTTCTCCCTTTCATATGCTGAACTTTTTGGTCTCTTGTGATCTCATCATTTCATTAGTTCTCCAGGCATTAAAGTCTTCCAGGGTAGACAAGAACTACAGAAAAGTAGAAGGCAGCACAAATCCAATATTATTTTCATTGCAGTTCACCTTTATGATGTCAAAATGAGGTAACACAGCAACGTGAACAGTACCTCCTTCAGCAAGGTGCAAAAAAGGAATCAGAATGTGCTGCATCTGCACAGAATGGTAAATGACCTGATGTAACAAGCATCACTACCACAACACTGGAAAAAACAGGCTTTGTTTCATTATCCTATGTACAAACAATTAAATTTAGCTTTAAGTTTCAGCAGATGAGCATGAGGGGAAAAAAAAAAAAACTATTAACCTACCTTGTTTTTGGATTGAGCTTTAGAGGAAATTTCTGCTTGTGTAGAAACTAATTTTTTTTCAATATCTGAAACAATTTTCACAAAAGATTAAAAAATTCAACTTTCAATTAATAAATCTTGTTGATGCAGGATACAAAAATGTCCATCTAATAAGTGGAATACCAAAAAATTACCAAATAGACTTGTAGACATACATGCAGCAATCAGCCATAAGTGAATGATACGGAGACTCACAGCCCCAATGCAATGGTCTGGCAATCAAGTCAGCCAGCCAAGATTTCTTCTAAAGGGGCCCCTGAAATCCAAAGACACCTCTCTAAGACTAGGGAGAAGCCTCTTCAGCTGCGTATTTAGGAATGCTCACAGACAGTGGGCCAGCACAGATGCTAAACTCTTTTTCAACTGGATAGTTCCCTCAAAAGAAAAAGAAAAAAAAAAAAGAAAAGAAAAGCAGCAGCAGCAGCGCTAATTGTTAGTGAGAAAAAATTTCAAGCATGGTTAGTGAAATGGGTAAAGCAAATGGAAGTTATGATTGAAACTGATGGGTTGCTCTTACTCTTCTTAAACAGCAACCAAGGAAAATTATCTTTTGATATAATTAAAAAGAGTAAAAGCATTAGTTGTAGGCTAGTATGGTGGTTTAATTATTTTCATCAAATCTGTTTTGATTAGGATGTATGCATGCCAAGGTTAGTTTTGGATACCTGAATTGTTTGTAGTTGTTACAGTTGTTGAATTTCTGCTTTCCACAGAAATCAGTATAACTTCATCAGAGCTGACAAACAAAACGAAAAAATTATTCACCAAAATCAAAGTGTTAGAGATGCATGAAAACGGGCCCCCCCTCTTCAAATGCAAGATATCAAGAACTAGCTACAGCACATTTAGAAGCCAAGAAGCTCAGATGGTTGATTTAACAAGAAACCAATTGTATTTTACTGAAAACAAATGCATTTTATAGCACCTTGGCTAGCTGTAAACTCCAAAATAATAGAATATGAATCATTCAAATAAAGAGCTCTCCAAATACCATGATTAGGCAGACACTTTTTAAAATCCCTTCAGCTTGGCATTACAATGTACTGATCTGACCATTACTATATCTCCATCACATAACAGCAGAGAAGATAACATACTTCAAAAGTATCTGAGCATAAGCTTTCGTGAGCTACAGCTCACATCGGATGCATTCGGTGGAAAATACAGTGGGGAGATTTATATACACACACAGAGAGAACATGAAACAATGGGTTTTTATCATCACTCTCCTTACAGTGTGTATGATAAAACCCATTGTTTCTTGTTCTCTGTGTGTATATATAAATCTCCCCACTGTATTTTCCACCGAATGCATCCAATGAAGTAAGCTGTAGCTCACGAAAGCTTATGCTCAAATTTGTTAGTCTCTAAGGTGCCACAAGTACTCCTTTTCTTTTTGCAAATACAGACCAACACGGCTGCTACTCTGAAACCTGTCAATACTTCAAAAGTGTTCATGTTCCAAGATCCCATTTTCAAAAAACAACCCTGGTTGTTTCATCTTAGAAAAACTAAGAGGTTGGGAAGTCTATCAATTTCTTTATGGCAACAACCACCCTGAACAAATCCACAACAGAATAAATGTGCACATTCACAGAGGTGTGGGTATCTGAAATTTTCTTATCAATTAGAAACGTCTATGTACACTTTGAACCTGTAACCCTCTAGCCCCCCACATTAATAACCCCAAACACTTTATTATCCCAAGGTCCTGACCTATGACATATCAAATATCCACTGACCAAATCCCTTATCTCAAATCCCAGAGTCCTTTGAATCCTCATTCTAGAAACCTCTTTGCTGTTTTAGCCAGGGATGAAAATGCTGTAATATATTTATATCCATTTTTCATTTTGCCATAAAGCTGAAGTAGGAAAACAAAGCTAAATATGATAACTTCACATGTAAAAAGATCATTTATGCATTCATATTGAAAATTTCATGAGTTGCACATTTCCTTGTGTTTTGAATTACTGGAGGATTACTATCAACCTAAAAAAAAAGTTACACTTGTCTGAAAACGTTAGAATAAAAAATATTTAAGATTACTATAACTGAAGGAATATGGGAGAAAAATGTTTGTTTTTTCAGGTTTACAACTAATACAGTCAGTTTTCCTGCTTTCCTTATATAGTCAATTAGTTCCCTGTGTTCTTTGTGTTAATCTTTTATGTGGCACCAGAGGAGAGAGAAAGTTTTAAAAATAAAAAATAGGATTGTAAAAGCACAAAGATCAATATGGGAACTCAGGAACATGTATAATACCTAAAACTATTAACATTTTTTCAAATTTACTATGTTTCATGTTGACAGTGTTGCCTGAACACCTGACACCATCCAAAAATATCATAAGTAGTTTTATGAAGTTCATATTAAGATCTATATTCACTATGAAATATTTCTTAATCTACATCCAAATAGCAATGTATCTGTGTGATATTATAAACAGTAACCAAATATTACAAGATATATTAATTCAATTTCACTTACTTGATATTTTCACCTCCTGTGACTGGATCAGTACAGAACAATCTCTGAGTCTTCCCCTCCTGCTCTCATTTCCTTAAACTTTACAAACCTCCCTCCAGGAATCAAAATCCCTGTGGGGAGGGGGGGGGTTTCTGTGCTGTACTGACCCAGTCATGGAAAGCAAATTAGCAAGTAAGTTGAATTAAGGATTTGCAGTTTATAACCGCATTTATTATAGCACAATATAATATGTGATCTGGAAAGCAATACCCCAGTTAGCACCCTAAGTGAGAAGGAAAAAAAAAAGACTAAGAAGTGAAGAACAAAGAAGCTTTAGGAATGTGGGAGGAGAACTCCATTTCCCATTCACTCCCTTTGAAAGATGTCTAAGTACTGCTCCAATTAAATACTGCTTCAGCTGACAACACTTTCTAAAAGGTACAGAGACCACCACATGATTCCTTTGCAAAATCATCCAGTGATTCTTCCCTTCTGTGTCTAGAAGACAGAACTGTTCTAATGTAATGGCATGAATCTATACACCCAGGGACCCAGTATGCCCTGACGCAGGATTTATTTGCCAGAGACAAAATTTTGAAACATTTTAGATTCTTCAGACATGATGAAAAGAGACTACCTTCCTGATGTTAACATCCCTAATTAACATGGTGCTTACAATTATGGCGGAAGCCACCAATCAATCTATAGTAGGGCTCCCAACTTTGGTAACAGTAAGAGCTGAACAGGTGATAGCAAAGATAGCATATTTTTAAAATTGTTACCAGTGGAGACCAGTCCAAAAGGTTAATGGTCTAGAGGGCCAATGATAACCTGTTAGGAATATGAAGGGGGGGGGAAAAAAAAAAAAAAAAAAAAAGACTGCCGTAAGAATTCTAGTGGGGATGCTCTCACTGTTTCCATCGATCTATGAAAGGCATTAAAGGCTACAAGAGTCAGATCATCAACAACTTCCTCTTGGAAGACATAGAAGATAATTAAAATCTTAAATTAACATCTCTCTAAATCACTGATAGAAATCTATCAGAAACAGTCTGACTGCACTTAGCTTGAGGCAGTTTATAAATAGTCCTTCTCTTCAGAATGCAGCCCCAACACTTACAGCTGTACACACAGCGCCCATCCATTCAGACTTACACCAACTATTCAAAGGTTATAAAGCTGAAAGGTACCATTATGATCATCTACTCAGACCTCTCGTATAACGAGATATAGGACTTCCCTGAATTAATTCCTATTTGAACTAGAGCACATCTTGGAGAAAAAACATCTAATCTTGATTTGAAAATTGCCATTGATGGAGACTCCACCACAACCCTTGTAAATTTTTCCAATCCGTTAATTACCCTCACTGTTAAAAATCTGCATCTTATTTTCAATCTGAATTTGTTAAGCTTCAACTTGCAGCCATTACATTATAACATTGTCTGCTAGATCGCAGAGCCCATTCTCAAATTTTTGTTTCCTGTGTAGACACTTAAGCTTCAAGTCACCCTTAATGTTCTCTCTGATAACTGAAATAGATTGTGCATCTTTCACTATAAGGCATGTTTTCCAATCCTTTTATCATTCTCATGGCTCTTCTCTAAACCCTCTCAAATTTACCAATATCTTTCCTGAACCGATGATACCAGAGGTGAACAAAATATTCCAGCAGCAGCTGCACCAGTATCAAATACAGAGGTAATATAATCTCTAAAAAAAAGAAAAGGAATACTTGTGGCACCTTAGAGACTAACAAATTTATTTAAGCATAAGCTTTTGTGAGCTACAGCTCACATCCGATGAAGTGAGCTGTAGCTCATGCTCAAATAAATTTGTTAGTCTCTAAGGTGCCACAAGTACTCCTTTTCTTTTTGAGGATACAGCCTAACACGGCTGCTATTCTGAAACCTGTCAATATAATCTCTGTACTCTTACTTGAGATTCTCCTGTTCATACATCCAAGGATCACATTAGCCCTTTTAGCCACTGCATTGTATTGGGAGCTCACATTCAGCTGACCCACCTTATCACTTTGTATCCCCCAGATTATAAAAACTGCAGCGTAAAACTACTTTATCCCTTTATAAAAAGGGAAATTAGAGGTTGTTGATTACTCTGCATTAGAGAGATACATTAGGTGGGGAAAAGAGTTCACTGTAGAAGTTGTTAGCATATAGGCCAAATTTCCTAAAGCTTTATGCAAACTGTGCTAAATGGAACAATGGAAAAATATTAGCAGATAAATCTTATACTGCTAGTAGAGTGAAAATATATCTAAGAGCATGACATTTTCATAACCTATTTTTATGGCTGCTTAAAGGTATTTTTAACTGCATGTATCGTTGTTAAATAAACGTGACTGGCTATGAAATTATAACCAAAATCAAAGAAAGGAGTATAAAGGGAAACAGACCACCTCACAGTGCATAGGAGATGCTGACATTATTCTCCAGCTGAATAACCAAAGTGTGTTCCAAACTGCAAAGGGCAAAATTAGATTGATTGAGAAGTATTATGCCATTAAACACATAACCTATTGTCTTTGTTAAGTTTGCCAAAATATGATAATATTGTTTAAGTACGTCAAGCTGAAAAGTTAGGGTGTATTAGTTTATGACTTACTCTAGCCTGCTGACCACAAGATAGATATTTGAAGGTGACTCAATAGTGCTAGGTGCACTGCTAACCTCAACTGTCGAAAGAAGTAAATAAGTAAGGTATTAAAAAAACCATGAAACAATGACCAATTCGGAATTGTGCCAAGCTACAGGCCTGGACCAGTCAGTGTATTAATTTGTGTCTGCTGATTAATCTTACACACCTAATCTTTGATTAATAAAAACTGATTGAGCTTGGCTAGTTCATGTGTCACTGATTAATAATCTGAGCTGAACCCATTCTTACAAAGTCATTCTGTAAGTGACAACTTTGAAGCAGTCTTTGTATTGCTTCATAGAGCTAAGAAGCCGAGTTACCAGAATAACATTTCCAGAGTAAAGTATGTACAAGAATTAATTGTATGCCAATCTAGCACCTTTAGGAAAAGTAAAATTTGAGGAAAAAAAGTAGGTTCTTTCCAAGTAAATACTTTAAAACTATACATAATATGTAGGTTATATTTACTGAATTTATTTTTTGTGTGTGGTCATTATAGACACCTACCTTACATGCTCTTCTGCAACACATTCTGAAGTAGAACCAGTTTGTCTATGGGATGATGATACATGTTTAACTGAAGAAACAGATTGTCCATTTATGTTATCAGGAAGCAGTGGAACAGATTTGGTTCTATTTAGTATTGCATTTTGTGAGTTTGCACCGGGAAGATTTGCCTGAGAAAAAGAAAAAAGGTCACAAGTCATGGCAAAATCTGTTCATGTCCACAATCAGTGCTGAGTTAGTCAGATGTCCTGGATTTCATGCACACCTTGTTTTCAGATCAACAGATGGCATTTTTTTGCCTCTTTGCATTTTTAAACCCTCCCCCGCCTCCATAATGTATGTATGTCATCGTTAAACCAGAGCCTATCTTTACAATAACAAGAGATTAACATTTACAGATTCACTAGACACATGAACAGCTACTAAATGGTCCAAGAGACACTGATAGGAAATTAAAATAATAAATTAATATGACAGTCAAATATCTAAACCACACAAAACCTACCAATCCCTTCTTATTCTGTGAGAAATAGTTAGTTCCACTATCTCCAATTTTGAGCTTGTATGAATCTCAAAACTGCCCTTCTAGACCAGACATTGAGGGCATGCAGAGACAAACATAAAAAATAGAATTACAACCTTCTTCCTGAATACTTCCTGCTCCCTGCCATGGAGACTGGGTGATGTCACCTTTCATCACTCTCCAGACCCTGCACACTGTTTTTCAGTAGCTCACACAAGCAAAGCACTCATTTCGTTCCCCAACCTAAACATTTCATTGTCTCAAGAGCAAGCACTTAAACATATTCTGGGCCTAAATTCAATTACACAATTGGTTCCTTTAGTTAACTGGAGAAAAAAATCGAGGTCAAATGTAGTAGGGATATAAGCATGGAGTAGCAGCAGACAATTCAGCTATCAGGAGGATGTAAGAAGTCAAGTTTTCAGTATCCATTAGTACCAGTTTTGCTATTTTCCTGCTAGACTCTCTTGTTGCATAGAGTTACTTGTTCTTACACGCACTGAACGTTAAGTCAGTACAGAAACATTACTTCATTATTCATGCACTTTTCCAATTAACATTATGTTATTTGCACATCCGTGCTTACGCTATGTTTGAATAGCTGACGTCAGAAAAGTAGAGCATCTAATAATAATTTGGTTTGAAAAAATTATATCTGCTGTAATCTTCAGTAATCACTCATAAGTACCTTACTTGTAAATGATGATTTCCCTCTCTGCCTGAAGAATTTAAAAAATACCAGACAGACTCACCACTGCAGCGCCTCCTCAGTGACACTGCCCTCTGGCTGTGCTACACTCTATGTTCCCCCGTTCTGGAGGGACCTGCAGTCTACTATTAGGCCACTCCCTTCAGTGGCAAACTGCAGTCTAGCCACTTCCTATGTGGCTCCAGCACCCTCTTTGCCCTTGCATCAGGGCCTCAGTCTGCAGATCCCTGCAGCCTTCCAAGAGCTGCCTTTAGCTCTCTGCCTGCAGCACTGCTCTGTCCTGGGTGCTTGGTGCCCTCTGCCTGCAAGGCACACGGTCCTCCTCCCATCTCAAGCTCCAGGGAGTGACTGAAACTTCTCTGTTCTGCAGCCCTTCTTATATGGGCCAACCCAGCCCTGACTGGCTGTTCCTATAAGCCCTTCTGTGATTGGCTGCCTCCTGTGCAACCTCCATAGGGCTGCTTTTAATCCTTTTTCTGCCAGTGTGGGGCAGACGCCCCATCACACAGACATAAAACCAGTTTTATAACACATTGGAATATTACAACAAGGGTGAGAGCTTATATTCAATGTACAAACAATTCTTACTTAAATTAGACTTTTGCATGTGGAAGAAATGTGGACTTGGACCCAGAGCTGGTTTTGGAAACCAGACCTTTTCCTTTTACACAAGCACATTTTCCCTAAAAATGAATGCGATTTCCTAAAAGATGCATTACACAGACAGTCAATATAAAGCAAAGGAAAAAAAGTGTTATTTACTATTCCCTTCTTCCCAAAGTTTAGCAAAAATCTTCAGCATGACACAAACTATTTGTTAAGCATTTGCCACGAAGGACTTTTTTTATTTGTATGTTTAATCAGAGTTACATTTTTCTAGAATACCACTGTTTAACAAAAGAATTTCTGAAACCTTTTCAGAAAAACATAACTGAGAAGTAGGGTAAGCTATTTCTGCAATGAGACCTTTAAACCATGCTTTTTAACATTTGTGATTACATAAAGTATATAAATTTAAGATAAAAAGCCAATTGTTTTATAAAAGAAAAAATAACTATTTGACTAGTCTTACAATCTTTACTCAAATCCTTGGGGCAAATCCTCATCTGTTTTAAACTGTCGTAGCCCCAGTCAATGAAGCTCTGACAATTAACACGAGCTGAAGAGTTTGCACCCTTAATTTTAAAAGCCTGCTAAAGGATCTCAAGCCACCCCTGAAAACAGTCTGAATTAGCATCCCAAGCAGGTTTACACAAAGCTTGACACTGGTCTAAATCGTGGGTTTTCTTGGCCAACAAATCTTCAATTTTATGTCAAGAGATGTTGTCCATGAGGAAGCAAAAAGCCCCATACCTGATATTTTCTTAGGCTATCATTCTGGCAGTATCGTATCCAGAGCTCCAAGTGAAATGCTTGTGTTTTATTGACTATACTACTGAGGGTCTAAAGTACTCAATCATCTATGAGAAGGGATTCAGCTGATACCTCAGAGGCTGCTCCTCCTGTCAGAATGGGAGCTGCTTACCTATGACCTCTGAAGCAATACAAAAGAAAAAAATAATTGTATTTTATTCTACTGAAAAACAAAACTTCTCAATGAAACAACTCAGTTGCAAGTAAATAAAATTCTTAACATTTTTTGAGTCCCAGTACCAGGTGTCTGTAGAAGTTTAGGTTTTTCCTCAGAGTTGCTTTTGTGTAACATAACACCAATACAATACCATCTCCTCCAAATCCATTTAGTTATGTTCTCATATTGCACATGTTTAGTATAGATTGTTTATAACTGCCCATGAGTTCATGATTAATTGCTAATAGAATCCCTAAGTTGAAGTATTACATATTATACTATACCTTACTAGTGACCATTTTCAATAATATTTTCTTCTGAAATGCTATCACAGTATTAATACGTCTCTCGAGCTTAGACACTTTCTTCTACAAGGAAAGAAAAAAAAGCATCACCTTAAGTGTTAACCTGAAATAGTACACATTTTCATATTTCCTACTCTGCATATGTGATAAGCACTAGCAAAACACCCCCAAACATCAACTGAGATGTGTGCCATAAAATAAAAAGGTAACAAAATGTACAGCCTCCAGTTCATTTTTCTATGAACAGAAGTGTAATCTTCATGCCAGTGCAATCAATTCCAGCACAAGTTATGCACACAATGTAGGTGCAATTCTGAAAATTTAAGACCTTCAGGAACAAATAAATTCACACTTTTAGGATACGCACAATGCAAAGAAACTTACTAGAAATGTAATAGCTATTTCTTCATGTTTTTTTCGACATTGTGTTTGATCAACTCTTCCATTTAAACTTTCCAGTTTATGGTTAAAGACGTCATTATTTAAAATATCCACACGCTTTTGAATCAAGTGTTTGACCTATAATGGAAAAAAAAGCTACATTTCAAATCTAGAAATCATTCATTGCTGAGGTAATGAAAATATACAAATAAATATTTTTTAATTTTAACTAAGTTTTATTTTTTAAAATGTTTATAAATTAAAACTGCTGCACCAATGTTCTGTCAATTACAAATGTAATTCGTAAAATGTAGTATTTTGTGCTTTGGCATTCCCCCTCCCTTACAGCTCACCCAGTCTAGTGCAAGTCAACTGTTTGCAAGGACAATCATGCCTTCTGAATCTTGAGATATGGTTCATACAAAATTAACGATTCTCAATGTGGTGAAGGTAACATATTGTAAATATTTTTCTAGTTCAGAGTTTGCCATGGTTATAGTTGAATCTTATACGGATCTAGAAGAATGGTTCTCAAATTGTTTTCTTGTAGGTGCAATAGACCATCATATTTGGGTCATAATAGAATTTCCCCCCCCTTTTTGTGGGTTGAGGATCAAAAGTACTCAAGGGCTGCTGCTGTTGTTGGGTAAGGAGAATCGATACTGCTCAGTGAGTGAAGCTTGTATTCCTGGAAAATGAGCCTTTTCCCCACAACTACACTTTTACATTATATTAGCTTAGATAAGGCCAGGTTTACACTAAAGAGGTTTGCTGGTATGGCTATTCTGGTAAACCTTCCTTGTGTAGAAGAAGTTTATACCAGCAAAGAAAATGCTTTTGCTGATACAATTTACAGCTTTTACTAACAAAATATGTTATGCTGGCAAAACAATTTTTATGCCAGTATAACTGCGTACACACTAGTGTGTTGCTGGTACAGAAATGTCAAAAAAAATTACACTGACTTTATTATAGTGACAAAAAGTTTCTAGCGTAGACTTGGCCTGAGAATGTTACCATAATAAAGTTTGTGCAGATAGTAAGTCGCTATATTTATGTCGACAGATTAAACATTTGTTTTTGTTACTATTACCAAATTGTAAACTCATCAGCAACATCCTAAACACATGCAGTAGTCACAACAGATAAGTGACAATACAGCAGAGAGAAAGAAAGATAGAGATTTAAATATCTCCTTGATATTCTATTCCAGGACAAAAAAAAATACAATAAAATGGGGTTAAAGCTCAGAGCATGCATCTGGCAAAAATCTGTTACTTACAAGTCCGTGCTGATACCAATTTTAGGACTTCATTTTTCTTTAGATGTTATAGTTGCACAACTATCACAGGAAATAGAATAAAGGCTTATGGAAGACTAATTGCCAGAATCACTGCTTTTCTTTAAGATCAGTACTGAATCAGACAGGAAGTATAGTTTCCTGGAAGTCTTTTCAGTTTCAGATTTCAAAGATTAATAGGCAGTATAACCATAACGAATAAGGTATCTTTGCATCTTCATTTTCCAGTTATGATTATAGCAGTTAGAAATGAGAATTCCACCAGCTATGTCTCATGTCATCTAGTTTTTTCAGTTATGTGGAGAAACAAATGTTACATAAAGCTCAAGGTTTTCAAGCTTTTGCCATTAGAAGCAGCTTTCCTTGCTTTCACCGTTATGCTACATCACACTAGCAAGGCAAAGTGCTCCTCAGCCAGTTTTCCAGCCACAGCTTTGTTGCTTTCACAAATTAATTTGTAAAAACCAACAGTTTCATTCATAGTCTCTCTGTTTTCAGGTTCATACCCCATAATCTCAGGCAGGCAATTTCTATTTTTCTTGTATGTGTTCTGTACCATTCTGAAAAGGGTTCAGTTACTCCCAGAGAGCAGAGAGGCAGAACACACACATTTGAGGTCATATTTTCACATGTAAAGGTCTAACCATTTCTCCAGCAGGAAGAGAACACTATCCCGTTCCCACTGCAACCAATGGCAGGTTCCTATTACATCAATGATGTAAGATTGTGTCCTGAAATCATATGGTATTTGAAACAGGACAACCCATGAAAATAGCCGGAATTCAAACCACAGTTTATGATTTGTATCTGTTTTCTTTGAATTTCATGAGATTGAAAGTGTCAGGTTAAAGTCTGAAATAAGAATTGGTGTGAAATCTTGTCATCACTGAAGTCAATGGGAGTTTTATCACTGATTTAGATGGAACCAGGATTTCACTCTAGGTGTTTAGAAATTGTTTAAATAAATAAATAGGCCTATCATGTTCTGTCTGAGCCACTTAAATTCAAGAGATGACTTCTTCTTGGTGGGAGTCTACAAGAGTTCAAAGTGAGCAACCTAATATATCCTAGGTTCTTTGCTTTAAAGCTCTAGCCCACCAAAATCTAGCAGCTAACATGGGCACATTCAACCAAAACACGAATGAAATATAAAGAAAGATAAAACTTTCAGTTAGCAACTCTAATGGGAATGAAGTCACAGCTCTAATCAATTCTGATCACAATTTTTATCTTCTGGAAGGTAGGACTGTGCCAATTTGTCTAAGATATTTTAACAAGTGAAAGAGGAAACCAGCTATCTGAAGTGTTGTCAGGTTACTCAAGAAGTTGAGTAAACACCGAGTTTAAATGAATGTTACTTCATCTACTAAGACATGCAAAAATTGGGTGTATTTATAAAGTAATCCATTTTATTTGTCTTTATATGCTAAGGAATAAATTTCAAATCTCCACACTAATGGAGGAACCAATTTAGAATTACTAAAGTTCTTAGTTTCCTCAAACTAATCTGAATTCTGTCTAGAAAGAATTATTCACATTCATAAAAGTTGGCTTAAGTAGTTCAGCACAGCTGACAATTATATCTGAAGTTAACATAAAAAACTACTTTCAACAGGAGAATAACTAAAACATTTAATGCATGAAAGATTTCAGCTTTAAGCATGTAAAATAAAGCAAGTTACCTTTCCCAAAAATTTTTCCTCTTTTTCTGACACTGTACAAATATTCTCTTTTTTGTTTTCATCAGAAGTTTTGAAGCGTTTACAGTGACTGTCTTCCTTGCTTTCTGAACATACCCTCTTCCTTTGAGCATTGTCTTAGAAAAAAAAATGACAAACATTTACCTCACAAATTAATTTTCTTAACAGTGCTATGTGAAGAAACAAACTTATCATTAATACCTTGGTAAAGTATAGGACCATTCAAAGCAGAGGTTAAATTTGTAAATGTGGTTCTATTCCTTAATTACATTACACCATAGCTTGGTCTTGGCATCAAGTGGGAAGAAGAGTCTTGCTACTTTTTTGTGGGAGTGAGGGGGAAAAACCATGAGCCCAAGTAAAATGGAAAAGACAAAGTCACTGACAGGGTGCCAACCAGCCACATTTCCATAGCCAAGTGTGCCAAAATCATTTTTAAATTCTCAGGATGCCTTGCACTGGGACAACTGCCAGGAGTGTGCTACATCTCCCTTTCCCTAGTAGTGATAACATGCCGTCTGCTACTCCCTAGAGACAAACAATTGAGAGAGAAGAAAATAGGTAGAGAAGGGCCACTTCAGGTGACCAAAGGCTTTTTTCCTGCATTACCTCAGATATGTGACAGTCAGCCTGTTAGCTGTGTTGGTCCCAGAATATAAGGGAGACAAGATGGATGAGGCAATATCTTTTTATTGGACCAACTTTTGTTGATGACAGAGACAAGCTTTCGAGCTTATACATAGGTCTTCAGGCGTAAGAAACTTACTCAGGCATGGCTACACTGGAAACTCCAAAGCACTGTTGCGGCATATGTTTGAACTGCGACTATGGTTGCGCGCGAGCGCTGGGAGAGAGCTCTCCCAGCACTCCTGGTAATCTACCTCCACGAGAGGATTAGCTCCGAGCACTGGCAGCATGGCTCCCAGCACTCGGAGCCCGTTTACACTAGCGCTTTAAAGCGCTCCGACTTGCTACGCTCAGGGGGGTGATTTTTCACCCCCCTG
The DNA here is from genome assembly GCF_009764565.3 of Dermochelys coriacea. Classification (NCBI taxonomy): domain Eukaryota; kingdom Metazoa; phylum Chordata; order Testudines; family Dermochelyidae; genus Dermochelys; species Dermochelys coriacea. The sequence goes on from NC_050077.1 coordinate 24,102,733, forward strand.
AGCCAGCAAGTTAGAGCGCTATAAAATGTAAGTATAGCCAAGCCCTCAGTGTCACAGCTAAATACATGATGGAACAGACTGTTTAGTTTAAGTAGTAAACACACATTTCAAGGGACCATTTAAGGTGAAGTGGTCCATTAACACCCCTTCAGTCATAGGGAGGAAATGGGGGGGGGGGAGAAGGAGTTGGAAGGTTGTTAGTGGGTTACAACAATCTATAAACTCTCTATTTTTGTTTTTCCCAGGGTAAACAAGACTCTCTAACCATGTTTGTGGACCAGCCAAACGAGTTACCTCATCCTCCCAGCTGTTTGTTTAGTACCCTATAGAGTGTACTGCCCAATAGGTTATTATTAATTCTGCTCTGTGTAGTGTCCTCCAACCACCTTACAATTGCCGAAGCACTTTCAGACAAATGCCCAAATTTTCCCAGAATGCACCCATGCGAACATAGCAAAGCAGTGAGCTAGATGCAGATGTACAAACAAGATTGTGATGACAGAAAAGTTGCTATGTGGATACAAAACTAAGTCATGTTATTTGTAACTTGTTAAGAGGGCAATGCCCCTAACTGTCCTCTTAACTGGTTACCCTCTCCCTCCCCCACCCCCCAAAAAAAATTTGAAATGGCAGCTGTGGAGGTGGCTTTAGTTTCACCTGAAAAAAATTTCCAAATAAGGATCACATAAAAACTTTCAGTGGACGACGATAGAGGATCTAATATTGATGGCCATAGGGCCTGAGGGAATCTTGAGCACAGCCAGTAGGAGTCATTATAGTTGTGAAACAACTGTTAAGCTGTTCTAGGAATTCCATTAGTTACCTATTCTGTACAAGCCCCAGAGATCCAAGCAGGAAAGCCAACAGTTCATGAGGCTTCTTTATTCAAAACTTCTGCACAGAGCACCCTAACACAATCAGGGTTTAGTCACAATTAGTTGACAATACTTCAACGCCATTTATCCTGGTCTGTGTGTTCAGCATCATGTCAGCTAACATGGTTGTTGATAAACATGTTCAGACATGGTAACATTTCATAGTATAGGCCAGACCCAAGCAGACAGGGTGAACTGGAAACGATATAGTAAAACTGTTTGGCCATGAGAGGCAATGTGCAACTTGCAAAGGTTTAAAACAAAAAAAGAAAAAGAGGTGCCTATGAAGTTGATTAGGCAGGATCACTTAACAGTTAGAAACAGTCAAATTTATAGATCATTAGAAGAAGAGAGCGCTTACCAATACTATATTCAGGTGATGTATCCTGCAGCATAACAGTAGCTTCCACATCTGGTAAAATATTTGGACTACCATTTCCATGGGATGTTTTACTCTCTAAAACATCAGCTATTCTATCTATCCCAGGCAGTGTGGGGGAAACTGAATGAGTAAGGTTATATTTGTGCTTCACATCATTTGAATCAGATATCGTGTCTACCTTCTTTAATGTGGGAATAACCTCTTCTATTGTACTATCTCTTTCTGTTGTTGTGTCTATCTTTTCTAAAATAGGAATAATCTTGTTAGTTCTTTTTTCATCCCAATAATCACTGTTAACTGGATCTTCTAAACAAGCACTCTCTTTTAACTGGTCAACAGGTAGGTTATTTGGTTTTGAATACAAATGCACTTCAATTGGCTTAGAGGATGGTGTATTTAGTTCATTTTCATACCATTTATGCAGTATATCTTGTAAACACCCAGCATTTAGAAACTGTTTTGCATCAGAATTTGTGTTACAAGATTTCTCATGGGGAGGCTCTTGGGATTCTTCTTGACAGTTTTGATCCAAATTTTTGTCATAAGAACATTGTTTTACTTCATTTACTTTTGAGTCAACACTGAACCCCTGTATTGAGGCTGTTAATTTTTGAGGTAACATTTCACTTTTTTCAGGGAACATATCTGTTTTTGATTCAGTTAGTGAGCTTCCTTTAACAGAATCATTACTTCTGCAGTTTATGTCCACAGTATTTAACTGAACATGGTGAACCTCAGTATGCAAGCCGTTCAAAATCTTTTCTTGTCCTGAAATACTCTTTATTTTACTCAGCATTTCCACTTGTTTTCGACTACTTGGAGTCATTGTTTTTCTTGCTCTCAAAGGCTTGTGGATGATTGTATTTGAATTCTCCATCTTTCATGCCTTAAAATAAGAAAAACAAAAAAACAATTTTAAAAAACAAGAATCAATCCTCTATCCAATGTCAACCTGAAGCCACAGGGAGACTTCTGGCAGTTCCAGCAGTAAGCACAATAGCCAGTTCTACAGTACTGTTCATATTTGGTGCAAAGGAACTATCTCCCAGCTCTTTCAACATCTAAGTGAAAAGAGAAGCTGGATGAAAAGCAGCAGGCTATACTTAAACCCAGGTAAGTACACAGTGATGCTAGTAGGAAGAGAGAAGCGCTTTGAAGAATGTGACACTCTGCAATATCCCCCCATTATGAAGGCCATCTGCCCCCAGATTTTTAAATCAGTCCACAAGCTATGATTTATTACTCTTCAATGCTACTGGATGCCCAAACAGCTGCACTGGCAAAAGTATATTTCCATCTGTAAGTGGTTGGGAACTTTTATCCCATCCTATTGGATGCCACGTTGATCCATATAGTCAGAAGCTCCAGGCTTAAATACTCAGTGCATGCCCTACAGCACAGACCTCTCTGATCAAGCTCCTAGGCTTCAATCTCTAAACTGGCTGCCCACTGAATATAGTCTAGTTCAAAGTCTTTGACCTGATATTCAAAGCCATCCAGAAAATTGGCCCTAGCTATCTAAAATATCACTTCTCCCTCCATGATTATGGACCTCCGAGGACAGCTACATTTCCTTGGAGCAATGGAACTGTGAGCCTTGTGAGCCTGAGACACAGAATTTCATGGGAATATGACCTTCCTAGATGATGGAATTAAATTCCACAGATTACAGCAACCACAGGTGTCATTTCATTTTATGAACAAAACAACTAATTTCTTATATTCACTTTCATTTAATAAGTTTTTCACTCTTTCCATCATCATACTCGCTTGCACGCAAATCTAAAAATCCTTTAAAATAACTACTTTTCTCCTATGATTGGAAAGGGAAAAAAAGTCTTATTTATATATTTAATATATACCTTGCTATCATATGCCACTCAATCTATAATGGTAGTATCACTTCAAACCCAAGTTTAAATCAATATCTTTAAACATTTTCAAAATCATAAATTATGTACTCTGCTTTCAGAATAAAAGTTTTTAGAAATTGATCCTAAGAGCCTACTCATTTCTCCTATGATTTTTGTTGGAAAAAAATTCAGACCTCCCACAACAAATGTGCACAAAGCCAGTAACTGACTTTTGTAATACAGATCAGTTACAAAACATATCAGTCCCCATGTTAAAAGAAAAGCTCAGTTTCCCTGTCCTATGCAACCAATAAAGGCATTACCTGCCTCCAAACCCAGAAAGTCCTATGCTGATACTACAGCCCACCTTATCACTAACATCCACTTTTCTTCTATGTCTGTGAAAACATGCTAGCCAAGTCTGCTGAAAATTAACAATTAGCTACTTAGATCACAGCTGAGATGATCTTGATCATAATACGGAGTGAAGTTTAGTCATACTGAGCCCAATTCCATTGTCCCTATTCTGCTGATCTACAGTAGATGAGGAAAAATCCAGAGTTCTGAATTGATGAGATGTGCCAAACACTACTAGGAAAAAGAATTAAGGCACTAAAGGTTTAGATCCATACACCAGTACAATAATTGTGGCTTGAGGAAAGAAGAAGAAAAAAAAAGCCTTCATCAGTTCTGTGATGAAGTGACAATTTTTGGTACAAAAAACAATGCAGCCCTCTCACTGACAAATCTGCAAGTGTAGTTAAGACCAAAGAGAGACAGCCGCTACTGGAGGTAGAGGACAGTGACACTAGTCATGATGTTGATCATGTTATCAAAGATCAGTAATAGATTTTTTTTAAAAAAGATTTAAATTTACTTAGTAATTAAAGAGACCTCAGATAACTCATCTTAACAGAAAGAGAAGGAGTACTTGTGACACCTTAGAGACTAACAAATTTATTAGAGCATAAGCTTTCGTGAGCTACAGCTCACTTCATCGGATGCATTTGGTGGAAAAAACAGAGGAGAGATTTATATACACACACAGAGAACATGAAACAATGGGTTTATCATACACACTGTAAGGAGAGTGATCACTTAAGGTAAGCCATCACCAACAGCGCGGGGGGGGGGGGGGGGAAGGAGGAAAACCTTTCATGGTGACAAGCAAGGTAGGCTAATTCCAGCAGTTAACAAGAATATCAGAGGAACAGTGGGGGGTGGGATGGGAGGGAGAAATACCATGGGGAAATAGTTTTACTTTGTGTAATGACTCATCCATTCCCAGTCTCTATTCAAGCCTAAGTTAATTGAATCCAGTTTGCAAATTAATTCCAATTCAGCAGTCTCTCGTTGGAGTCTGTTTTTGAAGCTTTTCTGTTGAAGGATAGCCACTCTTAGGTCTGTGATCGAGTGACCAGAGAGAGATTGAAGTGTTCTCCAACTGGTTTTTGAATGTTATAATTCTTGACGTCTGATTTGTGTCCATTCATTCTTTTACGTAGAGACTGTCCAGTTTGGCCAATGTACATGGCAGAGGGGCATTGCTGACACATGATGGCATATATCACATTGGTAGATGTGCAGGTGAACGAGCCTCTGATAGTGTGGCTGATGTGATTAGGCCCTATGATGGTATCCCCTGAATAGGTATGTGGACAGAGTTGGCAACGGGCTTTGTTGCAAGGATAGGTTCCTGGGTTAGTGGTTCTGTTGTGTGGTTGCTGGTGAGTATTTGCTTCAGATTGGGGGGCAGTCTGTAAGCAAGGACTGGCCTGTCTCCCAAGAACTGAGAGAGTGATGGGTCGTCCTTCAGGATAGGTTGTAGATCCTTGATGATGCGTTGGAGAGGTTTTAGTTGGGGGCTGAAGGTGATGGCTAGTGGCATTCTGTTATTTTCTTTGTTGGGCCTGTCCTGTAGTAGGTGACTTCTGGGTACTCTTCTGGCTCTGTCAATCTGTTTCTTCACTTCAGCAGGTGGGTATTGTAGTTGTAGGAATGCATGATAGAGATCTTGTAGGTGTTTGTCTCTGTCTGAGGGGTTGGAGCAAATGCGGTTATATCGTAGAGCTTGGCTGTAGACAATGGATCGAGTGGTATGATCTGGATGAAAGCTAGAGGCATGCAGGTAGGAATAGCGGTCAGTAGGTTTCCGATATAGGGTGGTGTTTATGTGACCATCGCTTATTAGCACCGTAGTGTCCAGGAAGTGGATCTCTTGTGTGGACTGCTCCAGGCTGAGGTTGATGGTGGAATGGAAATTGTTGAAATCCTCAAGAGCTTCGTTTCCATGGGTCCAGATGATGAAGATGTCATCAATGTAGCGCAAGTAGAGTAGGGCCATTAGGGGACGAGAGCTGAGGAAGCGTTGTTCTAAGTCAGCCATAAAAATGTTGGCATACTGTGGGGCCATGCGGGTACCCATCGCAGTGCCGCTGATTTGAAAAACACCATCCTAGCCACTATGGATGTAGAAGCCCTCTACACCAACATTCCACACAAAGATGGACTACAAGCCGTCAGGAACAGTATCCCCGATACCGTCACGGTTAACCTGGTGGCTGAACTTTGTGACTTTGTCCTCACCCATAACTATTTCACATTTGAGGACAATGTATACCTTCAAATCAGCGGCACTGAGATGGGTACCCGCATATGTATATGTAGAACTGAGCATACAGCCAACGACTGTTTGATTCTGACGCTGCCTGGTTGTTATAAGCATATTAAGCCGTAAGTAAACACTAGAGTTATTCAGTTTCAATCTGATTATTTCCTCTTTTTCCATAAAGACATCTCTTATTTTTAGTATATGTTATGGTTTTCAATTACATAATCAAATATCTGTTATTTACTTAGGTCTTATGTCTTTTTGGCAGTTACATCATATTTTGCTAACTTAAGGATTTGTTACTTCTTGTGGTTACTATATTACTAGAAGTATTAACAATTCTTGCAAAGGTTCTATCTTTCTGGCAATCCTAACAAGCTAATATTTTTCTTCTTCTTAGCATAACTGCAGAGCATTATGCAGTCTAACAGACAACCCAGAAGGCCTTCACATCAGGCTTATAGGCCAACAGTCTCAGTCTTGTCACTTTAAATTTATTTATGGTATCAATTAATTATGAGCAAAGAAGCTATAAGTAAGGCATCCATGACTAAATTTCTAACATTATTAAAGTCATATAAAGGTAGCAAATAAAGCATCATAGGACAACAAGTAAGAGGAGCAATCATGGGATAGGAACTATTTGCACCAAGTTGTTGGTTCAATTTAGATTACTGATCAACAAGAAGACATCAAATCCGATTGAGCTTAGTTATCAGTCAGACAGACCAGCACAAACAAAAAGGTAAAAGTTAATACATCACCAACCTGGGGAAAAAGGTTGCAGCTTCACTACTATTCCAGCTTTTTCCTCTCTCTAAGCAGGGTTTCTGTACCAGCTTTTTTACAGTATTTTACTTGCCGCACTTACATTATCAATTCATACACTGTAAAATGTGAAGGTAATATTTCCTATTTGCCAACAAGATGATTCATGTCTGCAGCACATTTCCATTTTATACATGATACAAAGCTCATTTGTGAGTAATTTTCCATGAACTCTATTAGCATAACTACACAAAGCTTTTTGAGAGTCTGGTTCAGATTTGGTACCTACCTTAGTTCCTTCAATTATGTTGTTTACTATAAAATCAACTTCTTATTTCTTCCTTGTGGTTTTGTTTACAGTTTCATAATTTGTTATTTAGGTTGCAGAACCAAAACACATTTTACCCAACAAGCACATTTCTTATTTGTTAGCATGTATGCAGCTAAAATCTATCTTATTTAGCCATAAATGTAAGTCAAGAAAATGAGTCATGCCCTGGATATATTAGCATTTCTTCTATGGTCTATCTTACATAGCCTTTTGACATGACACGTCACATAGTTCTTCTAGATTCTCTTCTTGACATGGTCACAAAAGGTTTGAATATACAGCAACAAAGTTTGTGTTGAATTATTATAGTTTCTTGAAAAAAATGAATTTAACTCACAGCATGGATGCTACCATTACTGTTAGTGCTATCATTCATTTTTCTGATTATGCATATTTAAAGTAGTAACGTATTACTCCCAGTCCTGATCTTAACTATACTCTCTTTTGCAATTAATCTCCCATTTCTGTCAACCACTGAGAACAGGGGCTGTCATTAGTATTAATGTGAGGGCAGAAGAAACTTCTTAAGAGCAATAGGGGCTTCAATTGCCTAGGCACTAATAAAACTAATCACTGTCTCAAATCAATCCCCACTGGCAGACACGATCAGATCTGGTATTTAATAGTCTACAGTACTTTTATTTAATCTTTCCCCAATCATCTGCTGGCCAGGGGCAAATTTCTCTAAAACCCAAGTGTTGTTTGAAAAGCAAGTTTTGCAGATGGCTCTTCCTTCCAATTTGTCACTTGGAAATGAACGGTCTAATCCCACTATCACCCGCCTCCCCATAACCGCATTGGTCGTTGGTCACCATAATTGATGAGCAAGCAACCAATGGTCTCCACCCCAACGACCGTGTCAGTGCTTGAGCCTCCGCGAAGTGTCCATTCCTGTCCATTTTTATTTTGTCAATCCATCTCTTCTTCTCTTCCCATGTACTGTCCCTTGGAAGATCATCTGGCCTATCCAAGATTATCTTGTTACGTGGCCATACCACTTCAACTTGCGCTTCTTCCCAGTCATCAGGAGGTCTTCTGTAACATCATCACGAAACGTGCTGGGTTATATGACATCTTCATCAGTGACGTGGTCAAAGTAGGCGATGCCCAGGATTTTATGGAAGTATTTCATCTCTACTACCTGTATTTTCTGTTCAAGGTCTGCCATAAGGGTCCATGTCTTGCACGCATATAGAAAAATGGAGATGACCAATGTGTGCAGCAGTTTCAGTATGGATTCCAGGGAGATGTTCTTGTTCCTCCAAATCGGCTTTATAGTTTTGCCACTGTTGCAGTTCTTGCCAGAATTTCAGCCTTTGATCCTTCATCAATGATGATTGTCCCCAAATATTTGAACTGTTTCACTGTCTCCAGCTCTTGTCCATTGACAGTGATATGTGAGCTGATCAGCTCATGTTTGTTTGTCATTAGCTTGGCTTTCTCTGCACTGACTTCCATGCCATATTTTGGGGAGGTTTCATCCAATCGTTTCACAAGGTCGGCAAGTTCATCTTCACTACGTGCCAGGCCATCAATGTCATCAGCAAACCGAAGATTTGAAATTGTTCCCCCCCCCAATGCTGACGGTGCACATGTGATCTTCTGGGGCATTATACATTCCAAGTATATGTTCAAAAGTATGGCAGTGGAAAGAAGGCAGCCTTGTCGGACTCCAACAGTGGTGCGAAACCACTCTCCTCTTGTGCTATTAATGAGAACTGCAGTGCTGGCCTTGGCATACAGTTGTTTAATAGTAAGAATAAGCTTATGACCAACTTTTTACTTCTTCATTGTTGCCTAGGGAGCTTCGTGCCATACGCTGTCAAATGCCATCTTGAAGTCAACAAAGACGTGGTAGATGTCCTGCTGTAGTTGTAAGTACTTCTCACATAGAACACGAAGACTGAAAATCTGTTCTGTGATACTTCTTCCAGCACGAAAGCCAGCCTGTTCTTCAGTGATTATATTCTCCGCTTTTGGCTTCAATCTGTTCAATATCTCCTTGGCCAGCTTCATTCCTTTCTTGATCTTTCCGCCAATTGCTCTGTATTTATCAGCTCCCTCCATACTGTTCTTATCTCTCGAGTGTTCTTCTAATGTCACATATTTGTAGTCTTTCATTTGTGACCCAAGGTTTTGTCTTCTTACAGTATTTCCCAAGGATGTCTATTGCTGCCTCACTCATTACAGCGTGGAAATTCTTGGTCATTGTTTCTATGTCTTCCTCTAGAGCAAGCAGTGGAGCAAATTTTCCACCAATCATTGCTTGGAATGACTCAGCAATGCTGCGGTCTCTAAGTCAAACTTGATTCTGGTGAACTTTGACCTGACGATTTTCCTTAGACATAGCCAAAAGTTTAGCATTACAAGGTCATGATCACTTCCAATACCAGCACCAGGGAAGCTCCTTGTTTTGCACCATGATGTAAGCCAATCCGACTGTGATGTAAACCACGCTGATTGTCTGGATGCTTTATGTGCTCCTAATGTGTTGGTAAGAACCAGATTGTTATAGCTGGCAAACTCCAAAAATCTCAGTCCTTTCTCATTGGTTACTGCATTACAGAAAGGGTCACAATACTCTCACCAATCTGCCTGTGCATCAGTACCCACTTTAGCATTATAATCTCCCTGTACAATCAAGATATCTTTCTTGTGTACCTTATCGATGTCTTGGAGCAGATTGTAAAAATATTCAATTTGCTTACTGTCATAGTCTGTTGTAGGCGCGTAGACTTGTACCACTGTGATATTGAACTGTACTGCCTTAAGATGGATGGAAATAAGCCTGCTGGATATTGGGTGGCATTCTAATACCGAATCCTTAATATCTTTATGCACAAGAAATCCTACGCCGTTGACATGTTTGTCCTCTCCACTGTAATAGAGTACATGGCCTTCTGTTAGTGCCTCTCCAAAGTTCTTCCATCTGACTTCAGAGATTCCTAGGAGGTGCCCAAGTACATTGTTCCATTTCGTCTATGAGTTCTTTCAACCTCCCTATTTGTCTCAATATCCTTACATTCCGTGTGACTATGGTAATGTTATCTCTTCCACGGATCCTCTTTGTTGGGGTTACACCAGTAGTATATTTGTTGTGTCCGCCCTGATGGGAGACAGTTGGCACAGTCATTATACACCCGGGCTGCAATCTAGTATGGACATGGTTGACTTGCACTAGACACTGGTGTAAATCACAACAGACTGCTTAAAATGGCCAGGTCCAAACTTATCCAGGCAGCTATGTTCTTGATTATAAATATGATCCTGAAACAGACACCAAGGGTGCTATTATTGCTGAGGAAATATCTGTAGCCGGCCGCGGCCCCATCCATGGCTTGGCCTCCATCCATGGTTTAGCCTTCCCCAGACAGCAACAGCTTCTGCTCCCAGGGAGGAGGGGAAGCCCTTTCCCTTATCTACTCCCCAGTTTTTGCTTTTTCAAATGCAGTCTGTCTGTGTAGACTTCCCGTCATGTCTAAAATTGCAGTTTGCACAGTTTCCTGTCTGAACCACAAACACCAGCCAAAGTCCTCGCTGATACGAGGGGCTTGCTTAAAGCTATATTACTAATTGTATTCATGCTTATGAATATGCAATCAATATGTAAGGAATGAGTGAGATAGTATGAGTGCAAGAAACCAATCACAAGGCTTGAACCGAAATATTACCGTGTAAGGATGATCAAGGTGTATATGGGGCTGTATATAAACCTACTGCAGTAGCGGCCAGAGAGAGAGAGATGTAATCCATGACAGCGAAAACTCAGGACCGGACCAGAAGCAGTAGAGTCCTCCTGCAGAGCTGAAGGGGCTTGGGGACTCTCATCACCTAGCGGTTTGATCTCTGGGAAGCTGGAACCTGGCCAGTCTCAGTCACCTAAGATCAAAAGCAACGTCCGCACCTACAGCCTGTCACCAGTATGCATGGAATGTGTGTGCGAGTATAATTGTGCAAATAAGGAAAGCAAGCAATAAATCAGCCCTCAGCACTGCTTTAATTCAACCTTTGTCTGTGGTTATTTCTTGGCCTGATTCTAGGGAATGGGCAACAATATCTGCATAAACTGTTTAGCCATTCAGAACATCATGATTTTGAGGTTTCATCTGCAGTATACAGTGTGTGTGAAGCATAAGTGGACAAAAGATAAACATTAGCAAATGGAAAATGAATGTAAGAATTTAAAAGCTTGTTGAGCCCTTTCAGTTATGTTACCTGTCCTTGGAACTAGCCAAGGAATGAGCCCCCACAAAAGGTGAACTTGAGCAGCAATGAGGTTTGTTTATTGGCGTGAGCTGAGCTTGTCTAATACAGCTATACTCTCACACACACACACACACACACACACCACATTCCTGCTGACCGGCTGCAGATACGGGCATAGGTGGATTTCAATTTCACAGGTGGCTGAGACTGACCAGGAGACAGCTGCTCAGAGACTGGCCGCAAGGCAACGAGAGCCTCCAAAGTCCGTTCGAATCCACTGGAGGGTTCTACTGCTTCCGGTCCGGTCCTGAGTTTAGCGTGCTGTTACATTTCCTTGTTGGTACCCTTGACCTGGCCACCTGTCTTGAGATTTATATTGCCAAGATAATATCATGGTTCCATAAAAGGCGATATTTATCTCTTTGTTTTGCCATTTGCTGTTACTCACGCTCTCTTACTCATTTCTTACATTAATTGATTACATATTCATAAGCATGAATACAATCAATTATATAGAGCAATGCAGCTTTAAGCAAGCATCTAATATCATTCGGGACTTCCTGCTGCTTGTGACTTTGTAACGGCATAACAGGAAACTGTGCAGACAGCACTCAAAAGAGCAAAGGGGGGGGGCAGGCAGGGAGGGCATGTCTGGCTACAATCAGAGGATAGAGAGTTTCTTATCTACTAATGTGGTTTCTTCAGGACCCTTTAATTCAACAAGCATGAAGTCCCCTCACCAGCAGTGGGAGACATGTTTAAAAATAAGGCTTTTTAAATGCTACTCCAGGGGACTGGTTATCAATAATCCCTGACTGGAACTTCACAAGAAATAGCAATATAACCCTTCTGCCAATTGTCATTAGCAGAAATAAGGTTCATGTGCTATCCAGGAGCTATGTTTTAAAATAAATAAAATACTTGGCTTGAGCCCCAACCTAAAAACCTTATTCTTTCCCAGGTATTAGGAATTTAAATTTAACCCCATCACCTTTGCAGCTATTTCTTCCTGCTCACAAGGACTCATGTGAATGGGAATATAAAACCACAAACTATTTTTTTCAAAACAACAAAATTAACATTTAAATAATTAGCCTTTTCATACTAAAAGCCTTATCTGGAAAGTTGAACTGTTGTAGCGTTTGTTCTTTGTGCAGAACATGTCAAAAATCTGTCAAAATATACGGTCTTCCATTGAGGCTTGCCAAATATGAACTGGGTGCTAATTACAGTTACCACAAAAATGTGTCTACAGTCTACTGATATCTGAAATGTTATGTACAAACCTAAATAAGAAAAGATGTGTAAGGGTAATATAAATAGGAGCAAAACTGAGCTCAAAAATGGAACAGAGTGAAGATATAATCACTGCAAGATTGTTCTCCAGATGGTAATTTATTAATTTTTCTGATCTAACTTTCATTAATAAACTAATTAATTCAGGTTATCTGACATCTTATCAATAACCAAAACCTTCAGCAACTTAAAAATAAAATTAGCAAAACCCAAATAGTATATGAAGGGGTATCACTGACCTTACAATCCCAGTTATTAGTTGCCTGGCTTATTGAGGCAGCTCTGGAGTTTCTAATACTGTTAAATCCAACAACTCACTACAGCCTTACCTTAAATCTTAGTTCCTCTGTGCTGCTCACACATTGGACATGTTACCCAGGGTTTTTTTAACACGATACTATCGTATCTTATATTTTCCTACCTCCAGGTGGATTCAGGAAATAAATCAATGGGGACACAGCTCTTCTGTCTGATAAATGATTGGTACAAACAAGAGTGCTTTACCCAAAAAATCTTTTTTATTGAGGCAAAGCACACATCTAAAATAGCAATAGTCTAGAACCAGGGAGAAGATAGGTACACACGCTATGTGGGCAGGGCCGGGAACTCAGACCGGCAGCGGGCTGAGTGGGGCTAGCAGCTGGGACCCTGGCTAACAGGAGCCGGCAGATGGAACCCCAGACCGGCAGCGGGCTGAGCTGCTCAGCCCACTACCAGTCTGCGATCCTGGCCGCCAGCCCTGCTCAGCCCACTGCCAGTTTGAGGTTCTGGCTGCCGGCCCCTTGCCAGCCGGGGTCCCAGCCACATGCCCTGCCCAGCCTGTTGTCGGCCTAGGTGAACTGAACCCTATACTGGCAGTGGGCTGAGCAGGCTGGTGGCGTAAGATCAGCATTTTAATTTAATTTTAAATGAAGCTTCTTAAACATTTTGAAAACCTTGTTTACTTTACATACGACAATAGTTTAGTTACAGTATATATAGACTTAGAGATAGACCTTCTAAAAAACATTAAAAATGTATTACTGGCACGGCACGTGAAACCTTAAATTAAAAGTGAATAAGTGAAGACTCGGCACACCACTTCTGAAAGGTTGCTGACCACTGAGCTAGAGCAACCCAGATATAGTTACCCAAAGTCCAAGATGTTTTGAATGATCAGTGACAGGTTTTTGGTGGCCAGCCTTCCTCCTAGCTGCTGGGGAGTTGGATGTCTGCCTCCTAGCTCATAGAGAAGCTCTCCAAAATTACTCACTCTGACTAATCTTTTTATAGGTTGCTCAAAACAAAGCTAATAACTCACAGGAAAATTGTTAGTTTGCAAGGGGTTACTAACACCAGCAAGCAACTCCCAATCATAAAATCAGCAAAAACTCATAATCAGGAACACCCAGATCCAAGATCAGCCATCCACACTTCCACCCATTCTCATGATTCTTCCAATTTTACTTTCTATCCTCATCAGCAAAACTGCAGCTGCAACTATTTCATATGCTTATATAAACCTCAAGTTATTTCTACCTACATGGTGTCCTCACTTCCAGTTAGTGGCGGCTTGAGTGCACAAAACGTCTATGGCATTGTCAAATCAATTTCTCTTGCAACAGGCAATCCAGTTCCTTCACTTATTATGGTCACTCACTAAAGTATGGTATTGCTTCCCAGGTATGCCAGCTCATTCAATAGCTTCCGGGATGGTCTTCTGCCAAATTTTTTTTTTTTTGGTGGACTTCCTTGCTTTTTCTTTTTTTGAGTGCCCAATTCAATAATTGCTTAGCATGTCTCCCATCTTCCATACAGTGCACATGTCCTGAGCACCCGAGCCTGCTTTCTTTAATAATATTTTCGAACATGTCCTGCTTTGTCAGCTCCCTTACTCTCGTGTTATTTTGTGTTATTTTGTTGTCTTTCTAGGAAATGTGTTGCATCTTTCTCAGCCATTTCTTTTTTTTTTGTTAGCCATGGTCATCAGCAAAGCGTCTACTCCATACAGTAGCATGCTTAGGGATAATCTGACCTTTAGTTTGGTGTGGAAACCTCTGTTTGACCAGATGATTTTCATCCTTCCAAAAGTGGTTTTTGCTTTTCTTAATCTTGTGTTAATATCTTTATGGCAGCCACCTTCAAATGCCATCACACCCACAGAAAGTAGAACTCTGCTAATTTTGTGATTTCTTTTCTATGCATGTCCTCCTTTGCATCTCTTGTCCAGTTTCTTATCTTAATTGTGGTTTTCTCTGCAATTCCTATCAGTCCAATTTTTGCTAGAACTTCCTGTTCTACCTCTGATGTAAGGGCAGTCATTCCGTTCCACGTCACACTTGGTAAAGCAAAGCCTTCAGCAAAGTCAAGGTCATGTAACTCATCTCCACTAACTTTATACCATCCACAATGACTTGTTCCCCACTTCGTCACTAACTCTATTGCTAATACAAAGAGGATTGGTGATAACACACCCTTGTCTAACTCCAGTCACAATGTCGAACCACTCACCTACGCCTATATCTAATCTTATTGTGCATCTACTTCCATCTTATTATGTTTATAAGCTTGTGCAGTATCCCATAGCTTCTAGCAAAATTTGACAGGGTCTCTCTGTGGACACTCTCAAATGTTTTCTTAAAATTGAGAAAGTTGATTAAGATGGGTTTTTGCCAAGCAGTAGGGTTTTTTTGATAATCTGTTAAAGAGCGAATATGTATTCCAAACATGATCTCCTGCATGGAACCAAGCCTGTTCTTCTCATAATATTCAATCCACTGCTTCTTCATTCTATTCAGCATAACAGGAGCCAATACTTTGCCAAAAAAAAGGTGATCTTAGTGCATGAACTGGAGAGGTATTATACTGCTATCTCAATCTTCAGCAATGTCACAATGATGCCATCTTTCCAGTGTTGTACCACTTGTTCTTTCACCCATATTTTGTTAGAGTTTTGTTAGCTACTCAATCAAAACTTCACCTGCTGCCTTTAGTAACTCTTCTTGAATTCTGTCAACCCCAGTAACGTCTCCTAGTTTAAGCCTTTGATGGCTGCTTTAATTTTCATCAGGTGTCATTGGTTCCTCTTCTATTTCTAACTTAGAATTGGCATTTCCTTCAAACCTGTGCATGATCATTAGCTCTGGACAGTTTAAAAACGGAACCAAAATGTACTTTCCAGAGTCCAGCTTGTTCTTCATGCATTTTCAGCATCCGCCTCAGAGTTTCTCATGGACATCACCTGCAATAGTCTGATTTTTCTGGCGAAGTGTTTCATTATTCTGTAGAGCTGCTTGAAGTCTCCCCATTTCTGTGCTGCTTCCTCTGAAATCATTTTTATCTTGCCTGAATCTCTTGTCTTTTTCTCCATATATTGCACCTGCCTCGAACAGTTCTGCCCGTGTCTTGCACTATTACTTTTTCCACCTTCAGTGCTGCCTGTTCATCGATCACTGCCTATGTTCCAGATGTAATCCAAGCATCTTTCTTCTGCACTCTTCAGAGGACCATTACTGTCTCTATACAGTTTTCTCTATACACTGCTGTCTCTATACAGTTTTCTTCCAGTTTGGCCCTCTGTCTTCCACACTTATCAGCCTGGTTCTGTAAAACACTGGAACAGTTCCTAAGTGCAATCTGATCTGCATTTCTTTGACTCTGAACTTATCTACAACACTAAAATATAATGATCTGAACCAACACTGCTGATCTGATGACTGTGACACCCCCCAAAAAAGATTTCATCTCTTAGATATTCACTCATGTTCTATCTTGTTGACAGTTGCATTCACTGGTGATGTCCTTGTGAGACTGTAAAACCTCCTGCTGGAGGAAACTGCCTCCTATATTTAGAATGTTTGTGCCACAGAGATTCATGAGCTGGTTACCATTATCAGTTCAGATGCCTTTTACTGCTGTGCCTATCACTCTTTCCCAATCACCAGAGTTGTTGCCAATTTGTGCACTGAAGTCACCTATCATCAATCTGATGTCATGGTTAGGCATCTCATCCAATACATTCTATGAGCAGGTGCAGCAAGTATCCTTTTCAGTGTCACCTATTGTAAGTGTTGGTGCATAGACAAGGATTGTTGTATATTTGAAAGGTCTTATTTTCAGCTGGCTGGTACTATTCGGTTGTTCAGTGGTTCCCAAGTCAACACAGTCTTCGCTGCAATGTTATGCAGAATAATTCCTACACTTATTTTGTGCATTCTTCCTCATCAATAAAATTATAGCATCATCAGACACCATCTTGCTACTCTCTCACCTTTTCATCTCACTGATGCAAAGTATCAGATGGTATTTTTTCAATTCTCATGTAACATGTGCCAGCTTTCTTATACTATACAAAGTACATATATTCCATGTCCCTATTCTTGTTACAGACTTGGTCTTCAGGATTTGATGTCTCAAGTTCTCAGCTTTCATTGGGATCTGACTACTTGGGTTTTGAGCTCTATCTGCACCTACTCTCAACTTTTGGTTTAACTGAACTGTTTCTGTGCAGTAAGGTTTTACGTAAGTGGGTAGCTAACCCAGCTGCAGAACCCTCCTCTTATCTGGGCTTGGGTCTAGCATTGTTGTTAACAGTGGCAGCTCTTTACAAAGTAAAACACAAATCATCCCAATTCACAAAATACAGAATGGAATGTTATCAAAAGACTGACAACAAAATAGTAGGTAAAAAACCTACAGTAGAATTTTATCTGTATGTTATTAATATACACATTTATAATTTGAACATAAATTAACTTGTCCCTTCATTTCTCTAACATTCAGTAGAAGTCTGTGAGGTCTCAAACAGTTTACTACCTTCAAAATAATGTGCTTAGATTTACTTTATTACAAAATATCAAAATTAAATTGTGCCGTGACTGCCCAATTACTGAATTTTGTGAACAAGGAAGTAAACAAACATGTTCATTTTCTAGGGTTTCCCAGTCAAAGTGCATTAAGAAGATTTTACTATGACATTCTCTGAACCAGCCCTGACATTGAAAACACCAACAGGACTCATACACAACATACAAAGAACTGGGACCCCTGAAAGACTGGTATTAATTAAGCACAATACAGAGGACTGGCTGGCCAAAACTGAAATCCTTGTCAAATCTGTAACAATGTAAAATGATATGTATGAATGCCCAAAGGGCTGCCTTTACAATTTCAGAGAGGTTGGGCATCCCTTTCTCAACCCAAGTTGTGGAGAATGCACTTGAGGAACAATCATCATTGGAAGTCTTTTTTAGTCCATGCAACATAGATTTTTAACGCAATCTAATACTAAAAGACAAGTCTTAGAAGCTGTCTATTCCTTGCATCCAACTGTGACATTCCCCTCTGGTGTTATCTGGACCTGTGATCTGCTAGGTCACTCCAGTCCTTGACTCTGGGATCCAGCCTTACCCTACTCTACTGTAAGAACCCCACTCCTGGGCTGTTCACACAGAGCCTCTGGGATGTAAGCTGTTCACAACTACTTGCAACTGAATGACGCTAGCCAATATCTCCGGTCCCAGAGACAACCCTAGGCACCTCCATTATGCAGTGTCCAGTTATGCTTGCCGGATGCTGCAAACTTATATAAGTTCGTCAATTTAACAATGAAATTGATATGTACTAGG
This sequence comes from Dermochelys coriacea, assembly GCF_009764565.3. NCBI lineage: Eukaryota > Metazoa > Chordata > Testudines > Dermochelyidae > Dermochelys > Dermochelys coriacea. The sequence goes on from NC_050077.1 coordinate 24,120,661, forward strand.
CTTATTATCCCAAGGAGAGCCACTGATACACTTCATACCAAACACACTGCTTCAGGTAGAACAAAAACAAATTTATTAACTATAAAGACAGATTTTAATTGATTACAAGTCAAAACATAAGCCAGATTTGGTCAATGAAATAAAAGCAAAACTCATTCTAAGCTGATCTTAACACTTTCAATGCCCTTACAAATGTAGATGCTTCTCACCACAGGCTGGCTGGCTGCTCTTCAGCCAGGCTCTCCTCTTTGATCAGTGCTTCAGTCGCTTGATGTGGTATCTGCAGGTATAGGTGGAAGAGAGACGAAGAGCATGGCAAACATCTCTTCCTTTTATCATGTCCTTTCCTCCCCCTTGGCTTTGCCCCTTCTCCCCCCCTTTCAGAGTCAGGTGAGTATTACTGAGTCTCTCCGAGCAAGGTTGAGCAATTCCCCTGGCATGGCCTCATGCAGGTGAGTCATTGCATTGTAGCTCCCTTGCTGGACAATGGCTTTTGATGGGTTGTTTGACACCCTGCCCCGGCGTTGGTTACTTTACTAGCTGTTGCCTCTGGGGAGCTGTGGGAGATGGAGACTATCAAATGTTCTAAGGAAGAATTTGCCAATGGAAGATATCAGAATTTGGCAGAACATAAAGCTACCCCACGGGTCATGAGAAACGAAGTAAACAAGACTATAAAAGTTGGGAATTTGGCTACACTACAAAGCTAATAGCATGAGAAGTGACTTCTAGTCTCCAGCACAGCAGAATAATGAAACACTAAGATAAGAACATTGGATAATGAATTGTAAAAAAGATAAACATATATTATATATATATATATATATTATATATATATATATATATATATATATATATATATATATATATATATATATGACTGTATAATCAGAAATAAAATGCTTTTACCAGCAACTGTCTCAGTTGTGCTGCAAGCCGGCCTGCTAACAGCGACAGGGAGCCAATATCTGACTGATTCCCCCAACTTACAGCATGTTTTAGTGACAACCATACTACACAATTCTCATTACTTCATATGCATTAATGATAATATATAGATGGATAGAGAAATGACTCATTAGATCATAACCTTTCCCTGATACATATAAAGCTTATCTTGTAAGGTAAGATCATGATTATATGAAAATGAGGAATATGGGGGTTACAGCACACTCCCCCAAGGTATAGAATGTCACACCAACCCTAAGAAAAACTGGGCAACTATCCTGCAATGCTTTTCAGAAAAGAGGTAGCGTGTTTAGCAGATATACATACAGAGCAGCAATAAGTGGGGCAATACATTCCAGATGTCCTACCAAAGAGGGCTAGGAGGAAAGTCAACTTGCCTATTTGGTTATGTAGGCAGAACTAGGAGCATCATTTATGCCTCAAAGTAAGTGCGATGACAGAGTTCCAAGCTAACAACTGCGTGACAGCCTAGGACATTTGCAAAGTAGACACACAGTTTTCTAAAGTTAATGCATATTAATCACATGGGTGGCCACAAACTGTGTTAGGTGACAACAAATTATTAACTGATTACAAACCCAAAGGAATGAGGTGCTCAACTCCCACTTAATTTCAATGGGGTTTAGGCACCTAAATCCCCTAGCCTACTTTGAAAATCCCAGCCCAAGAAATTGTATCACATTATCCTGAAGACATTCTTTCACATTTTTTCTGTGACAAAGTAATCACATAAAAGGAATGTGGGGCAGAGGAAGGAAATATTATTCTATCTCATGCCATTTTAATTCATGACCTAGTATGAACAGTTTATACCATCTATCAGCAAATCTAGATCACTGCTAGAAAAACAGTCATTTTTTAACATTAGACAGCAAGTTAAGTTTCAAGGAAGAATAAAGATCCAGAGATTCCAAGGATCACCTAGTCTGACCTTCTGTGTAACACTGGCCAGAGAACTTTCTAAAAAATCTGCTCTAAGAATTATTTTTGGAAAAGCATCCAATATTGATTTAAAAAAATGGCCAGCGATGAAGAATCAACCACCACCACTCTTGGTGAACTGTTCCAATGATTAATTACACTCGTTACCCTGAAAATGGATGCAGGGTACCCCCAGAATATAACTAAATCTGTTCATTAGTTATGGGTCTCCAGGGTGACTAAGGAAATACTTGGAAGACACGGATGACTTTCTGAAAAATGACTGACAAAAGCAGTACTCTTTCCACAACAAGGCACCTTTTTATTGGTGCAAACAATAATCCTTGACACAATAACCACCAAAAAACAAATCCCTACACTAAATTAAAGAGAAAAGGAGTACTTGTGGCACCTTAGAGACTAACAAATTTATTAGAGCATAAGCTTTCGTGAGCTACAGCTCACTTCATCGGATGCATTTGGTGGAAAAAACAGAGGAGAGATTTATATACACGTACACAGAGAACATGAAACAATGCGTTTATCATACACACTGTAAGGAGAGTGATCACTTAAGATAAGCCATCACCAGCAGCAGGGGGGGGAAAGGAGGAAAACCTTTAATGGTGACAAGCAGGTAGGCTAATTCCAGCAGTTAACAAGAATATCAGAGGAACAGTGGGGGGTGGGGTGGGAGGGAGAAATACCATGGGGAAATAGTTTTACTTTGTGTAATGACTCATCTATTCCCAGTCTCTATTCAAGCCTAAGTTAATTGTATCCAGTTTGCAAATTAATTCCAATTCAGCAGTCTCTCGTTGGAGTCTGTTTTTGAAGCTTTTTTGTTGAAGTATAGCCACTCTTAGGTCTGTGATCGAGTGACCAGAGAGATTGAAGTGTTCTCCAACTGGTTTTTGAATGTTATAATTCTTGACGTCTGATTTGTGTCCATTCATTCTTTTACGCAGAGACTGTCCAGTTTGGCCAATGTACATGGCAGAGGAGCATTGCGATAATAAGCGATGGTCACATAAACACCACCCTATATCGGAAACCTACTGACTGCTATTCCTACCTACATGCCTCTAGCTTTCATCCAGATCATACCACTCGATCCATTGTCTACAGCCAAGCGCTACGATATAACCGCATTTGCTCCAACCCCTCAGACAGAGACAAACACCTACAAGATCTCTATCATGCATTCCTACAACTACAATACCCACCTGCTGAAGTGAAGAAACAGATTGACAGAGCCAGAAGAGTACCCAGAAGTCACCTACTACAGGACAGGCCCAACAAAGAAAACAGAACGCCACTAGCCATCACCTTCAGCCCCCAACTAAAACCTCTCCAACACATCATCAAGGATCTACAACCTATCCTGAAGGACGAGCCATCGCTCTCTCAGATCTTGGGAGACAGACCAGTCCTTGCTTACAGACAGCCCCCCAATCTGAAGCAAATATTCACCAGCAACCACACACCACACAACAGAACCACTAACCCAGGAACCTATCCTTGCAACAAAGCCCGTTGCCAACTCTGTCCACATATCTATTCAGGGGATACCATCATAGGGTCTAATCACATCAGCCACACTATCTGAGGCTCGTTCACCTGCGCATCTACCAATGTGATATATGCCATCATGTGCCAGCAATGCTCCTCTGCCATGTACATTGGCCAAACTGGACAGTCTCTACGTAAAAGAATGAATGGACACAAATCAGACGTCAAGAATTATAACATTCAAAAACCAGTTGGAGAACACTTCAATATCTCTGGTCACTCGATCACAGATCTTAGAGTGGCTATACTTCAACAAAAAAGCTTCAAAAACAGACTCCAACGAGAGACTGCTGAATTGGAATTAATTTGCAAACTGGATACAATTAACTTAGGCTTGAATAGAGACTGGGAATAGATGAGTCATTACACAAAGTAAAACTATTTCCCCATGGTATTTCTCCCTCCCACCCCACCCCCCACTGTTCCTCTGATATTCTTGTTAACTGCTGGAATTAGCCTACCTGCTTCTCACCATGAAAGGTTTTCCTCCTTTCCCCCCCCCGCTGCTGGTGATGGCTTATCTTAAGTGATCACTCTCCTTACAGTGTGTATGATAAACCCATTGTTTCATGTTCTCTGTGTGTGTATATAAATCTCTCCTCTGTTTTTTCCACCAAATGCATCCGATGAAGTGAGCTGTAGCTCACGAAAGCTTATGCTCTAATAAATTTGTTAGTCTCTAAGGTGCCACAAGTACTCCTTTTCTTTTTGCGAATACAGACTAACACGGCTGCTACTCTGAAACTAAATTAAAGAGCATCCCAAATTGCAGCATACAGTGGAGATGATCCTAGGTAGCTGCACCTCATATCAGATAGCTGGTCTTTCACAGGTCACTGACAGCAGTTCTTATATGTTCTTTAAATCTTATATATGTAAATTCCTCCCACAATTAACACAACTTTATTAACGCCCACACACATACAGTACAGTGTTTGTGTGTGTAACTATGATTATAACTTCGTCAGACTTACTCCATTTACTGACTGTGCTGCACAATCCCTCCTGTGCTCACTCTCTCTCTCTCCCCGTGCTACTGCACACTCACCAATTAGTGGTGAAGCTGAGTTGGCCACATTCTGTGCGGGTGACCAGTCTCCACAGGTCGTTGATGGCAGCAGTTTTTCTCTCTTCTCAGCTCTCTGCGCAACTCCTGTGACAGGACAAGACTCCCTCTGCTGCCGTTTTTCCGAGAGTGTTCTCTTCTTAACTGACACACTGACCTTTATACCATTTCTCAATTCTATTTTTAAACACATCATCCTACTTGTTTATCTTATTGTGCTGTCAGTTCTATTTTTAGCCTGCCACTATTATTTACCTGCTAGGGGTATGATTTGCTGAATCACTGGTTGTTTCACACCTTTTTGCTCACCAATTTGGTTTCCCTGACAATTCTACATTTAGTGCTCTGTGACTTGCAACTTCCATCTATTGATGGAATGACTCTTGCTTATTTAAAATGGAAACCAGGGATCTAGGGATTTTAAAATAGAGTCTCTGGTATCACCCTCACTGTCAATTTATGACAGATTTCCAGTCTTAATTTGTCTAGCTTCGACTTGCAGCCATTGGATCGTGATACAAGAATAGTAAAACTGAAAAAACTGAAGATGTCTATGACTCATCTAGGGGGTGCTGTATTTTCTCATGGCTTTTTCATATCAATTCAGCAGGTCTCACACACACACACACACACACACACACACAGAGATCTAAAGAGAATGTTCCTCCTTGAAAGGGAATAAGAGTCAGATAATGTGGCTTCTATTTTCAAGTCCTCCAATTACTTGCTACTTGGACTTGGAAGTCTGTATTAGTGACTTAACCTAATGTGTCCGTGCTGGAATTATTAATTTTTGAAATTAGGGCTGTCAAGCGATTAAAAAAATTAATCATGATTAATCGCACTGTTGTTAATAGAATACTATTTATTTAAATATTTTGGATGTTTTCTACATTTTCAAATATATTGATTTCAATTACAACACAGAATACAAAGTGTATAGTGCTCACTTTTTATTTATTTTTTATTGTAAGTGTTTGCACTGTAAAAAACAAAAGAAATAGTTTCAGAGTGGTAGCCATGTTAGTCTGTATCAGCAAAAACAACAAGGAATCCTTGTGGCACTTAGAGACTAACCAATTTATTTGGGCATAAGTGTTCGTGGGCTAAAACCCACTTCATCAGATGCATGGAGTAGAAAATACAGTAGGCAGGTATAAATATACAGCACATGAAAAGATGGGAGTTGCCTTACCAAGTGGGGGGGAAGGCGGGATCAGTGCTAACAAGCCAATTCAATTAAGGTGGAAGTAGCTTATTCACAACAGTTGACAAAAAGGGGTGATACCAAGGGGGTGGGGGGAAATCACTTTTGTAATGCTAATGGACCAATATAATCAAGGTGGCCCATTTGAAACAGCTGACAAGAAGGTGCGAGTACCAGTAGAGGGAAATTGGTTTTTGTAGTGACCCATCCACTCCCAGTCTTTATTCAGGCCTAATTTGATGGTTTCCAGTTTGCAAATTAATTCCAGTTCTGCAGTTTCTCATTGGAGTCTGTTTTTGAAGGATTTTTGTTGAAGAATTGCCACTTTTAAGTCTATTACTGAGTGTCCAGGGAGATTGAAGCGTTCTCCTACTGGTTTTTGAATGTTATAATTCTTGACGTCTGATTTGTGTCCATTTATTCTTTTGCATAGAGACTGTCCGGTTTGGCCAATGTACATGGCAGAGGGGCATTGCTGGCACATGATGGCATATATCACATTGGTAGATGTGCAGGTGAATGAGTCCCTGATGGTGTGGCTGATGTAATGTGGTTATGTCCTTTTTGTCAACTGTTGTGAATAGGCCACTTCCACCTTAATTGAATTGGCTCGTTAGCACTGACCCCCCACTTGGTAAGGCAACTGCCATTTTTTCATGTGCTGAGTATTTATACCCGCTTTCTGTATTTTCCACTCCATGCATCTGAAAAATAGTATTTTTCAATTCACATCAGCACACGCTGTAATGCAATCTCTTTATCATGAAAGTTGATCTTACAAATATAGAATTATGTACAAAAATACTGAATTCAAAAATAAAAATATAAAATTTTAGAGCTTGCAAGTCCACTCAGTCCTACTCCTTGTTCAGCCAATCACTCAGACAACGAAGTTTGTTTACATTTGCAGGAGATAATGCTGCCCCCTTCTTGTTTACAATGTCCTCTGAAAGTGAGAACAGGTGTTCTCATGGCACTGTTGTAGCCAGCATTGCAAGATATTTACATGCCAGATGAGCATGCTTCAACTACCATTCCAGGGGACATGCGTCCATGTTGACGATGGGTTCTGCTCAAAAACCATCCAAAGCAGTGCGACTGACATGTTCATTTTCATTATCCGAGTCAGATGCCACCAGCAGAAGGTTGATTTTCTTTTTTGATGGTTCAGGTTCTGTAGTTTCCATATCGGAGTGTTTCTCTTTTAAGATTTCTGAAAGCATGCTCCCTACCTCATCCCTCTCAGATTTTGGAAGGCACATCAGATTCTTAAATTTTGGGTTGAGTGTTGTAGCTATCTTTAGAAATCTCACATTGGTACCTTCTTTGGGTTTTGTGAAATCTGCAGTGAAAGTGTTCTTAAAATGAACAACATGTGCTGGGTCGTCATCCGAGACTGTTATAACAAGAAATATGTCACAGACTGTGGGTAAAAGAGAGCAGGTGACATACAATTCTCCCCCAAGAAGTTCAGTCACAAATTTAACAAACACTTTTTTTAACCATGGCTTTGGAGTGGAGCCTGTGGAGTAGCTCCGGAGCAGTGGAGCAGCTCCGGAGCAGTGGAGCAGCAGGTTTTTGCCTGGAGCTGGAGCGGAGCTCCAAAGCCCGGTTTTTAACGAGCATCATCAGCATGGAAACACGTCCTCTGGAATGGTGGCCGAAGCATGAAAGGGCATACAAATGTTTAGCATATCTGGCATGCAAATATCTTGCAATTCTGGCTACGTAAGTGCCATGCAAATGCCTGTTCTCACTTTCTGGTGACATTCTAAATAAGAATGAGGCAGCATATCTCTTGTAAATGTAAACTAACTTGTTTGTCTTCATGACTGGCTGAACAAGAAGTAGGACTGAGTAGACTTGTAGGCTCTGAAGTTTTACATTGTTGTGTTTTGAGTGCAGTTATGGAACAACAACAAAAAAATCTACATTTGTAAGTTGCACTTTCAGGACAAAGATTGCACTACAGTACTTGTATGAGATTAACTGAAAAGTACTATTTCTTCTGTTTATCATTTTTACAGTGCAAATATTTGTACACAAAATATACACTTTGATTTCAAATACAAACACAGAATACAAGATATATATGAAAATGTAGAAAAACATCCAAAATATTTAATAAATTTCAATTGGTAGTCTCTTGTTTAACAGTGCTATTAAAACTGCCATTAATCGTGGTTAATTTTTTTAATCACGATTATTTTTTTCAGTTAATTGCGTGAATTAACTGATCAATCAACAGCCCTATTTGAAATAGATAATATGGAAAGCCACCAAAAACTAATTTAGCCATAAATTCCTTTGTTAAATTCAATTGCTCTAAACATGCCCCAAAAGCCTAAATAATAAGCAATTTACTATATCCAAACAGTAATAAAACATTGATAAGAATTTGATCAAGATACTTTCAAACAACCTAAACCCAGGGCTGCTTAGATCCATATTGGTTGGCTCCCAAACGGTCAGGTAGGTATTAGCAATGAACCCTTTAAGAATTTACTTTTTATACCCTTTAACAAATTATATCATTGCCAATTACTGGCTTCAGCTAAAAACCAGTGTGAGACAATTAACCTTTATTTCTAATCTTAATCCAGATAAGATTTACAACCTCCTTTCTTCCCCAGGCCTTTCCTCCCTATCTCTTCCCCACCTTCTTGCTGGCGAAAAGAACAGTAGGAAGGTTTGTGCTTGTTTCTTTTCCAGACAGTTTTTATTTGTCTTGTTACTGCTCTTTATTTTACTAGTTACTTTTGAACCAACATCCTTCCCACACTGCAAGTAATGCTATTTATTATTCTCTCGGCTTTCTTTTACTTGCTGATTGGGGCCTCTTCCTTACAAGCCAGAAACAATAAGCAGACATTATTTTCTAGTCCCCCAGCATCTGGCTCCCCTACTGAGCTCCCCACACCCAGACCCCGCTGCTGAGCTCTATTCCCCCCACACTCAGACGCCCTTGTGGAGTCCCAGCCACCTTCATCTGGACCCCCTGCAGAGTCCCATTACTGTTGCACCCAGACCCCCCTGCCCCCAACAAGCCCCTGTGCATCCACATCCCTCCCCTGCACTGCCCCACACAGAACCCTCTCAACCCACACCTGGATTCCCCCCACACTAGGATCCTGCCTTGCTGAGCCTACCTGCTCAAATCTGGGGCACCTGGCACAGAGGGGCAGGGCTCTGGGGTGTTTGTGGAACAGACTGTGTCTGTGTCAGGGTTGAGTGCAGCCTTACTGCTGAATCTGTGACCTGGGGGGTAGGGGCAGCTGCACAGTGATCTCCCACCTCTATGCTCCACAGTGTCATGCTGAAGCCTCCACATTTATTTGACAAATAAAATTTGCAGAATTTTAAAATTTTGTGTGCAGAATTTTTAATTTTTTTGGCACAGAATACCCTCGGTAATAATTAGTATGTAAAAAATTTCAAACCAAAAGATAGATGGTACTTATTAAAATAGTACCTTAGGCCTTCAACCATTGAAGTGTTTGAGGCCACCATTAAGATTTTGCATTAGAGAGCAAGTTGTCTTCACTGATGTAATAAAAATCGGTAACTTGTGAAACTGAAATTGAAAACTGAACACTAGAAAAGTACTTATCAGATGCAGAGTTATCAAATCCCAGGATCTTATACTTTTTCTCCCCCAAAAAAAGATTTTAAAAAAAGGAGAAGGCTCCCAGCCAAAAAATTTTAAAAATGTTTTTACATATTATTCTGTATGTATCACCTCAAACTGTATCAATCTAGTGTGAAAAATTAAACTCTCTTTTGTCACATTTATCTCATTTCTGAAAAATAAAAAAGTTTAAACACTCATCAAAATGAAATCTTTGCTTTAACTCTTAAGATCACTGCCACCATAATAGTTATAATCAATTTTTATCAATATGAATAGATTTGTTCGGCAGTTAGAATTCATGGAATTTACATTACTAACTTGTAGGAATATGTGCTCTATTAATAAAAAAATCCTGAAGGAACCTAATGGCTCTACAAATGGTATACCAGAGGTTCTCAACTGTGGATAATGGACCACATTGCAGCTCACATTGCACAAGCTGTCTTCCTTCATTCCTGCTTCCAAACTGAACCGATACAAGCAAAAATACCTTAAAAACTTAACCTTTCCATGTAAGCAATTAAAATACTTGTCACAGAAATGTAGTGTAATCTTAAGTAGGGAGGGAAGTGATCCTCCACAATCTGTATTAAAATGCAAGCTACATTATGAAAAAGTTTGATAATTGCTCTATACAAAGTGCACTGAATTGTAATCACATGGAGAGGTGAACGTTAGTTAACTGGTACATCTTGGGGAGGGGAAATTTTGTCTGAAGACAACAAGGCACACCAGTTCTCTTATAAAAAGTGCTATTGGATGTTTAACATCTATATCAATCAATGAACCTCCCAATTCAATGGGACTCTGGCATTAGACAATGATCTAAGATGGACACAGGAGTACAGGAGAGTTTCCAGGCCACAGAACTATTTGAATGTGATCTGCAAAGTATTAAAAAAATAAAATGGGGCTTGTATCTTACTTGTTTCCTTATGACCTAAAAAGAACGAAAGTTTTATTTTGTTCTTTAAAGATAAAAAGCAAGCAGGAATATCAAAATTAGTTTCCCACGATTTTAAGGAAGGACCTCGGCAAAACCCTACAGATGATTATAACTTCTAACCCGTTAATTTAAAGGGCTTCAAGGGAGTTGAATCTTTAACACAGGCTATCATAACCACAATACTAATTTGTTGCTGAAGTTAATGGCTATTATCCAGAGCTCTGAGACCAACTGGAGTCACCAAAAATTTTAGATATTAATTATATTAACCATTAATATGGGTTAACAAATTTTGTATCATTGAGTGGAAGCGTGTAACAATATACGCAGTTATGGGACAGCTAAAATATAAATTAGCATAACATGATGTCATTTGAAATAGGATATGAAACTGCTTTAGGAGTCTCTACTAAAGTTACATTATCCTTTGATTAAATTTCTGGATTTAATACATCTAATGATCAGGAGGCGGTTTATTAGTGGACATTAGGAGGGAAGGATAGCTCAGTGGTTTGAGCATTGGCCTCCTAATCCCAGCAATGCATCCGATGAAGCGAGCTGTAGCTCATGAAAGCTTATGCTCAAATAAATTTGTTAGTCTCTAAGGTACCACAAGTACTCCTTTTCTTTTTTGCGAATACAGACCAACACGGCTGCTCCTCTGAAACCCCAGGGTTGTGCGTTCAATCCTTGAGGGGGCCAGTTAGGGATCTGGGGCAAAAATTGGGGATTGGTCTTACTTTGAGCAGGGGGTTGGACTAGATGACCTCCTGAGGTCCCTTCCAACCCTGATATTCTATGATTCTAAGTGATTTACCAGAATATAAGGTTGAGAATGTTGAGATCAGTATCTAAGAAGGGATCATATCTGGCTCTCAGAATTTTTAGCAAATGTGACCTAAGACACCATGATGAATGACTATACCTGGATATTATTGGACACTTGAATGGGTCTATGACAGAAGTTATGCTTTTTCATCAAGGAAGCACTATGGAAAAGCAACAGAAATCCTCATGGATAAAGAATATTTCCAAATGCCAAAACAACGCACCAGGACATTGTGTCTTGAGCTAAACACCAAGATGTTGCTGTGGCCATATCACTTCTGAGCCAAACACCCCAGAGAAAGATTGGAATCATAATTTGGATATGATCTCAGAAGTACTACTAATCCTCTCTCTCAAAGTTCTGCAATAAGGAAGTCTGCCAAGGAGATCCAGAAATAACACAGCACAAAAAGATGATGTTTACAGAACTCTGAACTGAGTTTCTCTTTCTACAACCAATTACTGCCAAATACCAACTTAAGCTGGGGAATACACTTCCATGCTGCTTTTGTCTGGCAAGTAGAGACGCTCACAGATGTAACTATAACTATTTCAGTTAGAAGTGGAATAATTATACTGGTAAAAACCCTATTGTGGAGGCCGTCGTACCAGAGGAAAGGTGACTTAAACTGTACATTTATTCCTGTTCCAGTACAGGAATAGCTACACCAGTATATAGTGTCTTTATACCAATGTAACCGTGTCCACACTAGGAAGGGTTTTACTGCTTTAGCCATAGCTAGTACATGGTACAACGTGGTAGGATAGACAAGCACTTAATTTTGAATGTTAAATAAATACAAGCCAAATCCCTTCCCCTCACTCTCTCCTTTTGGGGGGAAGCAAATAAAATCAAGGCCTTCACACCTTTGAAAACAGTGAAGTCCTGTGTCTTTTACCATGGCAGGCCACCCATTTACCACCTTATGCTTGCTACCCCCCATTACAGTACCTTCAAGCCACCTTGCACAATTTCACTCCCACAGTTTCGAGTGGGGATGATTTGCAGCCTAGGAGGGTACTCCAGTTGCACACAGGGCAGGAGGAGAAGAGATGTGCACGCTGCAGCCAGGGCACCACGCCAGGGGGCGGAGGGAGGGTGCTCCCCTAAACACACCTAAGGAGTAGGGCAGGATGGGCGCCCCCTTGGAACACCCCGTCCCCTCAGGCATCCACTGCCCTGGGGGCGGGGCACAACGCTTCGGAGCCAGGCTGTACCATGGACTCGGAGGCCAGTGGCTGCCCGCGGGGGGCAGGGCCCGAGTCAGCCGGAAGCAGGGAAGGGGAGGAGCGGGAAGGGGGGGGGGGGATTCACACGCTCGAGAAGGTTTAAACTCCCCCAGGGCCGGCGGGCGAGGTCCCCTGCGTGCCCCGCGCTGGGAAAGCCCAGGGGAGCAGCCGGGGCCGGACGCTCTCCTAGGAGGGCGGGGGAGTCAGGCGCCCTCCAGGGGCACCCCCCGGCCCGGAGCAGGGACGGGCTCCGAGCAACGTGATCGCCGCACTCACCGGGGAGGAGGAGAGGGGGGGGGGGCAGCAATGAGCCGCTGCTTCGGAATCGCCGCAGAGCCCTGCCCCGGCCGGTGGCAGCAACACTTAACCGCCCCGCAGCGCGCGACCCCACGGAAGGGCAGGATTACCGAGCGCGTGGCACGTCAGGGTGCGCCGCCGGCCAATCAGGGCCTAGCGACCGCCGGGAGCGGACCCCGGCGCCTCCGAGCCTGCGCCAAGCTCGTCCGGCTCAGGTGTCGGCCAGGGCTCCCCGGGCCCTCACCCCTTCTCTCAGTGGAGCGAGAGGGCGGGAACTCCGCCGCCGACCCTCGCGCGGTAAATGAGCAGCCTGACTTCCACAATAAACCAAAAACAAGCTAGTCCCATTTCAAAACAGATCCATCCCTAGCACTGTGACTAGGTCCGCCCCCCCCCCCCCCCCCCGGCGTGCAGGCTGAGACTGTGGTGGGCCCGCTGTGCACCCCTGACTCTCTCCTCCCCCGCCCTCTTACCCCTACTTGCGCCCCCTCCCCCACCCCCCTTGGCCGGAGCCGATCAAAAAAAAAGAAGCAAAAACCAAAATCTAGCCAACAAGCAACTCACCAGCCAATTAAGCCGAAAACAAGCCCAATTTCTGTTTCCCCCTTCCCCCCCCCCCCGCAGGTCCAGCATGTCTGCTCCCTGCCCCTTTGTCTGTGAGAGCAGCTTTGGGCTTGCCTTGGGGAGCGCAAGCTGCGGGCCCTGGGACCTCCTTCCTGAGGGTTCAAGCTTCTCCCTGTGCTGAAGGGTTGTAATTTTGTTGTGTCCCTTCAAAATCTCACTTTATTCAGCCATGTGCCCGCTCCCCTGTAGGTCTCCTTGTAATGCACCTGCTGAATGTGTGTGGGGTGGAGATCGGGCCTGCACTAAGGTGCTGCAGTGTCTTGCCCCAGCAGCGTGCAGCGTTGGGCCTGTTGCCGGCACAGAGTGCCCGAGGCAAGCAACAGCTGGATTGGTTGCCCGGTGTATGTTGCCCAGTAACCACAATGGGGTGGAGAAGTTGAAAAGTTTATTTGAAGCTTCAAGCGGTACAGGGAGACAACAATCTCAAATCCTGCATACCAGTGCAAGCAGTTACACATATTTTTATGCATTCTTTCTTTAGCATGCTTATCCAATAGCAAGCTGCCCTGAGTACCCATATAGCCAATCCGGTATACTAGCCAGTTCCCCTTTTTCCTCTTATCATCTATTCCACCATCTATGGAGTTGTTTGTTCAGCATTATCTAACATTTATGTCCTGTTGGGCCTAATCTTGCTTCAGCCAGTGTGTGCCTGCAACAAACTGTTGCAAACTCCTCAGCATGACTGCTGTGAGTATCTCCAGGCAGAAAAGGGAAGGGGGGGCCATCTGGGCCTAGAGCGAGGGGGCTTCATCGACACTCGTGGTCTTCCATCCCCTTGAGTTACCTAGTGGCCATGCCCGGTGTCCCCAACAGGCCCAGGATATGAGCGAAACAAGGTGGATGAGGTAATATCATTTATTGGAGTGGACCAACTTCGAGAGAGAGAGAGAAGCTTTCAAGCTTACATACAACTCTGCTTCAGGCCTTTCCCGTCCTTCCCCAGACCCAAAGACGAGCTCTGTGTGGCTCAAAAGCTTCTCTCTCTCACCAACAGAAGTTATTATGAGGTAAAAGGATATTACCTCATCCACCTTGTCTCTCAAAGTTATGGGCTCATTTAAAAATCGAAGGACAGGGCCTAGGTCCAAGAGTGATGTTTCCAATAGAACCTCAGAGTTATGAACTGACCAGTCAACCACACACCTCATTTCAAATCGGAAGTATGCAATCAAGCAGCAGCAGAGACCAAATGAAATAAGTACAGTACAGTACTGTGTTAAATGTAAACTACTAAAAAATAGAAGGCAAGTTTAAAAAAAAATTGGCAAAGTAAGAAAACTGTTTCTGTGCTTGTTTCATTCCAATTAAGATGATTAAAAGCAGCATTTTCTTCTGCGTAGTAAAATTTCAAAGCTGTATTAAGTCAATGTTCAGTTATAAACTTTTGAAAGAACAACCAAAATGTTTTGTTCAGAGTTACGAACATTTCAGAGTCTCGAACAGCCTCCATTCCTGAGGCATTTGTGACTCTCAGATTCTACTGGTTTCAGAGTAGCAGCCGTGTTAGTCTGTATTCTCAAAAAGAAAAGGAGTATTTGTGGCACCTTAGAGACTAATAAATTTATTTGAGCATAAGCTTTCATGAGCTACAGCCGATGAAGTGAGCTGTAGCTCACGAAAGCTTATGCTCAGATAAATTTGTTAGTCTCTAAGGTGCCACAAGTACTCCTTTTCTTTTTGAGATTCTACTGTTTATAGGCAATGGTTTTGTCATTCTTATTGTCATTTTTAAGTGCCTCCCTTTCCCTATCAGCAAAAAAGTATCACCAATGCAGTTAATGTTTCCAATCTGTCATGGAAAGGAAAGGAAAATGGCTTGAGCAAGAATCTTTCACTGGTAATGTTGGGAACAGTAGGTGGACAAATATAGCAGCCATTATGTTATCTGCGGTAGAAGTTCTATGCAAAGCTTAAAACTAGGACTGTCAAGCAATTAAAAAATTAATTGTGATTAATGGTGCTGTTAATAATAGAATACTATTTACTTAAATATTTTGGATGTTTTCTACATTTTCAAATATACTGATTTCAAATACAATACAGAATACAAAGTGTACAGTGCTCGCTTTATATTTATTTTTTATTACAAATATTTGCACTGTAAAAAACACAAGACATTTTTCAATTCACTTAATGCAAGTACTGTAGTGCAATCTGTTTATCATGAAAGTTGAATTTACAAATGTAGCATTATGTGCAAAAAAACCTGCATTCAAAAATAAAACAATGTAAAACTTTAGAGCCTACAAGTCCACTCAGTCCTACTTCAGCCAATTGCTCAGACAAACTAGTTTGCTTACAATTTACAGGAGATAATGCTGCCCGCTTCTTGTTTACAATGTCACCTGAAAGTGAGAACAGGTGTTCGCATGGCACTCTTGTAGCCGGCGTCGCAAGATATTTACGTGCCACATGCACTAAAGATTCATATGTCCCTTCATGCTTCAACCACCATTCCCGAGGACATGCGTCCATGCTGATGACGGGTTCACAGTGTTGCTCTTTTAAGATTTCTGAAAGCACACTCCACACCTCTTCTCTCTCACAGTTTGGATGGCATTTCAGATTCTTAAACCTTGGGTCGAGTGCTGTAGCTATTTTTAGAAATTTCCTATTTATACCTTCTTTGCATTTTGTCAAATCTGCTGTGAAAATGTTCTTAAAACGGACATGTGCTGGGTCATCATCTAAGATTGCTATAACATGAAATATATGACAGAATGCGGGTAAAACAGAACACAAGGCATACAATTCTCCCCCAGGGAATTCAGTCACAGATTTAATTAAAGCATTATTTTTTTAACGAGCATCATCGGCATGAAAGCATGTCCTCTGGAATCGTGGCCGAAGCATGAAGGGGCATACAAATGTTTAGCATATCTGGCAAGTAAATAGCTTGCAACGCTGGCTACAAAAATGTCATGCAAAAGCCTATTCTCACTTTCAGGTGACACTGTAAATAACAAGCAGGCAACAGTATCTCCCGTAAATGTAAACAAACTTGTTTGTCTTAGCAATTGGCTGAACAAGAAAAACTACTATATCGGGGGTCTCAAACTCCCGGCCCGTGGCCCATTTGCAGCCCAAGAACCTCCCTACTGTGGCCCGCGGAAACTTTTTAAACGTTTTTTCATCTGGCCCTCATGGCTGCCAGCGGGGGGGGGCGGGGAGCGGGCAGTAGAGATTCACATGCCCCTCCCCCCAGCCTTGCTCCATCCTGCTGCTCCTGGGACCCTCCCAGGGGTTGTACTCAGCAACATGTCATTCACCTTGGGCAGCTCGGCTCCTTGCAAGCAGTTCCCCATCCCTGCTGTTGCTGGGGGAGCCGTGGAGGAGAAGGAAAGAGGTACCATCACTAGTTGCTGGGTAGAGTCAGCCATGGAGGCAGCGTCACTAGTCGCCGGGCAGATTTAGCTGGGGCAGCATGAAGCCAAGGTAGCGAGGGAAAAGGGTGGGAAACGGGCTGTGAGGTGGTGTGAACACCATCTTCAGTGAAATTATTGGCCCGCTGGGAGGATTTGAGGACGGGCACTGGATCTAAGGTAAATTGAGTTTGAGACCCCTGTATCATCTTTTATCATTTTTACAGTGCAAATATTTGTAATCAAAAATAATATAAAGTGAGCACTGTACACTTTGTATTTTGTGTTGTAATAGAAAGCAATATATTTGAAAATGTAGAAGAACATCCAAAATATTAATAAATTGTTTAACAGTGCAATTAATCGCGATTAATTTTTTTGAGTTAACTGTGATTTATCAACAGCGCTACTTAAAACATAGTAGTTGCTAAGGCTACGGCTTACAGAGAGCTTACAGCAGCACAGCTGCGCCGTAAACTCTCTAATCCAGCTGCTCTAAACCGACAGGAGAGAGTTCTTCTATCAGCTTAACTACTCCAGCCCCAGCGAGAGGTGGTAGCTATGTCAGCAGGAGAAGTTCTCCCCCTGACATAACACTGTCCACATCAGCACTTATGTCAGTGTAACTTATGTCATTCAGGGGGATGGTTTTTTCACATCCCTGAGCGACATTTTAGGGGACTGTGGAAGACTTTGTTATGGCCTAGCTAGGGAACTTCCGCTTTCTTGTGCTGATAGGTTCCTGTAGGACATAGAAACCCAGCTAGAACCGGCCGTCGGCCAGTTACAACTGCTTCGCATGGCCCTTTGCCAGGTAGCAGAAAACCCCGTTTAAAAAGTACCTAATTCTATATTCAAGAGCTGTTTCTGTGTAGTGCTTATTAACGCTGGCCGTTTGCCCCTCTGTCGGACTCTGTCCCAGGCAGAGCTCCGGTGTGCTGGGTTCCCCGCCGCCGTGACTGCAACGCTTGGAGTCCCCGTTGCGGATGTGTCACTAACCTTTAGTAAAGCCAATAACTCACAGCTGTGTGTAAGCCTCGTTTTTTTCAGAATACTCCTGCCAGGCCTGTGGTGCTTTGAACACCTTGGCCCAAAACAGACATAAATTATGCCATCATAACCAGTAGTGTAGACATAGCCTAACTTGCACATGAGCAATGATTAGAGAAAGGCACAAGAAGCAATGCTTAAGGCCCGGTCTATACTACAAACTTACATTGGTATAACTATGTCGTTCATGTGAAAAATCCACACCCCTGAGCAGCACAGTTCTACCGACCTCACCCTCAGTACTATGTCAAGAGGAGAGCTTCTCCCACCAACATAGCTACCGCCTCTCACAGAGGTGGAATAACTATGCCGACAAGAGAAGCTCTCCCATTTGCATGGTAGCATCTTCACTAAAGCACCAGTGTAGCTGTGTCACTGCAGCTTTTTAAATGTAGACCTGCCCTAAGTCTTTCCGCCTCAGATACTGCAGTGCTATAAAACATTTATACTAATCATATTGTTAAGGTCTATCCGAAAAGTAAATATCACTGACTGAATTGGGTTGAAATTACATATCAGAGGAGAAACTGTAAATGCATATAGATTTAAATAATAATAATTAAAAAGAACCGTTGCTGTTCAGTAGATTTCAGTCTCACTTCACCACACTTACTACGCCAAAACAATTTGCTGGTATTTGTCTTTGCTGTAATAACATACAAAGATAAGAACACAGCTGTAAATAATTAACTCCCTAAAGACTGAAGTATTGGAGAACAGCTTGACTTTTTACTTTTCAGAACGTAAAATACATCTTTGCATCTTGTCACATGCCACTAGCATGGAGACTCAATCTGAAGGAATGGCTGTACTTTGAAGAAGCAAGGCTAGATTGTTCCAGTTTTTTTTCTTTCAAATTTATGTTTTGTAGAGCAATACCAGCAAAATTAGCAGTACCAGACATTTATAAACAATGTCCATAATTATTTGTGATATACCACCAGATCAAATTTCCTTGGCCATGTTGACAGCGGAAATCTATTTCTAATTATTTTGCTCATCCTGTGGGATTTAGCTTTAACTATTTTAATCCTGAATGAACTGTTCTGCAAAGTGGGCCTGAACAGCTGCAGAAGTGTGGGGTTTTGCCTGTGGTGTGTCTGAGTTAATGACTGTAGAAGAAACACAGAGCCTGGAGCACTGGGCCTGGTGCAATATCTGAGGCCTGAACCAGAGGCTGTGAACCAAAGTTAGGGCATGTATTAAAGCAGATGTTGACAAGTTCACTATATGACCTTGGCAAAAGTATTGCTACTGTGTCTAAAACACAGGCACTCCTAAGAAGCAACAGATACTGGGTATAGAACACACTCCAAAAGATTAGCTCAGGGACATCCTGGCCTAACACCAGATTAGAGGGTCTGCTAGAAGTAATGAATAAGGATGTTGTGCCTGAGACACCTGGAGCATGATACAAGGGGATGTAAAAAGCAGATGTAATTAAATACGTAAAATGGTATGAGAGTTGTTTGTCTCAGTCTGTAAATAATGGGTTGTCTCACCATAACCCTTTGTGCAGCCTTGGGGATAGCAGAAATTCCCACTGCTGACTGAACTATTCCTTGTCACAGGACACTCATGTGTTAGCAAACCTGTAGCTCCTATGGAGTACTAGGACTGTGTCTTGAGGGCAATTAACCTTATTTAATGTTTAATAATTTTAGTGCCTTTGTCACTGAGCCATGCCTGTGGCCCTTCTTTCTGGGTAATATTATCGAGGTCTGCCAAACCAACTATCTGCCCAGGGCTGGGACAGCATACAGAGAGAGCATACATGCACCTAAGTGACAACAGTGACAACTGGAGATTCTCGAATAACAGGTACTACAGAATACAGAAAGAATACGTACATTATCACCCTTGATGTAAGGTAAAGAGCTGACTCTGTGTCTCTTCTTCACTGTAACTGGTGGCATGAATAGTTTCATTCCCCAACTAAGTTCCATAACCTCTGTCATTAAATAACATTTTTAGATAAGGAGACCCCTCTTTCCCAAGATTACTCTCCCAGAACCATATATTCTGATTTCATTTCTTTTAACATACATACATTCTGAGTTTATCTGATTGGTGTGTGAAGGCATGAATGTTTAGAGCTGAGTGGACCAATGTTCTTCAGGATAATATCTTTTAGTGGGTCCTTCTTCCCCCATAATTATTCTTCCCTATTGATTCCCCAATAGGAAACATCTGCAGTAACAATCCCTCATCAATCTCCTATGTTTATGTGTGTGTGTGTGTGTGTGTGTAACGGGAATGGTTTCCATGAATATCTGGAATTCTATAGACATGGAGAAGGCAAGGATTATTAGATATAGCTTAATGCATAGAATTCCTGAATAGGGGTACTTATAGGTTAAGGACCAATATTCTGAGCCTTAGAATTCAACATACTGTTTATTAATATCATAGAGATTCTAAAAAAAATAGTTAATATATAAATGAATCAAATATACAAAAAGAAAAGGACTAAAAGGGTTAATATTTACTAACAGGTACTAACATGCCTCATAGGAGGCCCTCCTGCCTCTGCCACAAGGGAACTTGTGTGGGTCCGTTTGAACATGAGATACTTATATGGTTAACAAGGGTTCAAACTGGGGGAGTTCCTGCTTAAATTCACCTTAGGGTAAGTTTTATTTGTTGGAGCATTAGGATCAAGATCAGTTGTTGGGTGAAGCAGTTAGTGTAGTTGAAGATGATCTTTGGATGTATTGAATTCCATACAGAGCCCGAAAATGGTGCAGAGAATTTAAAGCGGGATCTTTCCTAGCCTGTGCTCTATGATTTTCAGCTGTAGGTTCCTAAGCAACTGTTAAGGTTTTGTATTTACCTCAAAGTCCCTAAATGGCCTAAGACCTGCCTAACTGAGAAACCCTCTCTTTTCCTATCCTGTACTATCACAGTTAAAATCAGAAGATCCCTCGCATTATAAAAGGAAGCTGTGAGAAGAGTATGCTCCATGGAGGGTTGTGGAACTTACTCTCCTCTCTCCCATTTAATCAGAAATAGCCCAAATGTGGTGACTTTCACGACATACAGCAAGATTCTTTTTATATGAGCTTTTAGGGGAAAGATAGGGGGTCGCTTTCCTTCATTTTTCCTTTGCTATACAGTTTAGGTATTACCAGTTTGCTTTTGGTGATCTACTTTCTCTCACTTTAAGAATACTGTGAGTGCCTATACATGAGGTGTTGGTACCCCAGCAATGAGTTTTACTATCAAAATATTAGTCAGAAGTACAATACAATAAGTACATTAACAGACCCATTGATAAGCACAGCAGTCAATCCTTTCAACTCTCCTAAGAGACTCTCAAGTGTGTTTAAGCTATTGGTAAGGGCACCTGGAGTTTATGATTGGCATTAGGGCTGGATTAACCTTTTGTGAGCCTGGCGCCAAACATACTTGTGGGCCCCCATGGGGGCCAATTGAGCATGGTGTTGGGAGTTCGGTTCCCGGAGTTTGGGGCCGGCCAGAGGCATGGCAGGGACGGCCCTGCTCCGCCAAGCATGAGGGCACTATTTACAAACTGGCGGGCCACTGTGCATCTGGCAACTGCCCAGGCCTGTGCTGCCAGCATGCCCTTTCCCCTAGGGGGCGAGCCCATACCCTGCCACACAGTCCCTCCTCCCAACACCCCCCCAACTCCCAGAGCCAGAGCCCCCCCAGACTTGCTGTGCCCATCACCCCCCCGGTCCCTTCACAAATGCACAGTGCCCACCACAACACCACCCCTGCCCAAGCGCCCTCCTGCGCACAGCTCCACCACAGCTGCCTAGCACCCCACACAGAACCCCCACTCCCTTGTGCCCCAACACACACACATCTTCCCCATCCTGTCACAGCCCAGCACCGCACCCCCGCGACCCCCCGCCCCAGTGATGCACTCCCCCATGCCCTGCCTCCTGGCCGCACTCACCAGCCCTGCTGTCAGGTGACTATGTCTGCCGGGCTGAGCCGGGGAATCGCTCCGGCCTCTTGGGAGTAGTGCAATCAGCCAGGTCATAGCCTACCCCAGCCAGGCTCCCTCAGGACCCACTTGCCTGGAGGGGCCCAGCCAAGCCCCCCACACTGTCCTCCCCACAACTGTCTGAGACTAGCCAGGTTTCTGCACCAGTCCCAGGTGGCTCTGGGGAGACAGGCAGGACCCCACATCTAGTGGGAAGCAGAGACTGCACAGAACCGGAAGTGCAGTGGGGTCCAGGCAGGGGGCAAAGAGGAGCTGGCAGATGGGGCCAGGGGGTGGAGAGAAGCCCTCAGATGGAGGGCAGGCTGAAAGGAGCAAGTGGTGGGCAGGGGTGAGCCAGCAGACCGGAGGGGTCTCCAGGAGCAGGGCAAACAGAGCAGGCCAGGGCTCCTTCTGAGCATGGGCCCATCTCTGTGGTGCCACTGGTGCTATTGTGAACCCAGTACTGATCGGTACTCTTTTTGCTCTTATAAATTCAATTAAATAGCTTATATCTCTACCTCTATTCTGGTAACTCTTCACACATACAGTAAACAGTCATTTGGTTAATATTGTCTACATAAACCACTGGCACTACTAAATACAAAATAAATTTAAAGAAAAAAACTACAAGATCAGCAGAACTGAACCACTTTTCTGATAGATCCATCATGGACATACAACTCAGCTAAAGCATAATTTATCTCATCATGTACTTATGTTATTTTATGTTCTTATCATACAGTGAATGTGTATAAGGGTTCAATAATAAAAGCATCAAATTATAAAGTTTTGCTTTGACACATTGATTACATACACATTTTATATACTGACAGGTTTCAGAGTAGCAGCCGTGTTAGTCTTTATTCGCAAAAAGAAAAAGAGTACTTATGGCACCTTAGAGACTAACAAATTTATTTGAGCATAAGTGTTCGTGAGCTACAGCTCGCTTCATCAGATGCATTCAGTGGAAAATACAGTGGGGAGACTTATATACATAGAGAACATGAAACAATGGGTGTTACCATTTTATACCAATAAAATAAAAACCAGCAGGATCTTATTAAAGGGGAAAAGGCAAAATGCCACATTTATTGTGAATACAGAAAGAATCATAGTAAGCAGTTAGTTATAGCTATAACATTCCATTCAATTTCATATTTATTCACACATTCATTCATACACACACCCACACAGGTTCTTCAAGGTTATTATCATAGTTACCAGCCTTAGAGTTGCTCATGCCAAGCCACTGGCCAGGTGGCCTGGACATGAGGAGGGAGCAGGGCCTTGTCAGATGCTCATCTGATGCTCCTGGAAGTTGGTTTGCAGAATCAGACCCCAAAGGTCTCACTTTCAAGAGTCTATTTTTATAGGAATTTCTTCCTATGCCAGTCTATGGGAATTGCTTCATCATGCTGTTGCTGAATCAATCAGCAGATGGCATATTCCTGACAGCTCCATGCTGCCAGATGTTATCTTGTTCTTTGGTTCTCCCATTCTTGAGGCTGTTGGGTGGATTCCAGTCTGCCCTCCTCTGGTTATTTCCACTTGCCACCTTCTTCAGCCAACGGACACTGGATTCTTAGGCTGGCACCTCCCTGATCATTCAGTTATTATCCACACCAAGAATCCATCCACATACATCCTCTATCTCTATTTTAATCACAATTGTTAACAAAGCGAGATGAATACAACAAGAGGGCGGGGAGTTTCTGGGTGCTGTTTCTATTGTTCGAGTATTGCTTTGAGTCTCTCTCTCTGTGAGTAGTTTTTGTTACAAAGAATTGCTTTGAGAACAGACTCTGTCTTAGAATTTACTAACACAATTAGCAGCTTACAAGTTTCACACATAGAGGGAGAGAAACAGTACCAAAAACCAAGAGACCTTTTAATTAGTAATACCCTGGAATTTAAACTATGGGGAATCAAACTCATTTGTGATTTTAATACTGAACTTCTTTAATAAGATCCAACAACCATACACACTGTAACGAGAGTGATCACTTAAGGTGAGCTATTATCAGCAGGAGAGAGGGGATGAGGGAAAATTTCTGTAGTGATAATCAAGGTGGGCCATTTCCAGCAGTTGACAAGAATGTCTGAGGAACAGTGGGGGACGGAGGGAGGGAAATAATCATGGGGAAATAGTTTTAATTTGTGTAATGACCCATCAACTCCCAGTTTCTATTCAAGCCTAAATTAATTGTATCCAGTTTGCAAATTAATCCCAATTCAGCAGTCTTTCATTGGAGTCTGTTTTTGAAGTTTTTTTGTTGGAGAATTGCAACTTTTACGTCTGTAATCAAGTGACCAAAGAGATTAAAGTGTTCTCCGACTGGTTTTTGAATGTTATAATTCTTGACGTCTGATTTGTGTCCATTTATTCTTTTACGTAGAGACTGTCCAGTTTGACCAATGTACGTGGCAGAGGGGCATTGCTGGCACATGATGGTATATATCACATTGGTAGATGCGCAGGTGAATGAGCCTCTGATAGTGTGGCTGATGTGATTAGGCCCTATGATGATGTCCCCTGAATAGATATGTGGGCAGAGTTGGCAACGGGCTTTGTAACAAGGATAGGTTCCTGGGTTAGTGGTTCTGTTGTGTGGTGTGTGGTTGCTGGTGAGTATTTGCTTCATGTTGGGGGGCTGTCTGTAAGCAAGGACTGGCCTGTCTCCCAAGATCTGTGAGAGTGATGGGTCGTCCTTCAGGATAGGTTGTAGATCCTTGATGATGCGTTGCAGAGGTTTTAGTTGGGGGCTGAAGGTGATGGCTAGTGGCGTTCTGTTATTTTCTTTGTTGGGCCTGTCCTGTAGTAGGTGACTTCTGGGTACTCTTCTGGCTCTGTCCATTTGTTTCTTCACTTCAGCAGGTGGGTATTGTAGTTGTAAGAATGCTTGATAAAGGTCTTGTAAGAGTTTGTCTCTGTCTGAGGGGTTGGAGCAAATGCGGTTGTATCGTAGAGCTTGGCTGTAGACAATGGATTGTGTGGTGTGGTGTGGTGTGGATGAAAGCTTGTGGCATGTATGTAGGAATAGCAGTCAGTAGGTTTCCGGTATAGGGTGGTGTTTATGTGACCATCGCTTATTAGCACCGTAGTGTCCAGGAAGTGGCTCTTTTATGTGGACTGGTCCAGGCTGAGGTTGATGGTGGGATGGAAATTGTTGAAATCATGGTGGAATTCCTCAAGGGCTTCTTTTCTATGGGTTCAGATGATGAAGATGTCTTCAGTGTAGCGCAACTAGAGTAGGGGTTTATATACTGTGACAGACCCACACTAGTGGGGTACAGGAGTCTGGTAGAAGGCAAATATACTGGCCACTGGATGAATAGTTTTCTGTTCCCTGAGTGACCAGAGCAGGGGCTGCCCTAGAGCAATCAGGAACTTGCTAGAACCAATTAAGACAGGCAAGCTAATTAAGACACCTGGAGCCAATTAAGAACTTACTAGAATCAATTATGGCAGGCAAGCTAATCAGGACACCTGATTTAAAAAGGACCTCCTTAAAAAGGTCCAATCAGTTAGTTGGGGTGTGTGCAAGGAGTAGGGACTGAGAAGGCATGCTTCTGGAGGACTGAAGAGTACAAGCGTGATCAGGCTTCAGGAGGAAGATCCTGCAATGAGGATAAAGAAGGTGCTGGGGGAAGGCCATGGGGAAGTAGCTCATGGATTTGTAGTTGTCACACAGCTGATACAGGGGACAATTTAGACAGCTGCTATCCACAGGGCCCTGGGCTGGAACCCAGTGTAGAGGGTGCGCCTGGGTTCCCCACATCCCCCCAACTCCTGATTGGACACAGGAGGAGTTGACCTGGTCTGTAAGGAACACCAGAAGGCAAAGTCTAATTTGGAAAAGGGATCTAGCCTGTTCCCGATCCACTAGATGGGACATAGAGACTGTGGGATTGTTCTCCATTTCCCCCATGCTGGCCAGTGATGAGGTTAGCTGAGTGAACCGCAGGTTTGAGCCTCTAGCAGAAGCAGCCGAACTGAGGGCTGCCATGAACCTCTGAGGCGAGCAAATCTGCCAAAAAGTGCAGGACCCACCAAGGCAGAGGAGGAACTTTGTCACAGTACTTTTAAAAAATAATTTTCCTATATAGTTTTTTTAAATATTGCTCTGACTTCTTAACCTTATTGTGAGGGGAAACAATGCAAAATGCCTAGGCCACTGCCAGTCATTGGAATATAGATTATCATGCTTACTGCCACAAGCAGCTACAGGGCTTTGTAGCAGCCTTAGCATAATGAGGCAAGCCAGACGGAGTGGGTTAAGTGACCATGAAAATTGAGTATGACCCTGCTGTCAACCAGTTCAGCTTTCTTTTAAAACCTGCTGAAGTATGTGACTTTGAAAAACAGGACATCTAGCTATATTTGAGTGTTGGTATGTAGAAATATATCTGCACAACTAATTGCTTTAAATTGCTTGCTTAACTTTTTTTTCTTGATTGACATGTTATTGTAACATAAACAAACATAAAAAGGGTAAAAAGCTCTGAGTTGAGTGGACTTTTCTGTGTACCCATCTTAAGACACCCAGCAGCAGATGGCAGGCTGGCCACCGGAAACCTATTGTTGACCAATCAAAGACCACTCCAGATCTTGGGTAACTACAGATTTGAGTGCTCTAACCTGCTGTATATATGTGTATGTGCTGAAGACTAAATAAAAGCTTTAAGTGAATGCACTCATGTTTGTACCAATTGTTTATCAGACAGATGTGCTATGTCCCCATTGATTTATTTCCTGACACTGCCTCACAAAGAGTAAAGTTACCAAGAGCTTTGGGTTCAGAAGACTCCAGGTAACATTACCAATGGAGCACTATGTATGTCACAAATAGGAAGTTCATTATCTGTGTTCAATACAAAGAAGAAAATAAAATAGTCTAGAAAGCCATGGATTAAATATGTTTTATTTCTATCCTGATAAGAAAATTGCACTAATATTTAGACATAAAGAATTCTCCCCTTCTTTACCGGAGTCTGTTTATGAGGGCAGGTGTTCCTATAGGTTTAAGCTGGCTCCTGTGGACCAACTTGCCATGGGGACCATTGTTTCACTGTCAGGCTCCCTGTTTGGTAATGAAGGAGGGGCCCTCCCACTGGGCGTCGGTTAAGTCCTGGCAGAGCACCTCCAGTTCCCTGGTGCGCTCCGCTTTAGCGGCTTGCCAAACCTAACATGTTTGCCACAGAAGCCACGCTCCCATGGCGGTCTATCTCCTTTTGTCAGGTTTATATAACTCTAAATTCTTCTCATAATTGTACTCCAGGTCCGGGATTGTGTCCCCTTCCGAGATCACCCCGGGACTCCAGGGATCTGTGCCTAAATTCTGCAGCCATGCCAAAAAGGGCAAGGGGCAGCTGACTGTGCCCCACTCACATTTTTCTGTCTTGTCCTTCTCACTCTTGCCTTTTCCAAACATCGGCATGGTGCCCCCTTTTCCCCTCCCACCGAGCCTACCTGGGGCGCATTTACCTTACTCACTGTGGTACTCAGGGGATCCAGGGGAGGGATGCCCGAAACTATCTGGGACTGCTAGCCTACCTGTGCAATAGTCGGGTCCACCAAACCTGCTTGACAGGTGCTGCTCAAGTTCAATTTAACCCTTTGCTGTCAGCGTTTTCCACCATTTAAATGTTGCCTCTCCTGGGAACCAGTCCAGAAATAACCACAACAAAAGGTGAACTAGAGCAGCACTGAGGGTTGATTTATTGGCATCCCTTACTTGTGCAGTTATACTCACACACACACAACACATTCATAACGGCAGGCTGCAGGCGCGGGCATTGATTGCTTTTGATTTCGCAGGTGGCTGAGGCTGGCCAGATGACAGCTGCCTGGAGATCAGCTGTGAGGCGATGCAAGTCCCCAAAGTCCCTTCAGATCCGTGGGAGGGCTCTACTGCTTCTGGTCCGGTCCCGAGTTTAGCGTGCTGTTACATTTCCTTGTTGGTACCCGTGACCTGGCTGCCCGTCTCAAAATTTATACCTTCACCAAGATAATACCAGGGTTCCATAAAAGGTGATATTTGCCTCTTTGTTTTGCCATTGGCTGTCACTCACACTCTCTCACTCATTCCTTACATTAATTAACTAAATATTCATAAGCATGAATACAATTGATTATAAAGAGCAATGCAGCTTTAAGCAAGCATCTAACATCACTGGGGACTTTCCGCTGCTTGTGGCTTTGTAACGGCATAACAGGAAACTGTGCAGACCGCACTCGAAAGAGCGAATAAGGGGGCGGGGCCACATCCAGCTACAAGCATGACTAAAACTGAGGTCACATGGGTCAGTAGAGGTGCCATAGGGAAATTAGTCATAGAGACTAACGGAGTGAGACTAAGTCAGACTGACCACTTCAAGTACCTTGTTGGCTAGGTCAAGGAAGACTGCAAGCTTGAACGTGAAGTACAATCCAGACTGGAGAATGTTGGAAAAATATGAACTAACATCTCAGAGGCAATGTATGAGACGTGTACGCTACTAAAACTCAAAGCCCAACTGTATAGAACAATGGTGCTCCCCTCAGTGCTGTAAGGTGAAGAAGCCTGGGTGTTAAAGAGATGGCAGGTTCAATGCCTACAGGTGTTTGAGGATGAGATCTCTTCGTGCCATAGGAGAAATAACACAGAGACGAATTTGAAATGAAGATATTAGGATGGAAGTCAGGGTCTGTGATGTGACTGATAAAATCCAGAAAGTCTGACTTCACTGGTTGGGACGCATGCAGACAATGCATGAAGGGGACCTGGTGAAGGTAGCATGGCAGGAGAGGGTTATAGGAAAGAGATCCTAGGGAAGCTGAGGACGCTATGGATGGGGTTGCATCAAAAAAGATGGTAAGCAGGTATACCTTATTGCTGCCTCAGGCTGATGAAGATGGCAGTTGCTTGCACACAATCCAACCCTAGTTGATGGGAGAAGAAGAAGAAGAGTGACATGTGACTCTTGTTTGGGAGGAAGGCACTTTGAAATCCTCAAACAAAAACTGTTGTAAATGCTGCTAACTTGAACATCTTGGGTCAACAATTAAATTGTAAAGTGCCTAAACAATATTTGCCACTTTTAAGATCTTTTTGCCCGTTATTAGGACAACAACAACAACCCAGAAGAATAACAGAGGAGCATTCTACAGTTATAATTTCCTGATTCTTTACCTAGTGGGTCAGGTGGTAAATCCAGAGTTAGAACTACAAGGGAATATGTGTTTATATTTATCTTTCCCAAAAGGTTTATATTATGCACACAGTTTGCATCAGAAATTTGATCCTTGAAAAATGACTAATATATCAGAAGTCTTCAGAAAATTCAGATTTAGCATGATAACAGAAGAATAAAATCATGACTCAAGCATATACCAGATTCCATTGGTGGTAGCATCAATGAAAGGCGCTGGTAAAAAGGACTGCAGATGGTTGCCGCAATTTTAAGTATCATGTCTTCTCACCCTGATAGCACAATCTCATGAAAGCCTACTCTGAGCAGGGTAAGAAGTGAACAGTTCTTATCCTGAACAGTTAGCAAAAAAGCATTCAACTTCTTTACCACTTCACCACCTCCTTAAAGGAGACCTACAAATGAAAAGTAGGGACTTTGTTTTTGCTTTTTGGTGGTGTGTAATAGAGCCAATAATCCTTTTTGTTTGTTGTTTTACTTTAGAAAATCAGATCCTGTACAGGTTTGAAAGAGTAGGATGACTGGATAACAAGTAAATTGTCTTGTAATAGTGAAGAGTGAAAGCTGAGCAACTGAGATATGACTGTTTGTGTTTTTTAGCATTATTTAACTTCAATGGCTAGATAACACTTTTGGATAAACAAAGAAATGGTTGAAAGTTTTGACATCTTCATCTCTTCAGGGTGTTACTTCTACAAGGTCCTACAGAAAAATTAGGAAACACCTGATATTCCAAGATAACACCAGAAA